>NC_054537.1:64056144-64423644 GCF_017654505.1 Polyodon spathula
TGAACTCCACACACAGAATGAACTCCCCGTCGCCATGTCGCTTGGGTCAGGAGAAAAGCCGATCTCCTTCCCCGAGATCCTTTATATAATCCTTTTGTAGGCACCAAGTAATGTCCCTCCTCTATAAAGCCTCCCCTTGCTGGAGTTTCTATGTCCAAATTTCCAAACCAACTATCCAAACAGAAACCGAGAAAGGGGGAAGAAGGGTGGGATATAGGTGTGTGGAGTTCATACGAAGAAACCATATTACAGGTAATCTTCATCTTCTTATCTAGTATGATGAACTCCACACAGCCCTACCATAGGAAGTAGACAAATGGTGGTAGGTTAGACAGTAGTGCCCGAAGCCACAGATAATATGGAGTGAGAAAAAGTTGGCTGAGAAGACGACACATTTAAGTTGTAATGTTTTGTCAAGGCCTCAGAAGAGGTCCACGTGGCTGCATTGCAAGTGTCTTGAATTGGGACAGATTTTAATTGTGCCCATGTAGCATCTAACCCTCTTCATGAGTGCGCTTTTACATGCCCTGGAACCGGTTTCATGTACAGGTTATAACAAAACTCGATGCAAGATGTAATGCACCTGGAGATTGTCTGTTTAGAGACAGGTCTACCTTGATTTTGTGAATTGAAAGCTACAAATGCGCTGTCCTGATGGTCTTTTGTTGATTGTTATATGAATGTAGAAACTAAGTGCCGTCTGTTTGATTTATGCAGATTTGGGAAAAAATTAGGAAGAGTTATCATCTGATCTAGATGGAACTGTGTTACCACCTTTGGCAGAAATAGAGGATTAGGTCTGCAGCCAATCCTGTCCGTGAAGGTCTGGAAATAGAGTGCATCAATGACCAGTGCCGTATTTCACTTACCCTTCTTGCTGATGTTACTGCTATAAAGAATGTTGTTTTCTATGTGAGGAATTTTTGGTCGCATGTTGGCATGGGTTCAAACGGTGGCCCCATGAGCTTATTCAGTACTAGACTGAGGTTATTGTGGAAGGGTATGTTTCTTTGGGGGCCTTAGGTGGTTAACCCCCCCCCTAAGGAATCTGGACACTGCGGGGTGAGAACCTACCAGGTGATCCTCCCAGCCAAGTAAAATGCTGTGACCTTTATGGAATAGGTGGCACAGGTAGGATGAAAATGTTGGTAGATATATTTGTGGTGTACAAAGATTTTGAGTTGGACCAATGGATGAATTCTTTCCATTTTTCTGTATAGGTTTGAAAAGTCGATGGTTTTTTTGAAGCCATTACAATGCTGGGTTGTTGTGCAGCATCCTCCCTTTGTTCTGAGACAGCAGGTCACGGGTCACTGGTAAGTGTATTGGCCCGGCTTCTGCTATCTCTAGTATTTCCAAGAACCAGAATTTCTTCACCCAGTAGGGAGCTACTAGTATGAGACTGGCCCTGTCTCTTTTCACCTTTCTGAGCAAATCTGGAATTAATGGCAAGGGAGGATATGGCAGTTGGGTATTTTCTGTTTTGGAAAATAAGTCTACCTATGCGTGACTCAGTTTGTGGAAAATCCATTGTAAAACCTGTGGCAGGATTTGTCATTCGTGAGGCAATCTCTCTCTGCTCAGATGGTCTGCCAGGCTGTTGTCAAGTCCGGGTAGGTAAGCTGCCTTTATGTGGATGTCCTGAAGGCACAGTTTCCACGACTTTGTGCCTCCCTGGTGATTTATGTATTTTACTGATGTAGTGTTCTTGCTTTAAAACTAGTGCAAAATGTTTCAGTGCCAGGAAGATTGCTAAAAGCTCCAGATGGTGTATGCAGAGGTTTCTTTGTCTTGGTAACCATGTTCCCTGTACTTGTGCTTCCTTTAGGTGTGCTTCCCACCCTAGTAGGGAGGCGTCTGTATTCAGCCAGAGTGTCGGATGTTGTGCTGTTGGCACTTCCAGAGACACCTTGGTGCGGCAGGAGTCTGGAAGAGTTGAGTTCCATGTGTAATTTTGCATCTCTTACCAGAGAAACTACTGCCATGTGCCCCAGAAACTGTTGAAAAGTGTGCTGTTAGCCTGACTCCCACGTTGAAATGACCCACCAGTTGTCGAATGGTATTCACTCTCTCCTCTATGAGATACACTTTTCCTGAGATCGTGTTGAAATGGGTCCCCAGGAAAACCAAAGACTGTGTTGAGGAAAGCGAGGATTTTTCCATGTACTAACAAGCCCAGGTCTTGAAACAGTCGAAGGGCTGTGTCTCTGTGTTCCAATGCCCTTTCCCTGGAAGGGGCTCGTATCAACCAATCGTCGATGGAGGGGTAAACATGGACGTCCCTGTTTCGTAGATATGAAGCGTCTTCTACCATCACCTTGGTGAACACTATAAATAAAAATAGTGCCAGAAAAAAAAAAGTTACCATTGAGAACATAATGGAATCTTGAAAATGCACTCTTGTAGTCTCAAGGCTTCAATAAAGATTCCACAAAGCTGAAAAATAAAACAGTGCTCTGCCAGAAAAAAATATATTGCAAAACCAGTAAATCAATCTGAAAATCCTTTTCCACCATTTAGGTAGCATTTATTATTACAACCAATAAGAAACCCAAAAATACTTCTTGGTGACATTTTGGTTTAAAAGTGCTCCCTCCCACCCTTTCTCATTCCAATGGCAAGGTGTGGTATCGTTTCTGGAAAACTAAAATCAAAACACTTGATCTCACTCAACCATTTTTATGAATATAAACAGTGAACTTCCCAGCCAAGCTGGACTACAGAAGACCACCATTGCAAGTTTTTCTCCTGCAGAATTTGTAAACAGGAGAATACAGTACTGAGTAATATTTCATAGTTTTTGCATTTTGTGGCCCAGTAGTTAAAGAGCATTTAACCTTTTGCTGAGCTATTATGAAACCCCACAATGAGCATGAAATGCACGCAACCACATCTTATCAGCTGAAATATAACTTTTTAATTTTTTATTTTATTCTGAATCTGCAATTATTTTTATCATTGCTCTGCCAGAAAAAAATATATTGCAAAACCAGTAAATCAATCTGAAAATCCTTTTCCACCATTTAGGTAGCATTTATTATTACAACCAATAAGAAACCCAAAAATACTTCTTGGTGACATTTTGGTTTAAAAGTGCTCCCTCCCACCCTTTCTCATTCCAATGGCAAGGTGTGGTATCGTTTCTGGAAAACTAAAATCAAAACACTATGATCTCACTCAACCATTTTTATGAATATAAACAGTGAACTTCCCAGCCAAGCTGGACTACAGAAGACCACCATTGCAAGTTTTTCTCCTGCAGAATTTGTAAACAGGAGAATACAGTACTGAGTAATATTTCATAGTTTTTGCATTTTGTGGCCCAGTAGTTAAAGAGCATTTAACCTTTTGCTGAGCTATTATGAAACCCCACAATGAGCATGAAATGCACGCAACCACATCTTATCAGCTGAAATATAACTTTTTAATTTTTTATTTTATTCTGAATCTGCAATTATTTTTATCATTTTTCTCCAATTTTCTCTGCACGCCACACAGAGTGCCTTTACCGGATACGTCACTCAGGAGCCTAGCTGAAATAAGTTTTAAAAATAAATAAATAAATCAAATTAAATCATCCAGTTTACAGGACAAAAGGGTTAAAAGTTGAGAATCACACTACCTTTTCTACAATAGCAAAATAACTCCAGACACTGTGTGTGTGTGTGTGTGTGTGTGTATGTGTGTGTGTGTGTGTGTGTGATTAGAACAGACATTTAACAGTTTCGACAGTAACAAACTTGAGCTTTTCAAAAGCTTGTAGAAGTGTCAACCTCTTTCAAAAAAGTCTGTGTTAGCATTAAAGTAGTCTCGTAGGTAAAAAAAAAATAATACAATGAAGCCTTTGAATTATGTTTCACATCATCCCTCCCAACTTAACCAGTCACAGGTTAAAATAAAAAGCACTTGCTCCATTAGCAGCAGTGAGAGTGGATGTAGATCTGATAAGAAAAGAACGTGGAGACTTCAAATGAGGGAGGGTCTTTTTACCCAATATCATGCCATGAAGTGATAAAAGGAATTCTCTTTCAACTTCACATCACAAAACATCTTGGAAGGAAGATTTTTACCAGTACAGAACAGAATGTTCCAAAAAATAATGGCAGGCCTACCTGAAAGAAAAATAAAGCAGAAGTATTAAACTCTACGCACTCTGTCTGTAAGTTTGTCTTGTGATGGGTGAACAGGCGACAATGCTATCAGATAATACACGCTGGAGCAGAAGGCTCAGTTTTGCAGCATTGTGTTGTCAGTTGTGTTTTGGCAGACAGGAATTCGCCAGAGATGTAAACTGATGAAGTTGCAGACTCCGCTCAATGGAAGATATTTAAACTAGAACAAAAACCTCATTTAGTTGATGATGACAGATTTTCTATTTAAAGTGTAAGTAATACTTTGGCCAAATGTAAACAAAGATCTGGGAAAGGGAACAACTGATCCATGAAGGACAAGAATGGCGAAATCCCCATCACACAATTTCCATTTCACAACCATTAAGACTATCTGTTACATTATCAGATCAAAAAGATCTGAATAAAGTGTGTCCTGGTTATATAAAAACAGCAGGTTTGAGGGGGCCCAGTAAGGAACGGCTATCATATAATGTTCTAGAGGCCACCAACAAGACCAAACCATTAAGCAGCTTTACTTGATACAAAAATATGATTTTGCATGTCAATACAGGTACACAAAGGAATTATAACTGGTGAGATAAATCTTAAATCTTACCTGTTCTGTACTTTTTAAAAAGTGCATACATTTACTGTATATTAAATCATTAATTTTTATAGTATCTGGTGCCATACAAGTTTTCAGTTTGCATGCATTCTTTCCTGTCATTAACCAACCAGCTGCTTTCCCTAATGAGTGATATGCATTGCAGTGATATGCTTTGCAGCCAGTGACATGCGTTGACCCCAAATACACATTAATGAGATGAAACAAACTGAGAAGTGTAATTGTAACAGACTACCTGACAGTAAGACACGTAAAAAGAAAGCTTTCTTTAATGTGGTATAGTTAAGCAATAATGACTGACAGGCAGGGCATTTCCTGGCTGTTAATGGCTGGGAGAGTTGAAGGCCCGAGGCGTAAGTAGAGGGACTTTAACCCAGCCGGGGTATTAACAGCCAGTAAAAGCCCTGCCTGGAGGTCATTAATGTTATTATAAACCATCTTTACAGTTTTAACAGCAATAATATTAAAATTTATAACCTTTTTGTTTATTTTTTTCTATATGATCTGCGGTGCTCATCCTGTGCTTCTGCAGCGGTTCTTCGACGGTATAATTCCTCCTGTGAACAGCAAAAGGGAACTATTTTTTCTTAACAAACAAACCAAACATTAAAAAATCAAACTACAGTTTAGTTTTTAATTTACTTAAGACAGGGAAAACATTTGAGAAAAGTTAGTTTCAGATAGGTAAAAATAAGAAACTGATTATATAACTAACAGTACAGTCAAACCTGCTCATGCGACCACCTTTATTTGTCAACCACCTGGTCTAAGCGACCACTTTAAATTCCTCCCAATGATATTTGTGCTTTTATTTAACAGACTAAAGTGAGCACTGACCACAATTCTCTTACCCAGCAACAGACTCAAACCTGTATTAAGTACCCTTACACAGGGCTATTGGTATAAGAAAAATATGGTTTTAAATGATACATCCTAAATTCAAATGAATTCAGTAACCATTTTAGCGGTCTTTTATCCGTAATTAATAAAACAACAGTGATCTCTTGTAAAGGAAGAGAAAACATGGAGAAACAAAAGATCCTCCCTAGATGACAGAATTAAAGTTATTAAACTTGTAAAGACAGTAAGTGCCAGAAAAACTGCTGAAAAATTTGGCACTAGAAAGACACAGATACAGCATTTTGAAATGGAAAGAACTAGGGCTTGAAGTTTTAAGTTTTTATTTTTATTAACGTGACTGTGTTATGAGCCGATTCAATATCTTAATTAAAGTGTTAATTACTAAACAAAGTCACTTCTTTTTACCTCAATTTCCTGATTCAGTTTCACCTTCTTCATTATTCGAACACAAGAGCAAGCAATGACATTAATCACTTCCCCCAGATGCTACATTAACTTGCATTTCGTTCCTTGCCAGGGAACTAGGTTGCTTCCAATGTGTTTGTTTCGTGTTGTGTTGGTCTTTCCCGCTAACTTAACAGAATGTTCTCATAATTAGAATGTAGCGACTTAAGACTTAAAGGCAAACCATTAAAAGGAAAATAAACACCAAAACATTCAAGCCATACTTACAACAGTACGAAAACAATGTGTGCGGTAATTGATAAAGATCTCGTGCTTCTGCTGGCGTCAGTTTCAGGATGCAATGAATCAACACAAGGCAGACACAGGCATTAAAATTTGCAAAGGATTTAAAACATTTTGTGTGACCTGAGACAGGCAAGCACTCATTACTTTCACAAAATAATTTGTTTTGTAAATGCATTACCTAAATGAATGTTATTAAAATTGCATATTTCCTTTTGTTCATATATTTTGAAAGTACATTTTGAAAGTATATTTTTAACCTACACAGTTGAGGGAACTGGAGAGTTTAGGTCAGAGTCTCGGGCCTTGCGGGTAGCGACAGTCAGAGAAACGCTGCAGAGTGCAGCACCTTTATTTTGTAGTTTTGTTAACAGTGTTTTATTTTCTCTTTGTGCATTCTGTTTTGATTATTGTTTCGTGCACCTGCGAGTGTACCCAAGGTGATCTGTGAACCTTCTACCATTGCTGGTAAACACAGGATAGCAGTGCCACCTTGTGGATAACAATAAACAGTGCACCCAAGTGGAGTTTAGCACTACAGTTTCTGTCTCCTGTGTCAGTGAATTAAACACCCTCCCACAGAGACAAATAATTATGGGCCCTCTTTTAAGAGACCACCTGTGTTAAGAGGCCACTATTAGACTCTCCCTTCAGTGATCTCTTAACACAGGTTTGACTGTATTATTAAACAAATTAATTTATTCTTAAAAGAAAGGAATTAAATTAGTAATTTAAATATTTGAGTTACTTATTTTGTAAAGTTTATTGGTTTTTTAATTTTTTTTTGGGGGGGGGGGGGGTTAAGTTTATTTATTTGTTGAAATGCAGGTTTCCTGTGAGTGCAGTTTTGAAACATAGTGGGTATGTTCATGGCTGAGATTTCTGAGGGTGCAGCAAAGCATCGGGCTTCGGTTTTTGAATGTGCTTTTGCAGGTTTGCAGTTTGTTGGAAGGTTTGCCGCTGATTTTCAACTATTGACGGCTGGTGGGCAACAATAATTGCAGGAGTTAAGACATTGGAAAGATGTGAAGACCATTCTCGTTTGTTGGATAGGGATGGGGCCATTAATTTTTTTTATAAAAGACTTGTTTTTGTGACCTGTTATAGACATTATTTCATGGGTTTGTTGTGGTTCTGACAGTTGACAGTTATACTAGATGTTCTTTTTGGCGGACTGAACCCTTACTGTACTTTATCGGTGATGGTTGTGTGGACATTCTGAAAAGATTTCCTGTCCATTATTGCCCTCTTCAGCAACCAGTCAGAAGACAGCATTCCTAGAAATATGCTGTTATCTCTGGAACCTGTCTCTCCTTTATGTCCTCTTACCTATCCGGACATTTGCAGTCTATTTTCTATGCTGGATGCAGTGGTGTTGCAAACCCAGTCACTTGTGGTGTACCCCAAGGATCTGTTCTTGGGCCCCTTCTCTTCAATATCTACATGCTTCCCTTGGGTCACCTCATCCGCCAACACAGCCTCATGTTTCACTCCTATGCTGACGACACCCAGCTCTACTTTAAAACTTGACCCTGGAAGCCCCTCTGCCATGGCCCAGCTCGCGGCTTGCATTAAAGACATCGAGGCCTTGATGTCTGCCAATTTTCTTCAGCTGAATACTAGCAAATCTGAACTCCTTCTAGTAGGATCTAAAACTCAACTAAAGAATCTAAATACAGCTGCCCTGAACCTCGGAAACTGTCTGTTGCTGCCTTCCCCCACAGCACGAAGCCTTGGTGTACTTCTTGACAGCAACCTCTTCTTTGATGCCCACATCTCCTCCTTGGGCAAATCTTCCTTCTACCATCTTCAAAACATCTCCAAAGTCCGTCCCTACCTTTCCCTCCTGGATGTGGAGATACTTTGTCATGTATTTGTCTCCTCTCAACTTGACTACTGCAACTCTCGATATGGTGGTCTCCTGCCATGCACCATAAACTGACAGCAGCTAGTTCAGAATGCCGCTGCCAGGATCCTTACCAGATGTAAAAAACGTGACCACATCACTCCCCATCTTGCCCAGCTACACCTGTAAAGTTCAGGATTATTTTCTAAACTCTCCTGCTCACCTACAATGCCCTTCATCACATAGGTCCCAAGTACCTCCTCAACCTGCTGACCAGCTATGTCCCTGCACACAAGCTGAGGTCCTCCGACTCTGGCCTGCTTCTTATCCCCAAGCAAAAGGTTCTGACACTTTTGAACCAGTTTTGGTGCGTGATGCTCTGTGACGGAAAGATGAGTTCTGGTGATGAATCTTCCTCCCGACCTGTAAGGGCGCTAAAGAACGGGAGGAGAAGTATCTGGAAGGGCTGGCCTGACAGTTCGTTTCCGGGTCAGGGAAGTGGGTCAGCCTGGAGAGAAGCGCAACTCTGTTGTAAGACCGTATTGATTTGAAAGGTAAACGAGAGGCAGCTGCAAGTAATAAGGCAGCTGCAACCGTTTATCTCGATATCATGCGGGATTACATATAGGGGCCAGGGTAACGCTGATCTTTTCCTTCGTTTGGGTTAACGTTAGGAGAGAAGGACTGAGAGAGGAGCTCTCAGAGTATTTGTGAAGAGTGTTGTACGTGCTGTGTGTTATTTTCTGTCTGTCTGTAATTGTCTGTCTTTGTCGCACTAATAGACAGTTAACGCACATCTCCGGAGCTGTCGAAAGGAGAGCACTATCCGGAGCACCACTGCACTGAGCACCTGCACGTTTTCGATCACCCAGGACTGGTGACCGTACCGTTGCTTTTGTTCGGGACTGTGCCCTTGTTTTCATTATCCCCGTGCTTTACACATTGTTGTGTATTGCTGGGGATTTATTATTTTTGACGGTCGCCAGACCTGGAAAAGAGCAATAAAGCACTTATTCACTGAATCACTGTTGTTTGCTCATCACTCCTGCACCGCTTCACCGCGACATCTGTTCCCCTTACCAACCACTTTGCCACATGCTCCCACCATCATTCACTTCAAATCAACTCTCAAGATCCACTTGTTCTCTTTTGCTTTCCATGCTCTATTTCATGTATTATGCATTGTTTCTTACTGTATAGCATGTATTATGCTTTGTTTTTTACTGGATAGCATGTATTATGCATTTCTCTGTATTTAAAGTATTATGGATTTTCTTGTTACTGCATCTTGTAAAGCGCTTTGTGATGGTGGTCCACTATGAAAGGTTCTATATAAAATAAAGACTGACTGATTGATTGATTGATTGACTGTTTGTTCTGTTCATCAGACAGGTTTATAATAGCAGATATTGTTCTTTCAAAACTGCACTTAGCGAATAGATGAGCACGGCAAGTTTATGGAATTATTTCAAGCTATTACCCCTTTAAAACAGGAAGGTCAAAAAAACATGTAATCATGACTCATACAAAAGAACACTACCTTATAAAAACTTAGAGGCAACTGCTGCACTTTTAAAAATGAAAACTTAGGCAACTAAAAAAATAAATACTGTATAACTTCGCTGCTGCATTTATTTTAAATTGCTAGAAACAGCTGCAGCGCTTATTTAAGGGTGGCACTTATTCAAGACCAGCTATAATTAGAAGTACTACAGTTTTCAAAAGGCACCATTTTTTATTGCGACTTTTTTACGGTATTTGAGGGAGGTGTATACTGAAGATTATATCTGTGGATACAACTTGATCAGGATGGCAAAGAAGTCCACAACTTTAAACTGAAAGCTGTTGAGCTCGCAGATCATCTTTCATTATTGAGAGCAGCATTTATTCGAGGGTTGGGTCTATTACAAAACTGATCTCTGAGTGCTGCGCTTATTCAACGGCGTAGGTAATTCAAACTAATACAGTATACTCTGTACTCACTGGAAGTTGGCCACTCTGATGGCTACAGGAACATGTGGAAGCTGAGCAGCCCATTGTAGTGTCACATCCTGGTAAACCAGCAGCATGTTATTATGGCTCCCAATAAGACTGTTTGACGTTCCTTCACATACTGCAGCACAAAGAAACAGAGACTCATTAGTCTAGTTGCAGAGCAAACATTATCAGTACATTTATACATTTCTTCTAACAAGCCAATTGAGTCTATGACAAATACAATACTCCATTTGGAGGGAGCTGGGGTACTTTGTTTGCGTCATGGTTTAGTGTTTGAATTTTTCCTTAATTTAAGGTTGTGTGGGAATGTTTGTATAAATGTATAAATATATTGAAATACAATTTCGGATCTGGTTTGATAATTTGTTGTGGTAGTGATTGTATGGTTTGCCGTTCCAAGAAAAGAATGATGTTCAGGCTTCCGGGAAAACTGAAGAGACTTTTAAAAAATTTAAAAAAGACAAACATGTTTTATGTTATTATTAAATCTACTGCAGCTAGTAGAAAGCACTACACACAGTACATAAGATAATGTCCAAAGTAACCATATGAGCAAATTGTTAATTTTAGATTAAGTGAATTGTTCTATGATTCTTGTAGACTCTGCACTTACAGTTCAGTTAAAATGTTAGAAGTTAAATTTTGTAAGCACACAATTCCAAAAGAATGGCACTACCTATATTTATTGTCCATTGTTCTTGTAACAATTGTGCATGAACATTTTTATCAAATATGACCAAGCAGTACCAAGCATACTGGGAAATCCTATTGATAAAAACTGTTGCAGACCTAAGCAGTGCCACGGTTTAGATATTATAAAAAGTGGATGAGGGATTCTTAAGATATTGCTAAAAATACACATATGCCAAAAATGATGCCAGGATTGTAGAGGAGTGGTTTTAAATTTGTCATTATAATTAGTCTGGCCTGAGGCCCTCACACACACTCTGGAAATGACAGGTTGTGACTGCTGTTCATCCCACTTGAGCGAAACTCTTCTGTTTAAACCTTCCCCACTCAGAATGAAAGAACAATCATGCAATTGCCTCTGCTTTTATTCACTACTGTGGTCAAAAAATTAAAATATTTTTATATCTGCCACAAATGTGGCAAGTTTCACTAATGCAACCTCACCTTAACAAGCCTTGTTTGAGTTACATGTCAGAGAGAAAGCCATATAAAATTAGAGGATATTTACTAACTACGTTGACTAAGGGCCAGACCAAATCAAACACTGATCGTTCTTGCGAATATCGCTAGTTTCCATATCGCATTTTCAATATCCTAAAATCAAAACTAGCCAATCCACGAAAGGGGCAGAGAGAAATTTCGCAGGAGTAGGAGGGAGCACCGAAAGCTACATGAAAACAACTGTTGACCAATCCCCAGCTGGTATTTGTGACCTTTTGAAGGGGCGGAAACAAGGCAATAATATAATATAAAAAGGCAGGCAAAGACAGCCAGGGCAAAAAATAAATAAAATGAAAATCTGTGTTGTACTACTGTTTTGTTTGAATATCAATGAATGCTATTACATACAACTACTACTACTAGTAAAATATTGAAAAATATGTGCACTGACGCCTGCAGCATCGTGCTACATTGTTCTGTCACCGTTATGAAAGCGTGTCACATTGTTTTCATGATTTTTGTAAAAATCCATACCGTGCCCTGGCTTGTGTCAGCACCATGTAATGCCAGCATCCTCATACCCAACTGGCACAGTGCTGTCCAGAGCCATGTTGTGCGCATGAGATGACAGTTAGGCTACCATTATAGGCATTACGTAATTTTGTTATCGACACTGATTTATACGTTTCAAGGGGACCGCTTGGAATGCTGACACGGTACAGCCAAAATAAAATTTGTGCTCCCCTGTAGTGGAACGGTGGCGAGAATTTGGGCTTCATGTAATGTTTCTGTGTAGGCATACATGCTGAAGTACTTTATGAGAGTAACCAAATGTTAAAAACTAAAAGTTAATATATTTAAAGTGGTTCAAACTTTCATTATTGTAGTTTGTTTACATTTGCTAGCCTAGAGTTTGATTGAAGTTCAATGTAATGTAGCACGTTGCCTAAAATAAATGAATAATTTGAAAAGAAGTAGGCGACGTCACAGATGACGTGCGAGTATATCCACGTCATAAAAATACCGAAGTATATAAAATACTATAAAAAGTACCGTAGTCGTAGCTTACTACAAAGATAAGAGACAAAGAAAATATATCTAAAAAGTTTTACCATCACTGAAAGAGATAGTGCTCCACGCAAAGTTCCAAATAATACATATTGCTTTATTAAACATTTAACTCAAACTAGTGCAAAAAAAAAAAAGTAAAAAAGAAAAACGGCCTTGTGTGTGTTTCGTTTAAAGGTGCAACAAGCACAACATATTGCAGCGGCGGGCTATAAAAACGGGGGCTAAACACAGTTAGATACCTTGCATTGTGTAGTATAGTGGACATAGTGCCAACTGTGTACAGCTGGGATTGGGTGGAAGTATAGTTGTCAGGGATTGGGGGGTTAGCATGCTAATTACGGAAAACTTTAGTTGGCCAATGATCAAGCCTGGTTCGGCTATATTAGGGGGCTCAGCGTCGGTATTCTGTCTGTTCTGTTATGGTTTATTTGAGTTGGGGATTGATTTGATAAAAGAGCAATAAACGGTACTTTTGGGTGCGTTTCGACCTTAATAATACTGTTTGCCTGCTTATTTCGCCGCCGTCGCTGCTGAATTAACCTCCCGCTTGGAACCCACAGCAAGCTCGACGTTACAATATCTTATGATGATAATAGGCATAATACATATAATAATATTTGATATAATAAATTATTCATTTAAAATTATTCAGTGTTGTGTGCAAATGTTTGATATATGAGGTCAGTGGAGCGTCTTGAGGCATGTACTGTTTGTTTTTTTTATTTGCAAATATCAGGATTTTTAGTGTCATTTTGTTTATTATTTGCTTAATACGCGATAGCTTTCGACAAGTTTGCGAAAATCTTGCGATGTGATTTGTAGCTAGAAGTAGGTTTGGTCAGGCGATAGCAAACCACTCAGCCTTCTCAACCTACTTGAAGTGAACAAGCGATAGCTGCTTTTTGAAGGGTTAAAAGGGCTTGTTTTGGTTCCGCGAGATTTCACTTCGAATTTTTCTTGTGTTTTATTACCACGAATGCTTTTGCGTCCCCGTTCGCTAAGTGCTAGCTTTAATTTGGTCCGGCCCTAAGTTAGGTTAACTCTTTTGGGATACATGTCATGCAAATGCTATGGATGTAGTATTAAACTCCAAAAACGATTTTATTTTTTTCAAAGTATTAACTCGCTCATCAACATATTTTAATATGAAATGTGGTGTTTAGACCAATGTACATTAATGTAAAATGTATAAAAGCAAACGTTTTTGAAATAAACACAGAAGGCACAGACAGACTTGGTGACTAATTATTAATTTTCCATACAGTGCGTGTTCAGATTAATTTAAGGTAATTTATGGATAAAATAAAAATCACAAAACCATTTTTAATTATTTGAAAACATATATCACTAGACACTTACAAAAAAAACAGGACACAGCAAAAGTAATGACATGTATTTGAGTGCAAACACTACAGGGACTCCTGTAACACTAGGTAAATGTGTCTCCACACTCCCCCCTCCCCTCCCCTCCCCTCCTATAAGCCTGTAAGCTGACAAATTTTTTTTGTTTTTTTTGTTTTTTAAAAAAAAACACTTAAAACTGATCTGTGAGGAAACTAGTACATTTTATATCAAAATAAACAACTGGAACCACAGGTCGCAGATATTATGTGTGCTGTTTTAGTTGTCAGTCCTAATAAATCAGAGCGAGACAAGTATAATAAACAACACTTAGGAATGAAATAACTTTGTCACATTGTTTGCACCCTCCAGTTACCCTGTAGCTGTGCATACTTTGAATTACACAACTGAAACTGCAACTGTAAACGAGGATTTAGTTGAGATTCACATATATTAAAAGGGACTTTATAAGAGCTACATTTTTGCTTACACATTTCGTACATGTTTATTACATTTTATGTGCATTCTGGTGATTCTCTACTGTTATTTCCCCAGCTTTAAATGACTCCGCAAGTTTGATTGGGGGAAGTGAGCGAGACAAGAATATGAGTTTTGCACAGGCTACAGTACATAAAGCTTCACTTACTGTGTGGGCATCAATACACATCACAGTGCTAATATGTTTGCCCTTCACACTTCCCCACAATCAGTCTTAATTAGAGTAGAGAAAGATCAACTCTGATAACTCTCTTTTGATCGCCAGACAGTCACATCTGCGATCTGATTCAAGCATTCAAAATTCAAAAAGGTATTGACAGTGTCGACCCAAGGGACTTTTTCAGCCTGAAAAAAGAAACAAGGACCAGGGGTCACAAATGGAGATTAGACAAAGGGGCATTCAGAACAGAAAATAGGAGGCACTTTTTTACACAGAGAATTGTGAGGGTCTGGAATCAACTCCCCAGTAATGTTGTTGAAGCTGACACCCTGGGATCCTTCAAGAAGCTGCTTGATGAGATTCTGGGATCAATAAGCTACTAACAACCAAACGAGCAAGATGGGCCGAATGGCCTCCTCTCGTTTGTAAACTTTCTTATGTTCTTATGTTCTTATATATCCCTGCTATAGTAAAATTGTCTAAATAATCCTTGGTGCTGTAAAATGTTCTAACAAACCCAGCTGTAAAGGGCTATTCACACTATAGCGTTTATTCGCTGCATTTCTATGGTAAAAATAAAAAATAAAAAAAATCAAACCTAATGAATTGAATACTACCTTTCATATTTGAGTGAAATCACTGCGGGAAAAAAATGCAAAATTCGTTGCGAACAAAAAATAAAAATCACCACCCTGTCCGGCTAAATTTGGATAAAATCTGAAGGCAATATGGATCTGGTCCAAGCTGCTGCATGGTTGTTGCTCCAAAGAAGAAGAGAAAGAAAGAGAAGAATGTAGATTCACCCTATATAAACAAGCAACAGGAAACCCTAGGGGAGTACCAGTGTCTTGTGCAAGATCTGTATTGTGACAGAAATACAATGATTCTTGGTTGTAAGTCTCCCTCCCGACCTGTGAGGGCGCTAAGCAGCGAGAACAGAGTTCTTTTCCTTTGCCGGGAAGTCGGACAGTCTGGAAGGCGGCAAGACTCCATTGCAAGAACGTATTGACCCGGAAGGGAAACGACAGATGGCAGCCGCAGATTGCAGAGGTGGTTACACTCGTTTACTATGGGGTCATGCGTGACAGCATAAAAGGGGACAGAGAATCGTAATCTGTTCCTTCGCATTGGTTTGTAATGAGTAGGAACCGAAAAGGACAGTAAAAGTACATACAGTTTCTAAAGTCATGGGTGTTGTGTTTTGTTTGTTTGTAATTGTCTTGTCTTGTACATTACCAACCAGTTAACACAATTCCGGAGCTGTCGTCAAGGGCCAGCTCTAAACCGAACAACACTGCACCTTTTGTCACAAATTTAAACCTGTATCACCCACCACAAGCACTACTGCACGCACCCAGGACTGGTGACAGTGTTTGTATTATTGTGGGACTGATATTGTGTATTATTTGGGACTGTCTGTTCTTGTATTATATACCCCGTGCTGTACACGTTGGCGAGTACTGTCGGGGAATTATTGTTTGGTAGCTAGATATGGAATTACAAAATAAAAACATTTCCAAACTGGATTATAATTATCTCTGTCTGCTTCTTTCAAGCACTGCATCACTGCTGCACTTGTATACAATCAACCCTTTGCCACACGTATATATTTATATAATCACAAATTGTGTTATTGGTAACAAATAATCTCAACAATGTTATTGGCAGTAAAAACATTGTTTGAACAAAATTAGTTGTACAAATAGGACTACCAAACGCAATCACTTCGATGCATCCTGACATTTATTTATTTATTTTTTAATAGAGTAAATGCAGGTGTAACGTCAGACAGTGCTTACATTATTAGGGAAAACATGCACGTATACTAACATATATGTTTGACATAAAAACGTTTTAGACAGTTTAATTTGCTGTAAATTCAATACTACTTACCTGCATATGCTACTGGATAGAATTAGATGTGATTTTGTTTTGTAGTTCAGTCTATATTTAATAATGGGCTGCTGTATCTCACGGTATACACTTTCTAGAAGATACACCCAGACATTTAACAAAAGCCTGTAGTCAAAACAGTGTGTTTATTTTAACATACTAATAGTGCTTACTTTCTGATTTCCTCATATTTTCCCATAACTTCTGTTTGTATTCTTTATCGATATATTTCTTGTGCTGCTTATCATAAAGAACAAGATATTCTGCCCTGCTATAAGCATTCCCCCATCTTGCCGGTGATATTTGACACGCAAGTCTGGATACAAAAATAGCAGCAAAAAGTCGGGTGTAAAAAACGCAACGAATAAACGCTATAGTGTGACTAGCCATTAACAGCTATAAACATAATAACTTCACCAACATGTTAAACCTTTCCACTTGGTGATCATAAACAAACTACTAGACTAAAGTAGGTCTTTAGCTACCAGACCAATAAATCAGGATGCGGAAGTGGCTCACGCCTCCTTTTCAAGGAGTTCCCGAACAAAGCCACCAAAAAAGGTGAACCCCAAAGAGGCAAGCACCATTAACTTTCAGGTTGTCGAACCCGGACACATTGCTAGGCAGTGTCATCAAATTGAGCTCTCCACAAAAAATCAGTCACTGACAATCAGGTGAGGGTGTTGATTTACCATTCAAAGTGAAACAAGTGAAGAAACAGCTGCTTGGATTTGTGATGATTGCTGTTTTTCTTATAGACTGTGGAGAACAGAAATCCACACAAATCCAAGCAACTGTTTCTTCACTGCTTTTCACTTGGAATGGTAAATTAACCCAATCAACACCAATGAGCCTCATCTGTACAGAGCTCAAAATAAGATTATTATTAGTTTTTTTTTTTTTTTTAAATCACCTCTGCAAGTTGTACGTAGATCAGTATAACCATTTTTCATATAAAGAAGTCTTGTGAAATTCCAAATAAATTAGACATGGCAACCTGAACCATTAATTACATCTATCATCATAGAAAACTGGAACTTACTTCAAAGCAGTTGCCCTTTCTAAGAATACACTTTTCCCTGCACTCAAACAGCTTCCTTTAAGCAATGGTAAAACATCAACACCAAACTGTTTCATGTAATGATGTCTTAGGTGGATCTATTTTTGATGTTTCTCTTTTTACTTAAGACCGCTTTCCAGTGTGTGATTTCTGATTGTGGCTTAAACTTGGAAGACTCACCTTAGGGTTATTAATGTACCAGTACATTAAACAACTCTGTGCTTCACCAATGTACCAGGATCTGTAGGAGTGTATGCAAACATGCACTTATAAGAATGAGCATTTCTCTGAAACATTTAATTTGTATATGGTGGTGTGTTTAACTGCCTTGCACAGTAAAACCTGTCCAATCCGTCATCGCCTGGGACAAGAACATTGTGCCAGATTAGACAGTGTGCTGGATTATAGAGTTACTGTAAATTAATTCTGAACATAAAAGCTAAAATGACAACATTATTTGAATGCATTAAAAAAAAATACTGATTACTATACGTACAACATTATAATAAACACACTAATGCCTCAAACTGCCTTACATGACCGGTGCCACGTTGCACATATTTACATTGACTTTAGGCAGCACACTTAAAAATCATGCTTGACTCCAGAATAGACCAATTCCGGATTATAGATGTATCACACCATTCATTTCAACAGGGATTTTGTCGGGACCCAAAAATCATGGAGAATTATACAGAATGCCAGTTGGATTAGACAGGTTTTACTGTATTTCTCTAGTTATTGTGCTACAGATGTGGCTTTCAGCTGGCCTTACAACAGGTAACATTACTATTGCAATACTCACTACCAGTTTGTTTTTTTCCAGAGCCTATCTTTTGGTTTTCTAAATCATGTCTCACATCAGCATCTGTGGCAACAACAAGAGTTTGGTACCTGACATTAACCAAAAGAAAAACTGAACTGAAATACATAAAACTCCAAAAATCAACATTTACCATTTGTAAACTTCATATTTTAGCCAGCTTTCAACCATAGCACTGCCATATAAAACAGTTTACAAATTATGTTATTAGTGAACTAAAATAGATGGATTTATTTTTTTATATCCATAGTTGCTTTATCTTCACAGCAGTCAAGGAATTATCAACTTTCACCAAATCACTCACTTTGAATGACACAGACTCACAACTTACAGATTCAACATCAAGAAGCACTGAAGCTGTGTTGATATTTATTTTAATAGCTCCATGACCTTTTACTTAATTTCCACAAAACATGTCATTCTTCTGTTAATTTTTTCTTAGTTCCAGATATTTTCATTCCATTCAGGTCTGTTAATTTACTAACCCCACACTGGATCTTGATCAAGCAGAGATTGTTGTTTATCTTTTTCAGGGAAGAATAGATGAAGTCTTGATTTCTGGTATACTGCTGGAAATTTTGCAGGTGCTGAATTAGTTTTTTTATGAATGATGCTGAACTGGCAGAACTTACCAAAACCAAGATTTGGAGGGACTGGTAAGTTTTATACATGTTCAACATGCCAGCAAAGGTGTCAATGAGTGCTAATAGTAATATATATTTAGGAATTTGCCCGAGACCACCAATAACAGCCTTCGCACACAAATTAATGATCTGTACAGGAATCAACCTTGCGAACTAAAGGTTTTATATTTCTATTTAATAAAAATATTGAAATGTAACTGTATATATGTTTCTCAGTACAACCTTACACATCTATTTTAGTATTCAATCCCCGTTACTGCTGTAACAAAGACTTTGTTACACCTCACAGGTTGTCTGCTTCACAAGTCAATGTATCATGAATAAAGTAGTGTCTACTTTCAATATCAATGTTAACCATGAACTGAAAAGTACTAAAAGGTTTTTCATAATAAACACCTCAAACCCTAGGTTTCCTAGGTATCTGTGGGGAAGGTTAAGTCCTACATGTGGTTCAAATTAAATGTTACCCTTATTATTACTTAATCAATGAGTTAAAACAAAAAAAAAATAAACAGCTGCAAAGCACAAGCATGGCACTGTGGAAATTTCATTAGAAAAGTGAAAACTTTCACTTATCGCCTTCCTAACCAGGATCAGCTGTAGCAATAGCAGAAGATACATAGATATTAGTCAGTTGCATTATACAGTATCCAGTGTCACTATTTGTACCCGTTTCACTTTCTTATTTAAACATGTAAAATATTGCGGATGTAGTTCTTGGCATAAAAATAAAAATGGCAAACCATGTCTTTAAATACTTGTGTGGTAAAAAAGAAAACAAGACCTAAAGAAACTGATCCTCCTGCAGTAGGTATTAAGAACGTTACACTGGATGTAATAACTTCTTCACTTGTTCTAAGAACAGCTTTATTAAACTTTTCAATGTACTGCCTACAGACCTATTTTCCACACTTTACAAATGAAGACCTAGTGAACATAACCAAAAATCAACTCCTTAACCAACACTTGACATGTACTAAGGATTACAGATATAGCCAAAAGTTTTGCATCATCCAATAGAATTAACAAACTTTGCTTCATAAAGTCGAACAAAACCTGCTGAATAATGTTAAATTAACATATTGAATTACACCGTGCATTGTAGTTTTCCACATATTTAATTTTTTTTTTTTTTTTAATCCAACATGAAATATTGTACTACTATTATGGCTTCAGGTAGACTTTTGCAATATCATTTTGTAGTTTGTTTGATTCCATGATGTTAAATAAAAGATCAAAATAATGTTCCTACAGGTTTTTTTTTTTGTTTGTTTGTTTTTTTTTTAATGGGTGTGTCAATCTTAAAATTCTAAGTGATGCAAAACCTTTGGCCACAAGTATGCTGACATTTTTTATTTTCATTTAGCTTTTTTACTAACTTGTAGCTCTCAATGTATTGACTGGAAGAAACAGTGTCTGTGCGGGCGATCTAACACAGTAGACCAGGCAGAAGGAAACCTGGTAGAAACCTGCCGAATGCATAGCTCTGTTCAAAGAACACCAGCATACCATCCATGAACTGAATGCAAATAAAGTCGCGACCTAAAATAATCAAACAAAACAAAAATGTCATTAACATTCACACAAAGACACACACACACACACACACTCTCTCATGACTGGAAATACAAAATGTATCAGTTTCATGAAAAATCATGTACATCATACTGAAGTAATGTTGCATCACATTTGAGAAATCAACCAACTATTACCTTATGCCATGTACAGATGTTATCTTGTGCATAGATGATACAACACAATTCTAATATAGATAGATAGATAGATAGATAGATAGATAGATAGATAGATAAAGTTTTCAAATGTGTTGCTTTTTAGCTTTAGGTGATATAAACACTTTTTAGCCATACCATTTTTTGGCTGTACACTTTCTACAGCGTGAGAAATGTACACTACGTCACATTCTCACGATAATGAAAAGAGAATTTGGAGCTTCTAAACTGCATGAAACCAAGCCAATGTAAGCTTTTGTTGCCATAGTCTGGGGCATAGCTTTTCCTTTGGAAAGTAGAGTCAATGCCCATGCATATCCGAGTACTGTTTTAACCCATTGGGAGATGTGCCCCTGTAAGATCAGGAAAGGCTGTCTGAAGAGTTTTCGAAGAAGTATAAAAGAAATACTAGACCTCAGAGACTTTTGCAGGATACCAACAAGTACTATAAAAGATAGGTTCAATTGTTTGGTTTGCCTGATAATGATAATTGTGGGGGTGGGAAATATCTAATGGCTTTCTTATGCAAAATCTGATATCCGCATTAACACTTAAAAACATAAGTTTATACCTGCTCCCACATGCTTGATCATTTTAGAATAACAACTTTTATAGAGCTTCTTTAAATTGAATCATACGCCGTTTCCAACCAGCTGGCTAGAATAATGGCTCCCTTTCAAAACCAGAGTTTATTGCACAAAAAATTAGAACTAGAATTTATATGACAAACAGGTAGAAACTCACAGAAGCATAAACATAACAGTTGTTTTACTTGATTCACATCAAAGCAGGATTAGGCTTTGTTGTAAATCAAATTATTCAGTATATCTGTCTGAAACTCTTAAAAAAAATAACTTGCAGCAGTTTATAAGCACACAAAAGACGCATCCTAATAAACACAATTTGAGTAATTTTCATTTAATTCCACATCTCTGAAAATCTAGGTGTAGTGTGCTCCCAGATTTATTCTTTGGATGTTCATCGTTAATCACCTTTAAACTCTCAACAGCAAAATATACAGAAGTACAAAAAATAGACAGTATCATTTTGGAGAAACCTATCAATGAAATATGGGTTGTGTGATAAATTCTGAAATATTCTTTATGGCGTTATTGACATAGGTTGTATGTGCAGTTCTAGACTGCACAGGTGTGTATTGGTCTGTCATTGTTATTTTATTTTTATTTTTTTTTATTTTTTTAAAAGCCACTGAAACATTTTCAGTGCTTGAGCTAAAGACAGGACAGGTGTGCTGCCTTGCAACCCTCTTTACTGATTTATTCTTTCACAGTTGCTCTTTAAAACGCCTATGCAGTTTTAAACAAAAAAAGTCCACTTCAAAAAAGTAAAACAGCTGTTTTTTTACAGTATTAAATGTATAAATCTGACTTTCTTTACATCAGATGGGATCACTTAATGCAACGTATAGCTTTAGCAGCTCATGCCTCACGGGGAAAATGTCAAATTGCCAGCAGTCGGTACAGTCTGCTATCAGCCCAGCTGCTTTTCTCCAGTTTAACATGACAAGAAATACGTTTAGTCTAAACACACTCTTAAACATCAGTTTCACTTAACAAGTTAATGCGATATCTGAAATGAGAGCCAGGTGGCAAAGTTTTACTGTAGCAGCAGTCGTTAAATAAGTCACTTTGGCTGAAATAAAACAAACAAAAATCCCAGTTACTTACTTCCTGCTGTTTCTACAGAGCACTGACATTAAAAATGCTCTTTTCATATTGTCCTCAAGTATACTTTATGTGAATGTACTAACTTTTATTTTTTAATTAAAAAAAAAAATCCCAGATATGTTACTTTTACTCTGGGTTTGATCTGAGTTGTAGGGTTTCTGATACTTGCAATAATGTGGCTCAAACTAAAAATAAAATGCTTTTGGTGAATTTAGTGTTCAAAAAAACTGAGGCAAAAGCACTGGTTAGAGCCACGCATTCAGCCAGCAGCTACTGTGAGAACCTTCCCTCACAGCGCTGCAAAGCGCACCCCTGCCTGGCACTCTATGCTGGGTTTCACTGAAGCAGAGACTGGAAATTGTGCCAAATTGTGTGGTGTACTTTTGTGATGTGGACTAATGGACTAAATTGAGACCAGAAAACTATTTTCAGACCTGGGTCTCCAGAGAGGAAAGGCAACGTGCGGCTAGAGAATTTAAAATAAAAAAGAAGGCTTATGGTTACATTACAATGTTAACATAATATGGTGATTTAGCAAATGTTGATATAATGAACAAAGACCAAGTATTTTTGCAGCTTAAGACAATATTTAAGGCTTTCCATTAATTTGGCTGAAAACATATATTTCCCTGTTGCCTTTAAATCATGTTCCCGGGCATGAATCACATGAAGTTTAAATAGAGGATAATTTGTTCAAGAGAATAAAGACTAATTAAATGTTTGTCAATAATGCTGAAATGACTTTAAAATGTACAAGTATGATTTGCTGTACTGTCTGTGTGCAATATTAGTGGTTCTCATGATTTCAAAATAAAAACACCTGTCTTTGTGAGGTTCCTTGGTCAGGTAGTGAATTTCAAGCAAAGACTCTACCATGAAGATCAAGGAGCTTTCAAAGCAAGTCAAGGAATAAAGTCATTGAAAAGCACAGATCAGGAGAAGAGTACAACAAAATACTGAAGTCTCTGAATATCCCTGTTAGCACAGTCTACTCAATCATCAAGAAATGCAAGGTGCATTGTACCACCCAGACACTGCCTAGATCAGGCCGTCCCTCCAAACTGAGCAGCCGGGCAAGGAGGAAACTGGTGAGGGATGCCACTGTGAGGCCAATGACAACTTTCAAAGAGCTACAGAGTTCAATGGCTGAGATGGGAGAAAATGTGCATCAGTCAACAATTTCCAGAACACTTCACAAAAGTAGCCTGTATGGCAGGGTGGTAAGAAGGAAGCCATTGCTAAAAATAAGCCATCTCAAAGCCTGCATGGAGTTTGCAACAAAGCATCTATGCGATCCTGCAAAAATGTGGCAAAAGGTATTGTGGTCAAATGAGACCAAATTGGAACTTTTTGGTCTAAATGCCAAGCGTTACATTTGGCACAGACCCAACACACCACATCTCCCAGTCAATACCATCCCTACAGTCAAGAATGGTGATGGCAACATCGTGCTATGGGGATGCTTCTCCTGAGCAGGGACTGGAAAGCTTGTTAGGATTGAAGGAAAAATGGAGCAAAGTACAGGCAAATACTAGAAGAAAACCTGTTTCAGTCTGCTAAAGACTTAAAACTGGGGCGAAAATTCACCTTTCAGAAGGACAATGATCCAAAGCTACACTGGAGTGACTTAAGAATAAGAAAGTGAATGTCCTTGAGTGGCCCAGTCAAAGTCCTGACTTGAGTCCTTTTGAGAATCTGTGGAAAGACTTGAAAACTGCTGTCCATAAGTGATCCCCAAGCAACCTGAGAGAGCATGAGCAAATCTGCCAAGAAGAATGGGCACAAATTGCACCAAGTCGGTGTGCAAAGTTGGTAGACTTTCCCAAAAAGACTTGCAGGTGTAACTGCTGCCAAAGGTGCTTCCACCAAATATTGAGTTGACGGGTCTGAATAGTTATCATATTTCAGTTTTTTCTCTTTAGTTTTTGCTGACATTTACTGTAACTTATCTTAACCTTAGAAGTCTTCAGTTTGAGCATTCAAGTTTTGAATAAAATATTAAGTTTAAAAAAATGCATCATTCTGTAATTTCACAAAATGGGACACCATAGGAAGGGTCTGAATGTGTGTGTGTGTGTGTATGTATATATATATATATATATATATATATATATATATATATATATATGACACACACACACACACACACACACACACACACACACATATATACCGTAAAACTTCAAATAATTGCCAGGTCTGAAATAATTGCTCTAATATGTGCTGGGATGATGGGAATGTAGTTCTGAGAGGTCCATGTGGGTACACGTGAAGCCATCTTGTGGCAGGAAATGCAATTTAAAAGTTTAAAAAAGTGGTCAAAATGTACACACACCTTACGGAAACAGTTGTAGCACCACATGGGAACATGTAACACAATAAAATAAAAAGGCCCTTCTGTAGCCTTTAAAGTAGTTCAATCAAATTAGATAGCTACATATAAAAAAAAGAAAAACATAACGAGATCTCATTAAAAAGAAAAAAAATGTGTTTCATGTTCAACAGGACTAGTTTGATATAGTATTTTGGAAAAAGTCCTACAGCTTCCAGCCATCAGAATATAAATCACAGCACAGTAGATATCAAGTTTGTATGTAACAGGTACTGTATTTGTCTGGGAAATTGTGAGCCTAAATTATGAAAATATAAATAATGCATGTCCCTAAATCATTTTTGTTTTGTAACTTCTGGTTAATTAGAACGTAACAGTATCTGATTTGAATAGGCTCATGTTTGCCTTTATTTACAGCATTCACACAGGTAATCTAAAATGTATTCTCTTTTTAAATATATATTACTGGCCAGACAGCTTCCCAAGCCTCATCTGTGCCAGGGAATGCCTAAAAAGTATGGTTGAGTTTAGTGTTACTTAACTTTGGCTTCCGACAAGGCCACCAACATAGGTACTCTAACAAGTTATTGCCAAATTGCAAAATGCTTTGTTGAGTTGACCAGAACTCAGCTCACAGTGGCCCAGAACAGTCATTAGGTGAAAACGTGCATTTTAGAATTTTCCTATCCTGATCTACCGGGTTGGGGGGGGGGGGGGGGGCGTAGAACAATGGACATACATTTTATTTAATTCCAAGAGATGTTTACGTTATGTTCCTAATGCTCCTACTGCCATCTAGTGGATTTCTTTATTTATGTAAAATCTGATTCCTTGTATTAAGCATAGTAATGAAGATTTTATTTAAAGGCAGCTCTGTAAATCTAAATTCAGTAAACAATATAACATCCATGACTTCAAAAACAGTCAAATAAGTAAATATCGTTTATTTTTTATGTATGTTATATATTATAACTATAACTAATGATACCTATATATATATATATATATATAATATAGGTAGACAGATTGTGTGTGTGTGAGAGAGAGAGAATAATAGGAGACCAAAAGGTCGAGTAATTTATAAACTGCCACAGAAACCCGAGATTGAATTGTTTTCCTGTAACTCGCTGAAGAGGCCCATATATGTTTGTATAATACATGGATACCCTTGTGATGCTAACATAAAAGAAGACAAGGTTCAGCAGTAAACCTGTTTTTTGGGGTTTTTTTTAAACGTAGTGTTTCAGTGCTGTACAGACATTCTATGTCGTTATCCGTTTCTCCGAGATACAAATGTAACAGCTTTATTTATTTTGTTGATCATTAATGAACATTTCTGTACTGTGGGTGTTGTCGAGTGTTTGAAAACAAGACATTTTGTGTTTGAATTGAAAGTGATGGTCTCGAAGAGTCAAATGGGTCAAAGTTCAAAAGTATAATTTCCTTTTGAGGAACTGCCACTTTTTGATGTCACTACTGTGGTATTATGCCTTTTTTTCAAAAGGCTCAGGATGCAAATATAGCCTTCATCCATAAATATAGATAGATAGATAGATAGATAGATATTTTTGTTTTCTTTTTTTTTTTTTCCAAATCCTGGAATGAATGAATAAGCTCTTTGTTCGCTGCTTCTTCGTATACACATTACTTAACTGAGTTTTTGGGATCAGTCATTTTTAGAGTAACTAGTCATTGATAAGAGGTTAATTCTCATCCAGCTGCCAGCAATTATTCTCTAAAAGAGGAACACCCATTAGTGAACTGGAATAATACAGGACAAGTAAGCAAACATGTCAGTTTTCATTGTTCAAATTTAGGCTGAGTTCTTAAGCTTTTAAATTGTTTCTCCAACCCGAAGTAATTTCAGTACCCCATTCACAGGACTCCTTTATTGTTAAATTCAGCTTTGCATTTGAATTGTGATGTTTTTGTTCCTCACCCATGCTCTATAGTGTATTACCTTCATAGACTTTATGAAGTGAATCAAATCTATTACAGTTCAAATGGTACCAAGCATTAAACATGAATCTAACATACCTTTAAACATTCAATCATATATCTTTACACATATACATTTACTGTATATAATCACATTTGAATTTTTTTATATATATTTTTTTGTTTGTTTTGCTTTGCTTTATAATAGTCTGCCCAGTACGGCACATAAACCTGCTTTTAATTTCAAGTTTCACAATTTCTGGAATCAATTTAGCTTATTTAGCCTATAATGTTTGACAGTGACAGTGAAGCTTTGGTTCTGTGCAATGGCCATCACCAGGCAACCAGGCTCCAAGAAAAGCAATGACTAGTTCCCTAAACTTCTTTTATGATGAAAACAGCTTTATCAGTAAAAAAAAAAAAAAAAAAAAAAAAAAAACCACCCAGTCAACATTGTCTTTCTGTCAGTTACTCAAGCAGAGCAATACAAAATAAAAGCCTTTTTGTTGAAATAACCTGAACCAGTAGGCTGGAAATCAAGTGCTACATCAAGTGCAGCCTTACAAAAGTATTAATCTGAATGCATAAATACCCGCCTATTCCTAATTATTGTTTTGGCCAGTTATACAAACACTAAATTAACTTAACCCTTTCAACACTGTATAAATACAGCTTAGTTTAGGAAAGATTGCTCCACTCGAAACACCAGACAAATAGGAGATGATAAAAGTCTTGAAGACGTTACACTAACAAGGGAAACTATTGTTGTCAGGTACACTTGATTTGTCCTATAGTTCTTATTATATAACAAGTGCTTTGGTCTTTATATATTTTAAGGTCAAATGTTTTATTTTATAAGAAAGTTGACTTTAACCAAATCAGTTATTCTGCTCCACGACAGGCTGTTGTTACTATGCTGTCAACGGACACTTCATGTGTTTGTTTATCCAAACTGTACAGCGTGGAATCGAGTGAAAGTGAATTATCGTAAAATGTGTATATCTATTCCCATTTCCACTTATTTTTCAGTATACTGAAACTATTCAATTAGTGATGAATATGTAACTTGAATTAAATTCTAGGCAGGCTGATTTGATGGAGTTATTCCAAAACCAATCTAAGCTATTACCTTGGCCTTTAGACATTAATGTGACACATGATAATTCAATCAGCAGCGATATATAATCTGAATTCTTCAAGAAAAAAACAAAACAAAACATTGCTTTTACAAAATGAAAACAAAATGATCTCTTTGGCGCTTGATTTACCTTTGACTCCGCCAAAAGGGTCATAGGCCATGTTGCATGCCGTTGCGCTCATATATTAGTCTTAGCTGATATTGATTTCCATGATCTACAGTGCCAGTTGTTCCTGTAACAGAATATCATAAAGGGAAAAGTTAATAATCATTATGTCTACCCCCTCAATGGGAGTTAATGGAATCGTGTAATGTGCTTTCGCAGTATTTAAATCAATTGAATATACTAGAGTGCTTGTTTTCCCTTCATGATTAATACCATAAATGTAATTACAGTCATGGCAGTTAAAAGTTCACCATATGTGTGGTTTTTTTTACTTTTGTTGTTTTGTTTTTAATATATGAACTTTTATCAGGGAACTGTCATTAGATTTATGGTATTAATCATGAAGGAAAAACAATCAATATAGTATATTCAATTGATTAAATATTGCGAAAGCACATTACATGATTCCATTAACTCACCTTACCATAACTCCTTGGGCTTTGCAAAGCTTACCTATGCTTTTATAAGGGTTCAATAAAACACTACTGAATAGCTGCCTAACTGTTTTAGAATTAACTATGGTATATGAATATTACAATTTACAAATGTACTCAGAAGCTAAATGGCCATGCTCAGAGTTGTAAATAACAGAGTTTATAGACGGCATCAAACAGATATCATTCAAATGAAGCTATCAGTGCATTTTCTTTTTAAATAAACAAGGGCAAGATTTATAGGTCTTTGCACCAAAATGCAATTTGCACCGTTGCTTGTAAAAGGAAAATGTAGCTCCTTTCTAGGGTTTGCAAAATATTACCCTTTCATGTTATGTATTTTTTAACATTTACAGTATTTCACAAACTTTAACCCCACAAGGTTTGGAAAAAATATTTAAGTCTCTGAATACCGAGACCGGTTTGTGACATTGTGGTGTCTATATTGCATTTTCTTAAATAAGATTTCAGATTCTATGGACAGCACGATCACAAACCAGTCACAAAAATCATAGCCTGATCTGAGAATAAGATTTTACCAGAGACTGTATACACAGACAGCTTTCTGGGCTGCAAAACGACCAAGTGAAGATTTTCTGTACCACTGCAAAGGAAACAACATATGGATTAGCGCACACACACAAACACACAATATCTATAAAATAACACAAAATGTCTGTAAATGCAACTGTAAAATACAGTAATGGTAAACAGTGAATGTAGAATAAATTATTTTATATTACTGATAAACAGTTAATGACACTAAAGATGGGAAAATATAAATATTACTTTTATACAATGCCTTAGTTTGACTGCAAACTACAGTATGTGTTCTGTTTTAAAATGAAACCTCCCTTAAACATTTCTGAGAAAGATACAGAGAATGCTTATAATTGCTATGTTTATATTAAAAGTTAGAAGGTAATCATTTATTTTTTAAATCCTGCATTGAGCAGCATGTAGATTTGGAGTTATCAAAAAAATAGCATGAAATTGCTTGTAATGACCACTAAATAGCTCAGCTAATTAAACCATTAAAAAAGATTAATCTTCCAGATTTTAGCAATTTTCTAGAATCTTAAAATCAGATATAATACATAAATTATTTCATGACAAGTGAAACAATGTCTTGATAATATAAAGATGTTTTTTTACTCAATAAGTAACTTTGCAAGACCTTAAACATATATTTATAAAGGTACACATACCTAATACATATTTTGAACTGCCTACAATAACGTGATTGTAAATATTTTGACTGAATCAGCATACTTTACGCATTATTAAATGATATCTGATTTGCTAGTCTAATACTTCCAGGGTTAAATCAGGTATTAAATAAATATCACTTCTCTTAAGATGATGGAAGCTTACCATAGTACACCAGTTTTCGATCATTTCACAGCCAAGTTGAAGTGCAACTCATTGCTCAGTGACCTAGTCAAGGATATAAGTTTGTAACCTACTGTCGGGGCGGGACAGGAACAGAGCTTAATTTCAGGCAACAACAGCCTAGAGTGTATTCCAGCAGGACCTCCTGTTTAGGGGAGTAGCCATTTTTACGGCACCTTTTATCTATAGTTTTTTATACTGTGTTTTATTTTTCCTTTGTATAGCTTTCTGTATGTGTCCTCTGTGCGTTACAATCGCTGGTAACATCACATGACCTATTTGTTTGTTTTTATTCTGTTATATGTTAATAAATCCTGTGCGCCTGTGTCGGCATTTCAACTCCACCATCTGCTGTCTCTGTATTGGTTGAGCAGCGGCTACCCACACACGTGACACGAGCTGACCCTGTCACATTGCATTATGGGGGTTAGAAGAAGAAAGCTACAAAACTCCAAACACATGTTAAGATCAGCTGTCTAACTAAAACGGACTTGAAACTGGGAGAAGCAGCGTTTAATATAAAATCTCTCTCTGGGATGTCATGTTCAAATCAAATCAAATCAACAAGCCATCTGAGAAACATCCCATTTACAAAGAATTGTGTGTTTCTAATTGTTTTACCAGGCCCTCAATGTTTCTGGTAACAATTTACAAAAACTCAGCCCTTTGTCAGTAGGTAGTCCCCCTCTCTTGCACTTAATGGCACGATGAATGAGCTACTCACAGCGGTGATCTACTTGCCAAAAATGCATTACCTAATACTGGGTGCTATCATGTACGGACAATCATGTTATCATGCTGGCACTTAAATGTTAACATTTAGTTTTTAAATGAAGAGCATTGTCTGCAGTCTGTGTAGCTGAGAGCAGTTCAAATGGAATGGTCTGGAATCAACTCCCCAGTAATGTTGTTGAAGCTGACACCCTGGGATCCTTCAAGAAGCTGCTTGATGAGATTTTGGGATCAATAAGCTACTAACAACCAAACGAGCAAGATGGGCCGAATGGCCTCCTCTCGTTTGTAAACTTTCTTATGTTCTTATGTTCTTAAATATAACACAGACGTCATATAGCACTTACGAGACAAACTTTCCGGCCTCCACTTGTATGATGGGATCCCTGAGATGCACCTCCACCAGCTGCTCTTCTGGGATCAGTGCCGCTCCTGGTTTGGACGGATTTGGTGCATAAACTCATAGGAACCTCATGTAGCTTCCCAAAATTATCTTATCTGTTAAAGACATTTTTTAACACAACCATATGTGCACTCTGTGGGACGGCTGAGGCCCTGCACATGTGAGGAGTGTTTTTTTTTTTTTTATGTATTTCGTTTGTTTGCACTTAACCACACAATTTTCTAGTTGTTTTTGAACAGTGCAATTGTTTTGAACGTTTTGTGTTTGTTTAACCTTGCACTCGGACAACATTGCAGGTACCCTAGTGGTGGCTACCTGACACTGCAATTTTTATTGTAAATTGTAGTTAAAACTTGGAAGCCGGTGCCAGCGTGTCAACCACGATCCCTCCATCCCTCAGTCTTTCTTAGCGGAATCCCACACCCCTTTTACGCACCCTAATCAAATCTGAATATCTTAACAATGACATCACAGACCAGAATCCAAATCTGTCTTGGAAACACATTACATTTCGTATCTCAAACTACACCGTAGTTAAACTGTCATAACTTAGTATGCAACAACAGTTCTAGCACCTGGTTGTATTAGATGTAATAACACATGCTATTGTAATTAGAGACATGTAATGTAAAGTGTCATCATTGCAGTCTTCACAAGAGTTATTTTTTCCATGCTAAAGGGGAAGGGGCTTTTTCTATGGTTACATTAAAGGGCTTTATTTCATGACGCCTAAAGTGCCAAAATTTCTTAAAATACTCATATTTTCGCCCAGTAATTGAAATTAACTAAATGTTTTGACAAAGGGGCCCTTTCAAAGTCCTTCACAGTTGAGTAAGGCAGGTTGGGTTGACTATGAGCTATGAGTTGAAATACAATAGAACTATTATTTAGGGAAATGCTAATATTTTGCAAGCAATTTTATTCATTATGGAAACACTGATGATCAGATGTAGGGAACACTACTAAGGTAAAGATTTCCTGCTTGCTCAGGTTTACATCAAGTGCCAATATAAACATAAATTTAGATAATTATCTGATTAGGTACAGTACATTTGAATTTAAATTTAATCATCAACAACCATTTTGTGCCTATTTAAAATGTAATTTTATCTTGGGGTTTGCATAATGAATTAATAGTAGTACAGACAAGATAATTTTTTCCCTCAGTTTACATGGCTTTGATAACAATCATGAGACAATCATGGTTTTACAGGTATATGCTAACCAGTAAAATGGAAGCAGATTCAAAGGATAAAAACTAAAGTGGCAGAGCATGCAGTTTCCATAGTGAAAACTCCTTAAGGGAGTTTAAGGGAGCCTAGATAATCTGAGAAATGTCATTTCCAATTCCCCGTACAATTACAGGTTATTGTGTAGGATAATTATACAGATGTCTATGCAGAGCAGGCATTTTATGTCAATACCATGCTAGTCAATTCCTATCAGAATAAATCCCAGGTCATTCAAGCTCAGTTATATTGCAGTTCAAATTATACCTTCTCACTTCTCAGTAAAATGGAGTGTGGTTTCCATTGGCTGAGTAGAAACATTTGTGGTTTAAATGTACTGGAGATATTTTTGTGCCAATTAAGTTTTTTGTTTAATTTGTGGACATTTATAAATCAACAGGTTTATCTTTTTAAAGTGGCAGCATGAGGCAACTGAATGCATTTGCATACATCTCTTTTATCTGATATTGGATTTAGCTCCTGGATAAATGATCCAGGCTAATTCGTTTTGTTTGAGTTTAAAGCCTGTCAGCTTGTACTGTTGAACAATGGTCTACTTTGTAATCCGTAGTGCAGCAGGTAACAAAACCAGACAGGTTTACACCTGTACATCACAATCTTAAAAACAAAGGGGATACTTACATGTACGTAGTCATATACCATGTCCTGTGGCACTGTTGTCAACATTAGCCACACATAAGCAGCCTTAGTCAAATTCTTCTTCTTGCCCCACTGACTAGGACCACCATCCCAGGCTTTAAACAGAGACGTTCTTCCCTACTACAAAACACAAAGAGAAAGATACCGGTTCTGGGAAATTCCTGTACTGAGGTCTTTGTTACTTACACAGCGCTACATTTTGCTTTGTGTGTAGTTGCACACAGAAACAAGGTGGTTAGAATGAGTTCTGTATTTAGAAGGAAACATTGCAGTCATGTTTGGTTAGCATTTTAATAAAAACCTCACTATACTGTACATAAATGCTATTGTGTTTAATGTAGTGATTTTACAAGTCCTGCAGCAGAAGGGACATGGTTACTGGGCAGTTGAAGCCCTCAGGGAGAGGTGCACTTAGCGTAGGTGAATGTAAAGAACCATATCATTTTTTAAAGATGGAAAAGGAGAAGCCATACTAATGGGGGATTTCAACTCCCCCCATATAAAATGGGAAAACCCAGTGGGGAGCATGACGGACGAAACTGAAATGGTGGAAACGACAAATGACTGCTTCCTAACGCAATTTGTCAAGGAACCGACTAGAGGGGAGACATGCCTTGATTTAGTCTTTTCAAGTAACGAAAACAGAATAACTAAAACAGAGGTCAGAGAATCTTTGGCAAACTCACAACATGGTATCATTTTAAGTGATTTTTAAAACCCAAAAAGTAATGACTAAAGCTAAGGTTTACCATTTTAGAAAGGCAAACTATGACGATAAGAAACAGAGACTAACAGAAGTAGATTGGAGTAAAATACAGAAAACATCCACAGAATAGGGATGGCTGTTTTTTTTTTTTTATTTAATACTAGAGGCACAAAACAATTACATCCCAAAAGTAGGTTTAACAGATCAATTAAAAAAAATATTCAGCAAAAAAAGGCACTTTACAAAGAGTTTAAAAGGGACCAAAAACAAAGTACATAGACGGAATATTTGGAACTGCAAACGCAAGTCAAAAAGGAAGTTAGAAAGGCCAAGAGAGAGATAGAAATGAACATTGCTAAGGGGGCTAAAACCAATTCCAAAATGTTTTTCCGATATTATAACAGCAAGACAACATTCAAAGAGGAGGTTAAATGTCTATGAAATACAAATGGCAAAATCATAGACGAAGAAAAAAAAAATAGCAAATAAACTAAATGATTACTTTTCACAAGTTTTTACAAAGAAGGATACGGACAACATGCCCCACATGTCAACTGTTCTTATCCAGTTTTACATAACTTTAGCATAACCGAGTCAGACATGTTAAAGGGACTAGGAGCTCTTACAATAAACAAAACTACAGACTGATAAGCTTCACTTCTATTATATGTAGACTTATGGAAACTACAAAAAGACAGTATGAAAAAAAAACATGGTGTTACCTCTGGACACATCTTTTAATGCCACATTTTCAATAATTTTATTCTGACACTGCATTACTAACTGAAATAAATAAAGTGCCAAGCTGCAGGTTTTACTCTCACATGCATGTCCTTTTTGATGTACAGTATTCTTATAATTTTGTAAACAATGAACTTGAGAATTACACACAGTACAGGAAATCAGGAAAGACTCATTTTGTTCACACCTAATCAGTTGGCATTGCATAAATATTAAATCTGAAGTGCCCTACAGGTCTGAATGGTATGGTATGAATTACTATAAGCAGTGCTGATATTACAGCTGAATTCTAAGGAGATTTCAGCACACATTACAGTAAATACATAATTTGACCTATATTCTAAAGAACATTGGTGCACTCCTCTTACAAATGGACCATATTCCATGCAAACCTCACTAGCTCTGGGTGCCAAGTTTTCTTAACACATCCATTACAAATTATATTATATTATAAAGAGCTAAGTTTGGCAAGCTTTCACAAGTTCTTGTAGGTGACAGAATAGTTGGTTTTGTTCAATTGCAGAAAACATTGAACCAAAAATGAGTAGTTGTTTTTTCCTTCATGGCAGGGCTGTCCATCCTTTGGCATTTTAAATTTCTAACAGTGTGTGTGTGTGTGTGTGTGTTTATAAATATGCTGTCAAGATATTAACATATTAATTAACTAGTAAAAAGATCATTGAATTTCTTAACTAGCTATACAGCAGTAGTTTCAATTATTCTCCAAACTCTCCTTATGCTAGGCTTGCATAGACTCACAGATTAAAACTAGCAGGAGGAGTGGTAATAAAATGCTCTTCAATATTGGAATCTGTTCATATCAGCACTATCATATTTTTTCAAGAATACTAAAACTCCTACCTAATTGTACTTTCTGATAATTATTTTCACTAATAAGTAAGTTTGCTAAAAACTGAGGTCCTAAGGTCAGAAACCAAATGCTCACTGTGTAGACCATCTAAAGAATTCTTTCTTATATATCAGTCCATCACATTGGCCTAATCCCCTCTTTTTAGAGTATACAGTAAAAAAAATGTCTTTAGGTTATACTGTGAGGAGGCCACTTTTTCAATGCAATGTATTTTGTTACATATTTGAAGGGAAGACAATTCTCCTTAATAGCTACCTAGTGAAACCTGGGTATTTATATTGAAATTGGAAATGCCAAAGAGATAATGTTTATATGAACTTACCAACTATTTTCTCTTTGCCTTGTGGTACGTTGTAACTGTACTTGAACAGTGTTTGAAACTGATGACCATTGGCTCACTTAGGTTCATGAGCTCTGGCAGTTATGAAGATATATAGATTATTATATATATATATAATATATATATTATATATATATATATATATATATAATATATATATATATATATATATATATATATCAGTATAGTGTCTCAATAGTGATCAGACACAAAAAAAAATCTTGCACAAGATAGGTTCGACATGTAGTAATCATTATTGGCAATAATCAAGCCTCCAACACTATTACTCTTCTGGGTAGAAATAAGGACAGTAATCTGTCACACTCAGTTATATTGTATTTGTAGTTTTAACCAGCATGTGCGCCTTGTACTAAATCATATTTTTGGAAGTGCTAATATCGCTTTGCCTTGATCAGCAGTGAGCTAACATCGCCTGTATTATCTTGCACCCCTGAATGACAAATGTATCACATGACTGAGGATTCTGTTCAACAGAAGCAAATCTGCCTTCGTGTACGTAGAATAAAGGCAGCTAATAGGGTTATTCTGTTCTGATGTCAATAATAATAACGTAAAATAGGTGGCACCGGCCTACATTATTGATATTATTTTACAAGAAACATATCGAAAGTTGGCTGTGAATTACTCTACTAGAAGACCTGAAACCTTACACTGTTGAGCAATATAAAATTGAACTACAATTGATATATTTAACGGATTATATAGCTTGTATACAGTCAACTGAATATTAAATAGTGAACAAAAAAGGTATAAATAGACACAGTACCTGAACAAATTTCCAAAGAAGTCTTCGTATTATTTAAATTTTTTTGCTCAGCTCCAATATAAACAAATATTCACAAAATTAAAAAGAAAAAAAAAAAACTCAAGACTAAAGATAACGGCACCAACAAATCGCGAGCAGATTCCAAACTGTTCCTGAAGTTAATCACTGATTCCAGTCAGATCTGTTCAAGATTGGGTATGTTTTAAAATATAGCCTTCCATACAGAGAACACTCTGTCTTGTCAATGCAGTAGAAATTTCGTTTTTTTAAAACGTATTTTTGCTATCGTCTTTGAACATTACACTTTTCCTCTCGTTCTCCATTGCATCCACAGAGCCACAAAATATTAAATTATACCGACACGCAGAAAGATGAAAATGACATCGACATGTGTTGACAATAACAGTCACCTGTTAATGTTATGAACCATAAAAAAAGGCCAAAGAATGAATGAACTCGTGGGATGATGCGCTGTGCCTTATGCGATTTTTACCATGTTTTTCTTTGCTTTTACTAAAAAATAACTTATAGACGCTGTCTCTTCTCCTTCTTCAAAACCTGGCTATTTGTAGATGTACATTCCAGTTGGTAGCACGACAATTCACATTTCGCTTAAATGTCTCGCCAACCATATACTATAATGCTGTTGTCATAGCATTGACATCAACGAACCCAGCCATCGACGCTGCGCAAGAAAGGAAGTTGGCTTTCAATCCGCCGCAAAGAATTCTGTGACATGTATTTTTTTATGCTTCGAAACAGACACTATACTTGTAATCTAATTAATTGTTTTATTGTCTCTAGTCACATGTATAATATTTAGAGATGGTATATTGTGAGTGAGTGTCAATAAATCAACACTGCAAAAATGAAACACTGAGGTCTACATTAAAACATATTACCCAAAGTGTATTATAATAATAATATAATAAATAATAATAATAATAATAATAATAATTATATTATTATTATTATTATTATTATTATTGGTGAAGGTACGGTATCTTCAATAACTTTTTGATGAATAAGCATTTTATTTGTATACATGGGAACTTTCAACACATTTATCGTTTAGTTTTAGCTGCAAGTTCCGTGAATACTTCGCCCTATACAATTACGGGTGGGGGCAAGCTATATGTTTATTGAAATACATAATGATATCAACACTTTATTTAAAACCCCTTATTTATGTAGTTGTCCAACTACTATACTATCATGTTTTGTCGTGTAAGTTTTATACACGCCCAAATTCCTCTCTCCCACACCCAATGTTCAGGTCCTAAGGAAAAGGCACGTTTCTGAGAGTGTGCTGTTAATTATAGCGTTACTGTAATCTGTATCCATCTGTGTTATTCCCCATGCACTTACTGAAAGAAATGGACCATAGTTTTTTTTTTGTTTTTTTTTTTTTTTTTTTTTGGCACTATGTATTATTTATTTTAGGCTGTCTGTCTCCAAATACAGTATACAAATGCCCATAACCACTAGGTTTTGTTTAATACTAGGACCATGGTGTGGTAGCATAGAATACAATAGAATAGAATAGAAACTTTGCATACTAGTAATATCTTTGCACAATGCCAATCTTGCATCAAACTAGGAAGACACTCCCTGAGGACTCGGTGGTCGGACGTTTCTGTCTGGACTCGTTTTCAAAATGGAATATACCATTTTTAGTTAATTGATTTCCATAAATAAAGACAAACCCTTTTTATACACACAAACAATATAAACAATGTAATTTATAACAATTAAATTCGTTTTTGTTTGTTTTCGCCTTGTTTCATTACTACAGTGTATGCAGATGATTTTTGTCTTACATCCCGTCTTCCCACTAGAATGGTAGGTTCCACGGAAGCTGTGTGGAAAGGAGGCATCCCATTCCATGGTAACAGAAGCTGGCGTAGCAGGGAACAGACTGAACAGACGGTGGCATGGATAAGGCAGCGGTAGTAAAACTAGGGGCAGTGGCAAGTGCCAGTGTGTGTGCCCTCTTTGGTGGCGTGGTCTTAGCCCAGTACATCTTCACAAAGAAGAAGAAAGCGGGCCGGAAGACCAAGATCATTGAAATGGTGAGTAGCGTTTAGCCCTTGTCACATATGATGGATGCAATCACAATGCTTAGCCACTTCTCGTGTTTTAATCCAGCCTCATAAGCCAAATTGTTCTATATTCAGTACGTTATGTGTTGACTGACAAGTCTAAAACAATGTGTTTTGTACAAGAAATATAATCTAGTTACGTAAATAAAGTAGCTGTTCTCATTTAAGAAAAATCTTAGGGCATTACAGGGTTAAAATTGTATGAATAATCGCTTGTGTAACTGTTTAGTACGCAACGGGTTAATAACAATACAGTATAAGGCCTGCTGTCTGCCTGTAAGTACTGCGTGCGGGTGTAGATGACAATAAAAATAGCAATGACATTAGAGGTCACCCTGGTCCAAGATTGTCCTAAGTGGGTTCAGCTGGCAAACACGTGCCTTTAATTAATGTAGGTGATTTTCTTTGTAGGGAATCGGTGTCACAGTGTGGACATCGTTGAAGATAATGCTATGTAATGAATTCAAAAGAAAATCCAGTGTCCAGCTATCGAATAATATTGTGCAAAGAAGATATGTTAGAGGTTTGCTGAATGAACGGCTTTATTCTCCAAATTGATTCTGAACAACATATGTATTTTATGTTTACTGAAACTTTACAGTGTTAACAGTCCTGCATTTGATTGATGCAGTGAGTATGTTGTATTCGTGTGGTTGGTTTTGACTTAACATTTAAGGCAGTAGTATTTTGTTAGGTCTGCATCAGTCCCAACAGCAGTAAACAGTTTGTGTTACCATAGAAACGCATTTAAGCGTGATTTCTATTAAGGTTTCGATTATTAAGTGTTTGGTACGTTCTTAAGCAGGAACACCTCATCAGTTTTACTCCCAAAGTGCTTGGGAAGATTGTTTCAAAATAGTGGCGTTTATATGTAGCTACTTCAGTGTTGGAATTATTGCTAGTAGGCCCATCGTTTTTGATCAATCAAAAGTGGTTTATTTAAAACAAGCACAGTGATTTTAGCAATAGGGTATATCTAGTCAGTTACTCAAAATATGACATTATTAAATAGGATAGACCTGTTTAACAATTGCCCTGTTCTTGTGCTGGACACCTTTGTCTTTGTAATAATGTAACATTATTACATCACCATTGTGAAGCATTCATTTACAAAAACAAAGTGAAGTGACATTACTTGCCTGGAACAAGTGCAGTATACAAACCGAGATTTTTCTGGGTGCTCAGTGTTGCCATCTATTGTGGAAAGAGATACAGTCCTATAGCGTTTCGGCAGGTTTGACAGGGGGGTGAGTAAAATTTAAACATACTGGATACAATAGTGGAGTAAAGGGGATCACTGCTGACCTTTTAGACAGAATGTGGGTCAGTGGGCTGCATTATCTTTGACATGTGACACGTGGTAGATAGTATTGTGAACATTTTACCCTAGGGTCAGTCCAGCTCAAGTGAGCCAGTTTCTGGGGAGGTGTTTCATCTATTTGTAGTTGATGATAAGTAAAACCCATTATTGGAGTAAATGGTGCCAGGGTATCATGTGGAAGAATGTGTCTGTAGCTTGCAAAAAATGAGAGTTCTGACCTACACAACATAACATTGATTTGATAAGTTTCATTTTAAGGCTTGTTGAAAAGATTTTGTGTGATGTTATTTTGTGGTAGACCGTGTACTGCGCTTGTCCGGGCATGTGCTAATCATTTTATCTCAGAAAACAAGGAAACAACCGTTGGAAAGGGCTGTGTTGTACTGAGTTTGGGCCTTAAAGTTATTTTTAATATCTTTTTTTTTTTTTTTTTTACAATTCAGCAAATTTATGTGACCTTTAACTCCTGAGCAACAAATTGGGTTATCTAAAATTGTAAACATTTATGATTTTGCAGTTGAACTACAGTTTGTCTTGTTTGTAGTGTTATGTGCAGTAGTCAATCACAGCATTGACAGTACCATTAAACAGGTACACGTACCACATTTTGGCCCGACACTGGTAATGTAACCAATTTGGGAGAAGACAAACACTGTGTGGGTATTTTTCCCTCAACAAAGTAATCGTTTGGCATAATTGAAAAGAGGTTTGATAGCAGGTAAGGGGGTCCCTATTTGCAATCTGAATGGCTGATGAATATGGTGGGATGTATCATTAGATAATGATAGCAAGCTCAGCAAACTAGTAAACTGTGATACTGTACCAAGGAACTGCATTGTGATGAGGACAAGTAAAGGGAATCAGTGACTCTTTCAAGTAGTGGTGGGCAGCAATATGAACATTTTATATAGATATAGTGAATGTATTCAGAGATCAAACACCTAAAATAAATATATATATATATATATATATATATATTTTTTTTTTTTTGTTAAATGAAATCACATCTTATCACAAGGCGAGGCATCTGCGATGTTGACACGCCAACTTTCTGTGCCAGAGCAGCCTGAGAAACCACAGGAGTTTCCACCTCTTTCAAGAGTCCAACCTGGTTTATGCAAGTCACCGCGTAATCACGTACTCACTGCACTGTGCTACACGGCTTGCCTTGCTGTGAAAAGCGATCTCCGTTCATCGTTTGAAAAATACTTTATCCCAATTAAACGACATAAATAGCACTGGGAAGAACCGTCTTCCAGAGTTGCATCCCATTTCATCTGACGTCCCAATTAGCAGTATACGATTAGGCGGCGCCGACTTTATAGACATGAAATTGTAAACATTAACATGATACAGACGTTAGCAGATATTAGCATTTGAAAATCGCTAACATACATTAATTTCACGGTGCCTTGTTATGTAATATCCATAGAGTTATCTTTTACGATTCCATCATCAGCCACCTCAAAACATAGTCATAGTAATATTTCTATACTTCACTGCGCAGTTAAGTAATTTACAATTACTTAATTTGCATTACAATGCATTTGGAACCCTAATTGCACTTTGGTTCTGATACAGTTGCACACATTGTTATAGACAGAAAGCTGATTTCCAGTGCTATTCAATGTGTCTGCAAGTGAAGTATCCACACCACTGCACTGTACCTGGTTCTCTATGCTTTTACAGCAGCTGACTTTTATGTGGGTTCTGAAGTGTGTTCAGGTGTTTCCATGCCAACTTGACAAAGCCAAATCTGAGATAACAAAGTCAGGATTTCTTTTTTCTTTGTATTACACTTCCATGCATCTGTTGATGTCTTGAGCAACTGTCTTGCAATTGTGGGCAGACTGAGAAGGGCTGAGGACAGGCACTGCTGGAATCCAGAGCCCTCAGGGAATCCCTTTCAGGAACAGGGAGTCCCCACTGTTGTCATTCAAAAGAGATCTGTGCCCAGGGAGCATGCAAATGACACCTCCTGAAGTGAGTTTTAGCACCACCGTACCGGGATGCACAAAAACATTGTGCTGTACAAGACCTACCGAGCCATGGAAAGAGACTGCTGCAGCTCCCATTGAGCGATACTTTATAACGCATGCAGGTTGGAATGTCAGTGCCCTGGATGAGAGAAAAATATACGTCCAATCATCGCCTTTTAAAACACTCAAAGGGCAAGTTAATTGCCGTTGATTGATGCTCCGTTGTAATGGTGAGGGAAGGACAGCTTTTCTTGTTTTGAAATCAACGCTTTAATGAATAGGTACCTTGTTTTATGGGCTAGTACTGGGACGCAAGGTTACTGCTCAGCTCAGTAGGGTTCCACAGTTCATTACAATGTCCGTCAATGTCTGTCCTCATCACAATGTCCTTCTGGACAGATGTCCCGCTTCCCCAAGCTCTTTTTCTTGTCTTCTAATCCCCCTGATCAGTACATTGTGTTTGAGAAACTGCAGAGGCTGAAAACCCCCAATGCTTCTTTTTCTTTTAATCTCCACTCTGCTCTCCGGCTCGAAGACACAGACGTTAAGCTAACTGACAGAGAAACAGATATTTCATACAAACGTTTCAGAGATTGTCTTCTTCCATCTACAGAGGCTCCACAACAACTACAAAAAGATTACAATAAACCATGTTGTTGAAGCCGACACCCTGGGATCCTTCAAGAAGCTGCTTGATGAGATTCTGGGATCAATAAGCTACTAACAACCAAACGAGCAAGATGGGCCGAATGGCCTCCTCTCGTTTGTAAACTTTCTTATGTTCTTATGTTCTTATGTTCAATTTAATCTTACGCTGCTCTGCGTGTAAATGCTGACTCATGACACCTCTAAAACAAAGTATTAAGTATGGTGTAATGCCGAATTTTGCATTATTTTGAGAGGTGTTTTGATGTTTTTATACTGTTGTGATGTCTAAAATGCACATCTTGCTCATAATAGTTCACCCCTCGAATAAATGAATAATATCATAAGTAAACACGCAGACAAAATGAATTGAACCGCTGACTCATGCTCACATCTCAAAATAAAGCAGGTAGCAAAATTCGACACGACCCAGTCAACACTTTACTGATGGTCAATTGTGCCAAACTTAATGTAGTATGCAAATAGCGTTTGGTACCTAAATGCAAATCAATGGAATAAAATGATTACATAATACTTTAGTGTGTGGTGTTTCTTTTGCCTACAAGAATGACAGTGATTTGTATGTATATGGATTATTGCATCTTAAATCTTAATATAAAATAAACTTGATTCTACTGCTTTTGTAGTTTAGCAGTATTAGCAATAAAAAGTTTGTCTCTGCAAGCTTTCTGTACAACAATTTTCTTTTAAATACCATGATATCGATGTTGATTCTTGCCACAGTTTTAAAATTCAAATTCAAAGAAACCACATTTAACAACAATTATCTCACAAGATAGTATTGGGAAAGTCCTTTACAAATTTAAATTGATATTAATGTACATCAATATATAAAGGAGGCAGTGTGGTCCAGAGGTTAAAGAAAAGGGCTTGTAACCAGGAGGTCCCCGGTTTAAATCCCAGCTCACTCACTGTGTGACCCTGAGCAAGTCACTTACTTGTGCTCTGTCTTTCAGATGAGGCATTGTTGTAAGTGACTCTGCAGCTGATGCATAGTTCACACACCTTGTCTGTGTAACACAGAATCACTGCAAATACAAAAAAGTTAAGAGAGATTAATTTTGGCGGAGATACACATGAATAGCCACATTTGGAGTTTAGCTGTATGTCTTGTACAGTAAGTACAACCCCTCTCAACATATCTACATACCAAACACAAACAACATTTACTAAAATTACTACCATGCTACATTAAGTCCACTGAAATGGAGTTTGTTATTCTAGTCGTGTCTGTTTAAACCCAGTCACCCTGATCAGGAGAAGTACATATAGGTCTATAATGTGTTTTTCCAGCCAGAAAAAATTCACGCTTATTTTTTTTTACTCAACTTTTAGGAATTTGTAGTGGCTCACATGCTCTTAAATTTAAAATGTACGTTCACGCAAGCACATTTGTTGTCGCATATACGGCCAAATTACTGGCACTGTAGAGCCCTGTTGTTATGTTGTTTTCTTTCCAATTTTAAGTCACCGCAGTTATTATTATTGAAGTGTACTTGCCACTGTGTGTTATTGTTTTCTGTAAAACACTGATATCCTGTCACTTAAGAAAATGCTTAATGCAAAGCTTGTTTTTATTACGCGGGCCGGAGACATGTGCTTACAACTGCATTGTCATATTTTCTGCATTTTCATTAAATTCTCAAATTAATACATCGAAACCCAGGAAGTAAAAAAAGACCCAGATAGCTTAAAACCCTAATATATATTTAAAATTAAAATCCATATATGATTTTCAATGTTTTTGAGTTGGAGCTCACAGATTACACATTGACACTGCCAGTGAACACGTTTAATTGAAAATTCTTTGAAGCGCGGTCATATTGAGCCCAAACAGCATCTCTCACTCTGTTTGCCCGTCATTAACCAATGATAAGGTACATCTTTCTCATGGCTTAGTGCTGTGAGGTGCACAGTAAAAAGAATGACAACATTATGATAATGAGTCATTTTCTCGCAGGACAAGATTACAGATAATTCGACAGAACGGGCCAGCTGATGCTGAGCAGGTTTGTGAATGGGTTGTGGATCAGATGTGCTGGTGCTGACGGACACCAGTGGCAATGACGAGTGGGCACATAGGCAACTTTTCCCATAAGTTTTTTTAAATTTGAGAGGCATTGGGGGAAGTGGCTTGGGCACTGCCGTACCATATGTAGTTTCCAATCTCAACTTTCAATCTCAAATTCACTGTTTTTCCAAAAAAAAAAAAAAACGTCCCCGTTTCCCCCACCATTTGTATATGCATGTCTTCTGCCATCTTGACAGTGTAGCATGGTGGCGATGTGGTTTTTGAACACTGTTTGGTGCTGTGCTCCAGTGTCTTGGCGCCATGCATACTGGCAACTGGCACATCCTGAAGAAATAGGCCTATTGTAGCAAGGTAGAACTTCCCTACCGCTAAAGACTTAAACTCCAAAGACTTTCAGGTTTGCCTGCCCAGGAGGCTTAATTGGCTGATTGGCCAGCATGAGAATGCAGCAAATGGCTTTCTTATGAATGATTGGAATTATCCCCCTAGCTTGCCATCTTCACCCACTGCACACACCCCATCCTCAATACACCACCTCATCATAAAATTATCCATGTCATTTATCATGCTGTAAGAATGTACCCTGGTTACAACCAGAACTCTAAAAACACAGGGCATCATTTCTACCAGTTTTAGATAGTCTGTTCTTATGGGATTTTATCGCAAGCTTTGCTTGACCCAGGAGAAAATGAATCCGGGCACACCGCTGACGATATTTAAAAGAATACTTGAAATGAATAACTCTTTAGTAAAAAGCACCCAAGGTTCGTCAGCAGGCCTTCTAGAAAAATAAAAAAGGCAGGCGTCGTGGGCAGTCTGTGAAAAGGTGGAACACTGTTTCCACGACTGGGCAGAAGGGGCACTGCTCCCCCACACCGGGGTCAACTCAGCTCAACCAATGGTTCATGGCGACAATGCCATGCAGCACTTGCCACTGCAGGTCCCCGGAGCGCTTAGGCAGAGGCATCTTGTACAGCACCCTCCAGGATGGCAGCAGAGACTCCTCCATCACACAGTGCTGTATAGCTGCCTCTTTTCTACAGAGTGAAACTGTAAATTAGTCTCTTCATTCACGGATAACAGCATCCCGGGTCGCCCCCCCCCCCTCCGGCAGCGCAGAGGAGAGCAGCACCGAGGGGAAATAAGGCTCACGCTCTGGGGCCTGCCTCTCTGAGTAGCACCACGCCACAAACTCCAACACTGCTGGGCTCAGGGAGGCTCGGATCTCTCCCAACACTCTCTCTATGAAGCGCACAGAGCGCAGGACACACACTGCAGTAAACTCGGCCCCAATCTTCCATTACCACTCAGTCCAGTCTACTGTTTAGAATTAAAAGCATCAATGTTAAAAATTATATTAAAAAGCAAAGGTTCCACAAAAATAAAACATGTACAGAGGCTTTCCTCTGTCCTTAAAATCTTAACTAACTCCCAGACATTTAACATGATCCTGTAAAAGCTTTCCAGCTTAGTACAGAAATGTTTATATAAACTCCAGAAATGTTTATAGAATTCAGCCGGCAGCCTATCCAGACCAAGTGCTTTTCCATTGAAGAGCTGTGTGACGGCGGTTGTGAGCTCCTCCAGTGTGATGACCGTGTCCAGACCGTGGCTTTCCTGCTCACCCAAGCGAGGGAGACCTTCTAACAGCCACTCCTTCTCCTGCTGGTCACAGCCCTCAGACCAGTACAGACCTGAATAAAATTTCACTGCGGCCTGACGAAGCTCCGCAGGGCTGGAGACTTCTCTTAAAATCATTACAGCAACCGTTTATGTTTAAAGAACTCAATAAAAATGTTTCCGTCAAGGAAGAAAACTAAAATGACAAGAAGTACAATAAACAAGAGCAAAAGCTTTAAAATTGAATTGATCCATTAAAAACCCTTTGAGTACTCAACCATTTTTCTAGCAGTGCTTACAAACTTTCTCAAACAAAACCTCTTTTTCCTGTCAAACTCCTGTAAACTCTCTTTTCTTAACAGTACATTAGCAAAGACTAAAAACAATTTCAGGTCAGGAAAGAAGTGGAATTTCAACTCCCCTTTTACCCTTTGTGCTGTCCATAAAATTAATAAACTGTTCAAGCGAATACAGTTTTTTTTTTTTTTTTTTTTTTTTGGGTACACTGACCTGGATGTCGGACAGCATTGAGGTGTCTGAGAGCTCTCCCTCCTCATCCTCGTCCTCTCCCGCAATCGCCTCCCATTCCTCGGCCAAATCCTCCTCTTTGGCTCCCAACTCGTCTTCCTCCGGGCCAAGAGGACTCAGCTGAGGGCAGGGCTATGGCATCACTAGTGAGCCCGCTGCCTTTTAGAGACTGATGGACCAGGTTTTACGCCCACATCATGAATATGCAGCAGTGTATATTGATGATGTGGTGATTTACAGCTCCACTTGGTGAGAGCATTTGGCTAGGATTACAGCCGTCCTTCAGTCTCTAGGGGCAGCCCGGCTAACAGCCAACTTGAGAAAATGTGCGTATGCCAAATCGGAGACTCAATATTTGGGATTTTTAATGGGAAATGGAAGGGGAGACCCGTGGTCACCAAAATCCAGGCTTAGGTCGATGCGGTGATCCCCAAAACCAAGACTCAGGTGAGATCAGTACTGGAATTAGCCAGTTTTTACCGCTGCTTTATCCCCGAGTATGCCACAGTGGCTAACCCTTTAGTCTAACTCACCAAAAAGAGTGCTCCAAATTTGATTAAATGGTCAGCTGAGTGTCAGGGCGTTTGATACTATTAAGCGTAAACTTTGCCAGGCCCCCACTCTTATTACACCTGATTTCACCAAGAGATTCATCCTCCACACCGATGCGTCGCACATGGGTTTAGGTGCAATCTTGTCACAAAAGGTAGACTGAGTAGAACACCCGATACTGTATCTCAGTAAAAAGATGCTACCTTGGGAGCGCAACTACTCCGTAGTCAAAGGAGTATTTGGCTATTAAATGGGCTACTAACTCCTTACGATCTTACCTGCTGGAACATTCATTTGATCTTGTCACAGACCACGCCCCACTAATGTGGTTAAGCACAATGAAGGACAGTGATGCCCGGATAACTCGGTGATAAACTTAACAATTTTGTGAGGTTTTTGTGTCTGTTAGTAATTTGTCTTGTTTGTAAATTACCAAATGGCTAACACGTTTCCAGAGCTGTCGCCTTGGGAACAACACTTCACCGCTATCGTGAAATAAACTTGTATCACCCACCACTAGCACTACTGCACGCACCCTGCACTGGTGACCGTATATGTTATATTGTGGGGCAGATATTATTGTTTATTATTAGGGACTGCGATCCTGTTGTTATTTACTCCATGCAGTACGCATTGTTGTGTATTGCCAGGGGATTATTGTTTGGTCGCCAGACCTGGATACAATTAATAAAATACTTTCCAAACCGGATTGCAATCTTCTCTGTCTGTTTCATTCACCCACTGCATCACTCTTGCACCTGCGTCCACTCAGCCACTTTGTCACACAGGTCACCTTATTTTCACCTGCCATAGCAAAATTCAGCAGCGAGCACAGAAAAAAAATCAACACTGGAAAATAATGAAATACAGTCAATATTCCAAAATACTTCTAGTAGTGTAAATCTCAGTTAAGTTGATTGAGCAATTCTGAAGTAGGCAGTGTTTAACAAAACGCTATGTGAAGGTTACAGAATCCGTAGATCTACTGTAATAGCCCTTTAAATGCAATTTGGTTCAGTTCAAAACCTTCCATGACAATGTTCAACGTACTGTAGTACATTATCTAACTGACAGCTTCATCTACTGCAATTCACAAAATGCTAGAGAAAGATGTTTTACAGCATGTCAAAGCTTACTTTTTAACTGTATTTCATATAAAGTAGTTGCAGCTTGCACTGTAAGTTTGTAAGCTGTTATTCTGCCTTTCTAACAGTGCTCGTGTTCAAATGCTTCAAATAGCTGTGCTAGCATCACACTGTTCTCAGCTTGCATAGGATTAGCCTGGCTATTTTTGTTAACGCCCTCAAATAGCCTTGCGCTATATTCCAGTTGTTCTTGCCTACAGTACAGAGGTTACTGGTAAGCCTGTGCAGTGTTTGCATGTGAAACCTGTCACTGCTTTTACATGTAGTCAGTTTTTCTTAGTGGTTACAGAGCTGACTGTGTCATATATTGAACTTGGCTAAAGATGTTTCCACTATTTTAAAGTTTACTGTGAGATAGTTTGTACTACAATATATTCAAATGTATTTTTTGTACACTACCGGTCAGAAGTTTTAGAACACCTCGATTTTTTTCCAGTTTTTATTGAAATTTACGCAGTTTAATGTCTCAATGTACTCTGAAATTAAAGCATAGAACAAATAAACAATTGGAGATAAAAAAAAATCATGGAATCATTTTGTTTAACAAAATGTAATCAAAATTTTTGACTCATCAAAGTAGCCACCTTTTGCAGATATAACAGCCGAACATACTTGTGGCATTCTTTCTACAATGGAAATCAAATATTGTTCGGAAAGTTCTTCCCAACACTGTTACAGAAGTTCCCACAAATGTGTTGCACTTGTAGGTTGCTTTGCTTTCACCCTTCTGTCCAGTTCATCCCAAACCAGCTCGATGGGGTTTAAGTCTGGAGACTGTGCTGGCCATTCCATGATTTGAAGCCTACCATCTTGTTCTTTTCTTCTAAGGTAGTTCTGACATAGCCTGGAGGTATGTTTTGGGTCATTATCTTGCTGTAAGATGAACCCTTGACCAACTAGGCATATACTAGAGGGTATTGCATGGCGCTGCAAAATGCTGTGGTAGCCGTTTTGGTTGAGGGTGCCACTCACTCTGTGTAAGTCACCGACTCTGGATCCAGCAAAAGAGCCCCAGACCATCACGCTTCCTCCTCCATGTTTGACAGCTGGTGTCATCCTTTCGCGTACTCAATGGCGTACAAAAACACTGAGTGATGAACCGACGATTTCAAATTTTGATTCATCGGTCCATAAGACCTTCTTCCGGTCTTCAGTAGTCCACTGGTGGTACTTCATGGCCCAGGCAAGCCTCTTTTTCTTATTTTACCATCTTAGCAATGGCTTTCTTACTGCCGCTCAACCTGTCAAACCTGCAGCTCGAAGTCTTCTCTTCACAGTTGAAACTGAGACTTGCTTACTTCGACCAGTGTTAAGCTGTGCTTGAAGCTGTTGTCCTGTGAGCCGCCTATCATGCTGTTGACTCTCAGAAACTTGTCTTCTGATTTTGTTGTAGCTTTGGGTCTCCCAGACCCCTTCCTGTCAGAGTTTCCTCCAGTTTCCAAGTGCCTTTTGATGGTATAGGAAACTGTACTCCCTGACACCTTGGCTTTCTTTGCAATTTCTCTAAAGGAAAGACCTACACTTTTAAGGGTTATAATGGTCTGTCTGTCTTCCTTTGTTAATTGCCTTCTTCTCGCTATTATGATAGCAATATACTACTTCCTGCAGTACAATACTGTCCAAATAATGCTTAAGAGGGTGTAGTAACACAGTCTGTTCCAACACTGCTTTTATACAGACAGAGGGTTTGTAAGTAATTAACAAAAGTTGGGACACCTGTAGGAATTGTTAGCATCAACTTTCAAGGCTTAATTTACTTCCATTGCTGCAGAACAGCTGTAAGTTGTTAACCCATTACTTGTTCCCTGAAAAAGGCCTTTTTGTATAACTCTGAACTGTACATTATTTTTCAGTTTTTGGTAACCTAAACTTTTTTTTTTTTTTTTTTTTTTTTTAAACCTCTGGCAGTTTACTGCTTACCTTTGTACCATTTCAGGTTATTCACTGGACTTGAACTGCTTAAATTTCAATAACAATTGGAAAAATGGGGGTGTTCTAAAACTTTTGACTGGTAGTGTATATAGATTCAAATTTGAACACCAGACTTGAAGCACAGACTTTTGTACTTAATCTATGATATTCTATAGTGTCCTAACATGAACACATCATTCTGAGGGATGCATTTTATCTCCAAGTGTTAGGGTGGTTTTGTGCAGTCCAGTAAAGAAAGTTATACTTCTTAAAATACTGAATCCAACCTGATTCTTGGTCTTGTAATTTTCACAAATATACAAAGTGCATTTTTACAGTTTTTATTAATATGAACAAATGAGCAATTTCTGTCCTGTGAAACAATTCTGTAAGCTTTACTGGGATGTGTTTATTAATGCTATGCAAGGGTTTTTCAGGTATCACTGTTCCCGCTGGTTAAGTAACTCAAACCATCTCCTGATATTATGCACTGTAGTGTTTGCTTAATTACATGAGGGCCATTGCCCTGATCCGCTCTGGGGTTTAAACACCACAATGCAGTTTTTGGTTGTTGTGTTGAGATTGAGGTCTGGTTGATTTTGTTGGCAGCTTGTCGATGAGATTGTTGCTGTGGCTCTGGATGTTGCTCACCTCCTCAGCAGTCCACTGTTGGTCAGAGTCAAGGACAGACAAGTCAAGATTGATCGACACACAGGTACAGACTCAGCCGAACCTCAGTCCTGAGTGCTAGGGATCCAGGGATAGTCTTGTTCTGGTGTCCCTGTTCATGGGAACAGTCTATGCTAGTCTGTTTCTCTTTCCATTGTAGGACCAATTGTCTTTGTTAACCACACTGTGAAGTAACTCATCTGTGGAGGAATTAATTGACACATGTGATCCTAAATAGGTAGATAATGTAGATAATGTCTACCCACGTACTGAATAATATTGTATTGTGTAAATGGAGCAGTCCCAAGATTAAATGCTGCAGTATACAAATGGTATACAACATCTGTTGTGAGCTATAGCTATATATATATATATATATATTTACCCATAGAATATATCTAGATATATAATATATAATTATATAATTATATTAATTTACCTTCATTTTCATGTATATTTATTTTTCCTATGACTCTCAGTGACTCATTTGTTTTTTATCTGGCTTCCTGTTTTGGAGCCATCCAAAACAACAGCTGGTATTTAGCTTTGCCATTCAGCAAAGTTACAGTGCTAGACTAAAAAGGTATTAATTTACTGTCTCCCCAAAGCCACTCGGTTTTAAAGCATTGAATTACACTGTCTTAAGCAAAGCAACTGTGTCATGAACCGAAGCTATCTAAAACAAAATCTTTGAAATAGCAATGGGTTTGTTCTCTGAGTACAGTGCAATACTTGGAATCGTCTGGTACATTATGTGTATTTCTACAGTACCTGTCTTTAAATGTACAATAGTAGTTTTTTTTGTACTGCTTTTAATGGTTCCAATAGAACACTTTTATACTGATTTAGTATAAAGAAATTACGTGCCCATATTTTTTTTTTTTTTTTTTTTTTTTTTCTAGAGTGTTTAAGAAAATTACCTATGTCTGCTCTATACAGCTCAGTTGTTATTTTGGTGTCTCTGAGTAAAATGTCATTAGTGTACCAAAAAAGCACCATTTGGGAGAGAAAAAAGGTTAGTCAATGTGTATGCATTTTGTATAGTACAGGGCAGGCAGTTGTAGTTCCCATGCTGCGGGGTTGGCATTAACTACCATATGTTTCTGGTCGTTGCTAAGAGACGCAATGTAGGGCAGTTTTTTTCACTAAATCAATACACTGCAAAGTTACCTTGCTAATAACAGCCTTTCAGAATCTCAAAAAGGCAATTTACAACTGGGAAAAAAAGTTTATCAATGAAAAACTAACACCAGTGTGCAAGTACTGTAAGTTGGTTCTTTAATGACTTTCTACGAATCTGTTGATATGATGTTCTGCAAAGATAATTTTAACATCAAAATCCATCTGACAATAACATCAAGTATGAGAGAATCAGCGAGGCTCCCAAGCACTACAAACCACGATCCCAGACAGTATGAAATCTGCAGATAGCAGACAGGAATTTGTTGAAGATTTTGTTGCGGTGCGTGCTGAAGCCGATATTCCGCTGGAACATTTTACAGTATAGTCTGTCAAATCATAATTTTTGCCATTAAAATCCAGTTCTAATAAAATAAAATGTGAACATTTATTAGGGTACTTAATTTTTATCATTGTATCCAACAACTTTGATTTAAAACATCGGAAACACCCATTTTTTTACAAAGAAAAAAATGAAATCAGAAAAAAAATCATGTTTGATAAAACAGGATTAAATCTGGTAAGTATTAATTAAAATATTACACAATCAGACATAAATGTGACATACATTTTGTTTAGAAAACGGGGTATATTTTCAAAGTGTCAGTACTCTTATTTTCTGAAAAGAGTAAAACTTTTTTTTAAAAAAATACAATCTCTCTCCTGCAGCAGTCGATTACAGATGTACTATAAATCTCTTGATTTAATAAAGAACAAAAATTTATTGTGTGTTATATAAATACATCCTTGCACTTGTTTTGCAAAGGCCCGATGTAGGATTGTATTGCGAGAGAGTTGAAGAAACAGAAGCCAAAACACCATAAGCTTCATTTAAATACAGAAGGTGGTTGTTATGGCACAGGTAACTCTCTTTTAATGCAGCAGTTTGGTGTTTCGATAGATGTTACCAGTGCATATTAATCTGTTGGGTTAGGATTCGCAACAAATACAGCCATAGCAAAACACCATTAAATGAGAATTTGTTAACGGTGTCAGCACTAATCACATTCTGTAATTTACAATATTGTGGCAGTGGCTTTACTGTATCTACACAAATCCAGTTTCATCAAAGCTATATTATATTTGAATTTATATGGGTTTTTTTTTGTTTTGTTTTTTTACTTGTTTGGTTTTTTGTAGATGCCGGAGTTTCAAAAGAAAACAGTCCACATCAAGGACCCAGAGAGAGTGGAGGAGATTATCTGCGGCCTTATTAAAGGAGGAGCTGCCAAACTCCAGGTAGAGCAAATTACATTGACTTCCTTGCCTCTTCAGTGTCAAACAAGAAGTTAAAGTTAAGGTTACAGACAGTAGTGCAGTCTATTTTAATACATACAAGGACTTCTTAAAGTAATGAAGTCTGTCATGCACAGATTAAAACACACACACACACACACACACACGCCAAGCAGTTTTGGCATTAAACCCTTTCGCAGTTCTCGTGTCTAACCAATAGGCTGTGTGCTGCCTTCAACATTTCAGTGGGTTATATATATAGGGCTTCTGAATTTTTACTAATTTCATTTTTTGGTGCTTATTTTTAAATGTTTTAAGTTTGTTTTTGTTTTTTTGTTTTTTTTTTCTGGGCTTTAGTTTTCGGTTACTTGCCAAAATGCCTGCACTGGGAAAGATTGTTTTTGTTTCATTGTTTTTTTGTTTTTTTTTTAAATGAGAGTCGTTCCCTAAGAGTAAGGGATGTAAGTCATCGTGTAGCACTTAACTCATGGTCCAGTGTTTTATTGGCTACACACCAAATGGTTTACAAAATAAAAATGTGTGGCAGGGTGTGTTTTTATTTTTTTGTATCAGGGGTGTTTTATCGTTTTTTTTATCAGTTAAAACCGAAAATCAAAAGCCCTAGTTATATATTGGTATGCCACAGTAAACCAACCCTGATGTCACGTTATTCTATTATTATTGCAGCATTTTTTAATTTTAAGTTACTTGTATAACCATCTTAATTTTGTATCTTGGTCATTTTTCAGATTATTACAGACTTTGATATGACCTTAAGTAAGTTTGCCAACAATGGAAAAAGATGCCCGACGTGTCACAGTAAGTGTCTATTGCCTAAAGACACATACAGATACTGATTTTTATCATACTGCAATTTAAAAATGAGCTCTTTGAAAGGCAACATGTATATTTATATGTAAGGTTACTGACTGGAATTTTGTGCCACAAGTGATGAGGAATAAGCAAGTAACATAGTATTATCTTTGCATTTTGCAAATGAAAAAAAAAAGATGCATTTAATCTCAAAGCAGTGAAGATGGTTTCTTTTAAAATGAAACATTGTTTTACTTTTTTATGTAAAGTATGCTATATTAAAATCAGACACAAGAGTACATTATGTCATACAGTGCTTTGCTGAACAAAAGTCTTTTAAAGCACATACACACATATTTTGAATAGGCACCTCAGCACCTCAGTCCAGTCCATTCTGCCTGCTTATTGATAAATGCAGCCAGATAGCTTATTCTGTCTTCTCTGTTTTTTGTTGTTAAACAAAAGTTAATTAATTCAGTAACTGTTTCCTCTGCAGTGCACAGTAAGTAAGAGCATACTTTATCACAATACTGTAAATAAAATATGCAAACAGAATCACAAAAACAAGTAAACCAAAGTGTTTAAAACAAAAATATTATTTTACCAACAGACATTATTGACAACTGCAAAAGGGTCACAGAAGAATGCCGAAAGAAGGTAAGAACAAATCTGCTTGTATATCTTAATTCTAGCTGATATTTTTATTAAGGAGCAGAGAGTTAAAGATGAAATGTCATGTACAGTTTTTTTTTTTTTTTTTTCACTTATTTAATACGTTTTGTTAATTACAATATTTGAAAACATTGGCTGTACATACATGCCAACAGTCCCTATGTGGTCGGGACAGTCACGATTTTCCTAGCAAATATCCTGGTGCATAGGAAAAAAGTCCATTTTTATATTTACCCATAGGAAAAAATTCATTTATTCTGCATAGTAGAGTTAGTGGAAACCACATGCTGTGCTCTTCGTGTGACTGACACATCTGCTTATCACTAACTTATACAAAGGTAAGAGTGCTCATTATGTCTAATTTTACTGTCATGATGGTCGTGCTGTGTTGAGTTGGGGGGGGGGGGGGATACGTCTTTATGACAGTGTTTTTTGTGTATGACTCCTCCCATGTCTATGATGCGTATGACCCCCTCCCCCCAGAGACGAGGGTCCCACTGAACAGTTTCCAAATGTTAGCAAGTATGGCTGTATAGAAATATTTGAAAATATCAGCTGTCTTGAGCCAACCACCAAAAAGTCCTTTAACGGCCTACATATTGAAATACATTGTATACTATTTTCTACTTGTTCCTTGCAGCTCCTGCAACTTAAAGACACATACTATCCAATCGAAATAGACCCTAATCTGACTGTAGAGGAAAAGTTCCCATTCATGGTGGAATGGTAAGTTGCAAAAGGACCATTTTGTAAACTGGAAGCCACAACATTAGATAAATAACAAGTTGCTGTAATAATTATAGCGTACTTTTGATTTAAAATTCTGAATGCAAACTACAATGGTAGGGGATAGATGTTGTTGCCCAGTCACCAATTAAACGGTATTCGGGGTTAGGTCATTTATATCTGTATGTTTCTGCACACCATCGGTTTGGCAGGACTTTGAAGACCTTTACGTTCTCATTCAGCCTTGCTGTGCTGTACTCATTCATTTGCAGGTATTTCAAATCCCACACCTTACTGATCGAACAGGGTCTACAGAAAGATAAGCTTCCAGAAATCGTGAGGGAATCAGATGCCTGTCTAAGGTAGGAGAAGGTTATTTGTTTTTTCTTTTATCCGAATGTAAAGTATTCCAGACACTCCCATCACCTCTGTACAGTGCGAGTTGCTCAGTGCCATGTGGCCTTCTTAGTTGTCCTCAGGGCAACAGGCATGTTAGCAGACAGCCTCTTTATTCGAGTAATTGTAGACATATAATTACTGTACGTTGGTGATGTGTTTACCGGTGTGCTTGCTTGAATGTGTGGTTGGTTTGTCTTTTGGTGACGCATGTCTATGCTGTCACTGGCGGACTTCCTGTGAACAAGCTGTTGTATCTGAACTGCAAAACAAAATCTGAACAAACAAACTGGAACTGATTCTGACACATTTTTTCCCCAGAGTTAATAATAATGTAACACATTACAAAAACAAATGATCATGAGTAATCTTCTGTTGTTGAGTGATCTACTTGTACCATGTGTTCAGTAACTTTTTGTAATAAACATCCATGCAAAGTTTGAACAAATTAAAGCGAACTGTTAACATAACTTATTACACCTAATGCTGTTCGGATGTAGGTGAGCTACATTCTGAGAGCCTCAAGAATTTGTTTTAAAGACAAATGTCTTTTCCAAGTTTCATCTCAGTTGGTTAAACAGTTGTGTAGAATCTGTTGTCAACTGCTGTTTGTTATCAGTAGGGATATTCATTTATGGTTTAAACCAAGTCCTGACACCCATGCTTGTTCATTCACAGGGAGGGCTATGAGCATTTCTTCGATAAGCTCCAGGAGCACAACGTCCCCTTGTTTATCTTCTCGGCCGGGCTGGGAGATGTCCTGGAGGAGATCATTCGGCAGGCCGGGGTCTACCACCCCAATGTCAAGGTGGTCTCAAACTTCATGGAATTTGACGAACACGTAAGTCCAGAGATTATTTTTTATATTTCTATCGATATGTAATTGTGAAGAAACCTCTCTTGTGTACCTCCGGTTCATGGCATAATTAATCAAATAAAGTATCTGACATGTTATTAAATTTACATGATCATATTGTGTCAGTGGAATGAAATTATACTCTGAGATCAGCCGTGGGAAGCAAGCAGATATGAAGTTATTAAAACAGTACTGTCACATAAATAATGCGTTAAACCCGACTTGACAGTAAAGGTTGTGCTTTCTTTTAAAGGGCGTGTTGAAAGGTTTCAAAGGAGAGCTAATCCATGTGTATAACAAGCATGATGGAGCCCTGAAGAACACTGAATACTTCAAGCAGTTAAAGGACAACTGTAACATTATTCTCCTGGGAGACTCACTTGGTGACCTGAACATGGCAGATGGAGTGCCGAATGTAGAAAACATTCTCAAGATCGGCTTTTTAAATGATAAGGTATGGGAAGTTTATTGTCTTTAATAACAAAATTAAAGTAAGAGTTGGTTTAGTCAGGGGACAAATAAAGGGCTTCCGTCTTAGGATAATTCATTCCTACTGATTCCCTTTCACAGAATCTAAATAGTCAAGCAGCTTCATTATCCCCAATTTAAAACAGTTGCCTGGATATAAGCGAGTGTCCACAATTCAGCCAAAATCCCACAAAGAAGTACAGAATGTAGAATTGTCACAAAGGATATGCTGACAAATGACAGCAGCAGCTTTAAGAGGACAAAGCCATTTAGGCCCCTACTTTGTTAAATGTAAATCAATAAATTGATGTATTCCTACTTATAAATTAATTTTATGTCCAGCAAGTCGTATATATCATTAAGGTTAGAAATAAATTCGAACTGGGATTATATATAGAAAGCTGGATAATTCTACGAACTAAAAAAATCTTTATCAACTGAAGTAAATAAAATGTGAATATCTCATTGTCCTGTATCTTTTTCATGCCCAGGTGGAGGAACGCTTGGAAAAGTATTTGGACTCTTACGAAATTGTTTTGGTGAAGGATGAAACTTTGGAGGTGCCCAATTCCATCCTTCAGAAGATTCTTTAACAGTTGGCCTGGGCAGAAACACTGGACTGAGCAAAAGCTCCTTGCTGCCTTTTAAAAGACACTTTTGCCCCTTTTGATTTGCTGAATTCCAATGCATACCCCCAAAGACCTTTTGGATATTTTTTAAACATTGGTGTATTTATTGTTATCATAAAGCAGATGACCGTCTTTTACAGCTAGTTTTACCCTGTTTTTTTAAAATGGTGTTAAATTGATAAAGGAACATTACAAGACCAAACATACAAGAACCCCATAACCCACTGAATTATTCCTCTCTGCTTACTGAGATTTTAGACTAGGATAATATCAACACCTGTCTGTGTGCTCCTTCAGTAAGTTTAGAGCTTCCCTGATGTGTTTTTAGTTTGGTCAATTCAACCGACCTAATAGTGAAAATATATTCTTATTTGAATTGAATCAGTGGTGAGGCAGTGATTTAATGTATTATAATAAATATGAAATACAATGTTTATTTTGACTTAAAATAATACAAATTACATAGTTTTTATGTTAAATAATTGAAGGTATTTTCATATGCAGTGAAATCAAGCATTGATAAATATCTAGATGTTACTTTGTTTAATTGCAGTGTTCTATGTATTACACCCAGAAGGAGCAGCGGTCTGTGAGTGTGATTCATATGCAGTATGTCTCTGGGAAGTGCTATATTTATTTATTTATTGTGACTCTCCATATGAAATATTTTTTTTAAAGTGTTCAAATAGAAAATTTCACCCTACAAAAAAAAAAGCGTCATTTATTCTGATATACTGGATGCGGTATTAGTCTGGCAGCTACAATGCAAAACGATCAAGGCAAGAGTGACTATGATTAGCAGGTTTCTAATTTTCCTTTGTACATGCCTAGAGAATCCTCCTGTCAGGACTTCATTTTAATATACTAATGGTATTATGTACAAAAATACACTGCTTTTCTGCACTGTATATCTTGGCCAACTGTAAAAAGCACTTGGCTTTTAATTTTCACTGTGACCAAAGTGTCCACTCCATGTTGTATTTATTATGAGGGCAATTTGCCCACAGTGGAAAATCTGAACCCTTGTCTTATATTGTTCCTTTTATTCAAAACAAATCAACAAATACAAATAAGTAGTAATGTGCCTACTTCGTCTATGGGATTGCTACCACCTCCAAAAATTAAAACATTTTATCTTGGTTTTTATTATTGTTTAGTTGCCTTTTCAACTTAAGTTGTATTGTGGAAAAAATATAGACACTGATATAGCTGAGTGATTTTACTTATTTATTGTTTCTTCCTTGCATTTTGTTTTCAGTACTTATTCATAGCTGACTTGATTTGGAAAAATTATGCATTGCTTCCAGTACTATAGTGGTGCCCATAAGTATTCACACACTGTGCTTTCAGATTCTAAATGAATCATTCCTATATTTAGAAAAGGCTTGACGTCTATTTATCTTTATCAGAACGGCAAGGATCATTGAAGAGAAATTGCCTGGAAGTGAGCGCCAAAAATTAAATATTTACTCTCTAAGTTGTTTTAACTTTTTTTTTTTTTTTTCCCACATTCTAGTTTTTTCCATACACATGGAATCTTATGTGGGTCCGTTTTGTTAGTTTTAGGGTCATTTGTCTAATTTGAATCCATGGGAGTGTCATTACTCAACTTCAGTCTTCAGTATGTTGTTTAGCATTAGGAGAGGTTATTAATAATAAAAGATGACATTGTTCTCGCACATTAAAAAATTATGTAGTGGCGGGTTAGGATAATGAAGGCTGTTTCTATAGGATCGTTTGTCAAAATATGATCAAACTTTACATTACAACAATGTCATGTACATACTATCCACGTAGATCACACGTAAGAAAGTGATATTACCAATTCGTTATTTTGGTGAGATACACAGGGGCATAACTTGAGATCACCAAACATATTCACTGATTTCAGCTGGAGCCAGATTAAAATCGAGGCTTCCCAAAAATGGACAATGTTAGACCAATATTTCAATATGTGGACCTTTACATCTAGAAAGACCTTTGGGATAGCATGCAGGCAGGGTTGGCGATATATATTTTTTTTTTAATCCGAAAAATATACACTGCTCTGAAAAATCTTAGACATGTTGCATTTTTCTACTCTGACGCATTTTGACCATCAACAATTTAATCAAAGCCTCCACTACTGTTTTCTACTATTATAACAACCTTGACTTGCATAAAGAAGGAAAAGCATTGCGTGAAATAGCTCGCATCACTCGATTTTCAAGGTGTGGTATCCGAAGCATAATCAACAAGTACAGAGAAACATAATCTGTAATTGACAAACCCAGGACTGGAAGAACCAAAAAGCTGTTTAACAAGGATGAGCAATACTTGAAGATAATATTCTTAAGCAAGAGGAAGAAAACAAGCATTGAATTGACAACAGAACTGGCTGAAGGCACAGGTGGTGTTATCCATCTATCAACAGTCCGAAGCACCTTTGATCATTGTTCTATAGTCCAAGTTCTGTGTTCTTGTGCATATTTTAGCCTTTTAGTCTTGTTCCCCTTTCTTAACAGAGGTATTCTTATTGCAACACATCCTTTAAGTCCTGATTTCAAGAGTGATCTTCGTACTATTGATTTGAATTATTTATCATTGTGGCATCTTCTAAATGTGAACTATAATATGTTTTGCTTTCTAAAAAGGCTTTCCGGAGTTTTGTCACAGACATCATTATCACATCATTCACATCATTATTGTATCACGCATTGTCATATTAACTACATTTTAATGTTCCCTGCATTCCAAGATTTCATGGAGAAAGTGCATACCTCTTGGGACCACCCGGCTTCAGTGCTGTGGGTGCTGAAGCAAGCAGCACAACTTGCTTCCTTGGAAGGGGCAGATAAGCTGGGCTTATTGGGTTTTCCCCCAGTAGATTTTATCATTGTGGCCTTGGTCAATACCCTGTCGGTTGGGGGTCCACCCAAGGACCCAGAGTGCCCTAACCTGCAATGCAGGGTTACGGAGATGCACGTAAAGAGGGCCTATACAGCAGAGGTGCAAGTTACCAGCTTAGCGAAAACAGCGGGTCTCCTTACTGCCTATCTAGACGGCATTCTCTTCAAAACACTGCTTCGGAGTTGCGCCTTGTCTCTGATATGCTGCTCTGCTAGAGTCCCTGATGTGGACAAGGCAGCACTTTTAGATGCGTTGATATCCACGGGGCATACCTGTGGTGGGAAAATTACATCTCATGCAATTTATGTACTAACCTCTGAATTGTTTTTCATGTGTTTGTTTAGCCTGTGTGACTTAAAAAGGAAGTATACCAATGCATTAAGAGGTTTGAAGTTTATTTAGTATTAAGTTTAGAATTAAGAAATAAAACTTCATAGTCTGGACATTTCTCTTCCTCTTTCAGCCTTCACCACACATCCTGTTATTGCTAAGTGAAGAGGGTTTAAGGTAGACTGAAAATGCCCATATATAGTCATGCTTTAAAGTAACTGCAAGAAAGTCTACATGACAAGACAGAGATTGTCATGGTGCCAGGAGGAATAAAGCATGCTCGCTAAAGCCATAATAAGTTAATTATAAGTAGTTATAATATTAGTCATATGATGTTTGTTTGATAGGCCACTTTAATGTTGCTAGTCGAGTTATGCTGGGCTGGAGAGTATGCTTGGCTAAGATGCATTTCCACATTGAAGAAGAAATAGTATAAGTACTTACAGTTTGTTCTGCGTAGAACATTGCTCGGTTTCCTAACACCTGCGTGTGTTGAGAGTGTTCTCGGGTTTGCAAACCATTAAACTTATTTACTCAATCTTTTTTGTTCTACTGAGTCTCTCTCTTACAGGAGTTTGAGTTGTAAACTTCCATGACATATCTTCGGTCCAGCAGTGGAGGAGATCCTGCAGAGCTCCCAGCGAGAACGCCAGGCATCCAAGGCATCCCGTCTGCTGACGTTCCCTCTCCCTCGCGACAGCTGATATACTTTACCAAAAGTATGTTGGTGGTTGTCTTCGACTTGGAAGGGAACATTAGGTTATGGACGTAACCCTGGTTCCCTGAAAGAGAAGACAACCACCAACCAACAAGGTCACATTCGTTCGCTCTCACGGGTTTGATGCAAAAGAGAAAGTAGTCGGGCTATTTGATCCATCGGTGGGTGGGACCGAGGACGTCATCCCAAGGAGAGGCCTATCGGATAGCAAAACAAAACTTGTATTAGTCCTCATTAGTTAATTCACACACAAAACAAGTGCATTCGTTTATAGGACAAAAGGTGTATGTAGGCTATAAAAGGTGCAAATCAAATCAGAAGTGCTAGTTACATATTTCAGGTATAGCCTATTAAAGCTTAATTTTTCAGTACATCTGTATGAAGTCAATCATGACCAGTAGTTGTGTGCAAAATTCTACAATGGAGCAAAAGCTTTATTTCATAGAGTGTATAAAAGATCTTATTCAAACTGTGGAGAATGACCAAATGGATTCCACAGCAGTTCTGCAGCACAATAACTGCACGGAACACACTTGCAAGCAGATTTAATGCTGCCTTCTCTGTGAAAGAGGCTGAAAGTAAAAGACATTGGAAAGCTGTAATGGAGTTATTTATTTTGTGGTTTATATAAAATAGTCCTAGGTTAAGTTGAAAAAGTTAATAAGGATGAAACTGGTTTTATTGCAAAATTGACACTTTCCAGAAGATTAAAAATCATTTAAATATTTTCAGTTATGAATAGTTAAGTTTCATAAAAGTTGTCAATACATTTTGGGATTTTTCATATTTGTTCCAGTTAGTGTGATACCACAAGTCTTTAGTCTACAGAAATTGCTGGACTAATGTAGTACATGTATTGTGTTTTGGTATCCTCTAGAGGGCAATAGCAGTTACTTTGGGTTTGTTGCAATTGAGACACATTTTAATACACAGCTTGGGACTATCTTGAGCTGTTTAGTTCCTTGCAATTGGCACTCCATGCCAACCACAGGCTCATCCCCAGTTAGTACGCTCCTTTCAGTTCATTGCAATTGACCCTAAGAGTTTAAGATGTTGTGTGTTAAAGTTTCCTAAAAAATGTATTTTCCTTGAGGAACTACATAAAATAGGTAGTAAAAGAAAAAATGATTCAATATACGATTTAAAAATCAGCCAACCCGGCATGCAGGTAAAATGAACTTACAGAATAATGAAGTCCAGGATTATGAAGGCTCTCTCTGTGGGTGCACTAGTTATTCACATGATGGTTTTCATGATTAACTAATCAGCTCCAGCACTCATGTTCTGGTTAACAGTCATACAAGGTGTGCTGACACACTAAACCAAACCTAAAGTAATAATAATAATAATAATAATAACAACAACACCACCACCACCACCACCACCACCTCTTTTGTGGTTTCTGTTTGTCAGCATGTTTTTTTTTTAAACCATTACGGGGTGACAATAATGAATGGAATGTACAGTTGGTTTTATTTTATTTTTTTAAGAAACACGGCAGGTTTGTTAAACAAGTCAAAACCAATACAAAAAAAATACAAATAAAAAAATCACTACCATATTTAAACCCCTCCTAAGACCAATACATAAAATTAATAATGGCTCTTGACAAGAATTACAGAGCTTTGAAAGACTTTACACACACAAAAACATCATTATCTGCCACTTAAAAATACATCAGCCAGTGTTACTTTTACACCACTTCAAAGTTTATTTTGCCAATGAATTAAAACTGATATCAAAACCGAACAGAAACAGTACCTTTTTAAATTACTGCATCAGTCAACAATTCAAACAAAGTCTTAGAAGATACCCTAAGCATCTTCAGGTTTTGTAGTCTAGGGAATAATAATAATCTTTCATAGAAGAAAAGACTATGGATTAGATAAATAAATACACAAAAGGTCAGCTTTTCATGAAAGCAATGAGTGGCCCTTCTCAGTGTATTTATTAATTTACTTTACCTTTTGAACGGAAAGGGTAACTTCGACTTGCGTTTTACTTCAAAAGATATGTGCAGTGCTTTAAAAAAAAAAAAAATCACATAAATCACTCTGTATCTTTCTATATCCACAACACACACTACTAAAGGCACAGAAAGGTACGTCCAAAATTGAATAAAAAAGTTTGTAAATGTGCTTGAAAATAAGAGCCAGGGTTAGGTACTTGCTTCTCTTGGCCTTTTTGGAACAGCTGGAAAAAAACAAAGGTAGCTCATATACATAAAGCTCTCCCTGCCATTCTCTTAAAAGGACTAGAGGGGCAAACTCCACATTGAAACACTGTAGATGAGTTTTGTTCCTGAAGCCGTTTATTGTTGTAGCCACTAGAAGTTCCAAGTAATTGTTCAGACTTACACAACTTCTTCCTGCAGGGATGGAAATAAGACTCCTATTGCAGAAGAGTTTGATCTATTCCTGGTTTAACGAGTTAATAAGACAAACCTGAGCTTGTTACCTACACACTGTGGCTAATTTCTTTATTTCCATACCCGCCCAGTTAAGTAAGTCCTCATTAAATAAAGCAGTTTGCATACATTAAATAAAGCAATTTGCATAGACAAGTTCCAAATGGTCAGTACACACTGAAAAAAATGTTACTTCATTTCATAACAGATGAACAAATGGAAATTTTATTGACCCAGTTTTTACCCTTTTCATAAAACAAAAGCCTTAACCCTTTACTTGCTGTATAAAAATGGATTGAAAATACAGACACATCCCCTGCACGCGCCCACCTGCCCCCTCCCTATAGTCTCTCGTTCTTATAGTTCATCATGATCCTTGGTCTCCTCATCCTTCAGTTTGAACTCGTCAGCCGTGATTTTCCCATCGCTGTTCCGATCCTGATTGGAGAACATGTTGTCGATGATCTTGCCAGCGTCAAAGCCTGGAGCCAGCTTGCCTTTCCCAGTCACCACCTGATGGTTGATGTAATTCGAGAACTGGCGAGAGAATAAAGTATAAACTGCAAGCATCATACAGATCTCCCAGGCAAGGAAATAAACCCCATGGTGTTGCACGTCCAAGTACCTTAAACAAGCAGCCGTACCATGTAGAATAGCATCTCCAACATACATCTTCATCAAATAAAAGGTGTACATCATTCACTTCACCAGTTGCAGAGAATATTTATGCAGAAGATATTTCAACTTAGAATAAAGAACATTTTCTACCATGTTTCATCCTCCAGATACGGCTAAAAATGCACATGTGCAGAATCTACCTCCTATATTCCTGTTGCCGGGGGACACGTTAATAAAATTAATTTTTCAGAGGAATAAGAGAACTTATTAAAAGGTCTACATTGTGTTTTATTTATTAATTAACTTTAAAACAGGTGTAGCTGCAGCTGTAAAACAGTATTAACCTTGTAAAATTGTGTGGCTTTGATAAACTGTAACTCACATCGGCAGTTAATGGGAACTATCTTGTGAATAGGTGGTGCACAGCACATGTTTGGGCTGCTTTAGAAGAGCAGTACATACCTCGACGGGATCAACATGTCCATCCAGGTTCGTATCCATTTCGGTGAAGAGATTGGGGGTGACGTCGCTGTTCCAGATGAACATGTAACCGTCAGGGAGTCCCTCCTCCAAATCAATCATCTCAATATCAAACACCAGCACAGCACTGCCCGGCACCTCCCCTTCTGAATAACAGTAGCAGAGAAACACACGTTTCAGCACTCAGAGCTGGGAAACCAGCACTTTCCTGACAGCTCCAAATAATGCTCAGTATACACAAATATCCTGTCTGAACTTCAAGATTAACTTGGTATGGGTAAGAAATCAGTGTTACCTTAGCTAATGTATTCTTCTTGTTTCTTCTTATTTTTAGTTTCAGTATTCACATCCTGGTGACTTTGGAAAACTCATCAGGGCACTCTGACATGTTTCCTCTACAAGTACAGCTTGTACACCAGAATGTAACCATTAACTCATTGCGGTCCTACGTCGACCAGGTACAACATTATAATTTTCCTTTTCCAGTCAGAAAATGAGAAAACTTTTCAATGGCCTAGTGAGACAGGTAGGAGCTGAATAAAAAAAAGGGCTTATCTGATAGACCCATGCACCAGAGATAACACGGACATAAACAAAAGGAGATAGCCGCTTTCGCATCCAGCGCTCAATCACTGACATTTGCAGAGCTTTTTGAGATGGTATAGTAATAAAATAATTACTTGGATCGCATTATTGAGGAGTTTGATGATAAAACAAGTGATCAGGAGGGGATTTATCAGTATGCACGTCTATAAGGTATGTGAAATACAGCTAACAAGGGGTGGGGCTTAGCTGGAGATACAGTACTGACTGTCCTTTTGCAATTCAATGCCTTTTAAACCTGTTTTACTCTGGGGGAAAAAAAATATTTTAAACAGCGCGCGTGAAAAAAAGTTGGACCCGACGCGCCTGACAAACGCTGAATAAATGGACCACTGAGGGTTAACCTGTCCCCCTGCAACAGTGAATGGACATTTGTTCTCCATGGCACCCATGCCGATATATTTCTTACATCTACCAGGGAGACAGATTTATGATTATACTTTGGCAATGTATAAAGTTGAACTTAGCTTGTCTCCAGGAGGTGATGACTGAAAAAGAAAATAACACAGTACAAAGTGATTGTAAACAAAAAGATGAATATATTTGTGATGTTTCAGACCTGTGTAAGCAAGACAGATCTTTACGTACGTCGAGTTGCGAGGCTTGAGGTTGAGAGTGCACAGAACTTACCAACTCCTCTCTCTCCGTAACCCAGGTGAGGTGGGATGACAACAGTGCGCTTCTCCCCAATGCACATGTCCTTCAGACCCATGTCCATTCCCAGGACAACCTGCCCGGAGCCCAGCACTACGTTGTATGTTTTTCCATAGCTGTGCCTATAAAAAAACAATTCACAAACACTGCTTTAGAAGCACCAGGTATACAGAAAAATACTATGTTTTGTCTATCATTCATAACTTTAATCAATTCTGTGGCGACACTGTTATAAACCAAACCAAGTAGTCAAAAGTTGTGCCTAATGTTTATCATTAATAAATGCATTAGCCAAAACGAGTTAGCCCACTTGCCCCTGAAGTTTGAATTCTTGTTTCGGACCTTAGTCACTGCACGTCTACCTTCTTCATATAATAAAGCTTTAGTAAGGAGATTGAATACAGATTTTATATACAGTGCTTCTCCTCCACTATACAGCAGCAATGCATTTATGTTTTGTAGGAGACACCTTCTCTTACTAAACAGGACTGCTTACAGATTTGTTCCATCTCGGTGCCAACTCACAATTTAGAAACCTGATCTCACATTAGGTGATTGCCAGATCATTTTTCTACAGGGAGTTAAATTAATATCAGACAATGAAATGAGGCGTCTATTGGTTTCAGTATTTCCTCAGTGGAGCATATACAAAATTGCATAAGTTAATACTATACTTCGGGCTTGAAGTTTTCGGTTTTAACCGATAACTGAAAAAACACTCCCAAAGTCCCATGCATGGGAAAGCATTTTTCAAAACACCCATCTGAAAGCAATGCTGGATAAATAAAATTACACAGACGCCCTTTTTGCTTCCCATGCCACTCATGAACAGCTTACGTGGAGTCAATGAGAGTCCCGTCCATTAGAGTGGCGTTGTAGTGGTACTTCACAAAGTCTCCCTTCTTGCTGAGGACGTCGCACTTGCTGGGCTTGAAGATGGTGGTGATCTCCACAGTGTCGGAGGGGTTGTGGAAATCGATGACGTCGATATCAAAGATCAGTACGGCAGAGCCTGGAATCTCGGTGCCTGTCAGGTCACACAAACAGTTAACAGGAGTCTTTCTACCATGTCGGAAATTTAAACTATTAACAAAGCCGACAAATGTAGTTTTTGCCAAAGATGGTTTATTCAGTAACTCTAGTGACAGAATCCTGCCACTGCTCTAACTGCAGCTATACTGTTTTTATGGGGTCAGTAAGGTTAGGATAAAACCAATGGGTACATAAACCTCAAACCTTTCCAAGTGCAGATGTTGGGAATATAAAAAGCTAGTGTTTAATAAACAGAGAAAAAATTGTTTGCATTTTTACTCTAAGTTTTAGTACTCAAACCATTTAAACAAAGACTAGGTATTGAGAGGTCTTCTAGCTGTTACATGTTTATTTTAACATTACATTTAAAACACACACATTTTTATGAACATTAGGTTAAATATTTTTTTTGTATGAGAAGTCAAAGTGTGTGCTATTTGTGCATCACTAGCTTCAGGTACAGAAGGAAGTCAAAAATCTAAAATACATTTACAACTGAAATGTTGTTCTACAATGAGTATAATTGAACAGTATGCATATCCCTAACCACATTGCACTAAGAAACCATCATCAAAAATGGAAGAAAGTTTAATCACTACTTGGTAGGCAGTCTGTGGGACTTGAACAGCATCCTGGGTTTAATATACAGAAAGCAACCAATAACTATGAGCTAGGAGAATTCAATCAGCTGCAGTCTGGCTGCTGTTTTCAAGGGTACCCCGCCCTCACCTGTGCCCTCTTCGCCGTACGCCAGGTGAGGCGGGATGGTGATCCTCCGCTTTTCTCCGACACACACGCCCAGCAAGCCCTCGTCCATCCCAGCAATGACATAGCCTTTACCGATGTACGTGTCGTAGGTGCGCTTCCGAGAATAGCTGAAAGAAAAGGAGCGTGAGGTGCAGCGAGCAACAGGGCACTGGAGGAGGGAATCGGGTTCAAATATTTGTCTGGTTCAAATCGTGTATGCAATCTGGAAATGAAAGCATGGTAATGACAGCAACTAGATACAGGTGCGCACACACACACACACACACACACACACGCACACACACACACACAGATAAGTGTCAGAACACACCGCGATAGGTGGCAGTAACCCAGGCATGCTCAAAGAATTCCAGAGAGCAACTGATACCAGAACAAAATCAGAAGCATGACAGGATTTGGTATTTATTTTGTTATACAGTTGTGTGTTTCTGGAAATGTGGAATCGTTGAAAAGAACCACATTTCACAAAGCATTGACATTATTCACCAAAAATAGTTAAAAATAAGTATACATTTGTTTTTTTTAATTTAAAAAAAAAAATGAATATTTTCTTAATAAAATTATGTTTATAATATGGAAGGTTTCAATAAAAATAGAACCTAAGCTGCAACTATAAATCCAAGTTCTGAATTAAAGTTGATTTTTTTAAATGCTGAGAAAGCCACTTCATTAATATTTTGTCTAGTTGATTTAAAAACCGGCAGACAAACAGCACAGCACGTAAATATTACTTTAGCCAAATATACCTCGAGTCAAAGAGAGTCCCATCCATAAGAGTCCCGTTATAATGGTATCTGATGAAGTCCCCGACATTGCTCTTCCTCAGGCAGGTTTCAGGGGCATCCAGCTTCTCTACAGTGATGCCGTCTTTGGGGTTGTGGAGATCAAGCAAAACAACGTCAAACACCAGAGAGGCCTGGCCAGGAATGTCACTGCCTGAAGAAGACAGAGAAAGATACTCATTGTGAAACAGTAAAGCAGTCTGGTAACAGAAGACACACATAACAGGTGCTGCAGGAAGGAGGCACTCTACTCCGTACAGAGAACCAGAAATCAACAAATCCCACAGAATGACAATAGGGGGCACTGTTCTGTATGTGGTGCTGTCCTTTCAATGAAACATTGGGCTCTATTCGCAAAACATGAGTGTTTTAAAGTAATTTTTTTAATTTGTGTTTAAAAAGTCCCTGCATTACCGTCTCCATTCTCTCCGTAGCCCAGGGAAGGTGGCATGGTGATGATGCGTTTCTCTCCCACGCACATTCCCAGCAACCCTTGGTCCATACCAGCGATGAGCCAGCCGATTCCCACATAGGTGTCGTAGGTGCGCAGGCGATTGTGGCTGTAACAAATAAACAGAAGAGGAGCTGCAGAGAGAAAATACAACCAGAGACACAGAGAGAGAAGAACAAAAAACACAAAACTGCAACCTTTGGAACAGATATCTGCCTTGATTAAATCATTTGACAACAGACAGCATGCTGTGAACAGCCACAGTCAAACCTTACTGCATTGTACTTTGAATAGGAGGTTAAATTTACACTACGTGTAAAGGAAATACTGTGTAAAAAAGAAAGATGATTCAGGCCTGCCACAGACATATGCAACACACAGCTATGGCCAAAGTTTAGCATCACCTAGAATTTTAGGATTAAAAAAAATTAACATAATTCAGATCTTTTATTTAACATTATGTGATCAAATAAATTACAAAGTCATATTGCAAAAGTCTACCGGAAGCTGTAACAGTAGTACAGTATATCAGGTTAGATTTTGAAGTGTCACATTTTTCAATTTTTCCATTTTTCATTAAGTATATGGAAAACTACAAAGCTGTATGTAATTCACTGTGTTAATGTAACACAAGCGTTTTGCAATGTACTGCTGCGCTGTAAGACAGACCTACCTCGTGCAGTAAACAAACATTTCCAGATAAAAGCTTTACAAAAGAGAAATGGTGGCATTGAAGGCACAAGGACCTATTTTCTGATAAATATATATTTGTGTTTCGTGTTTGTGGGCAAGATGAACATCACAAGTCAGCTGTTAGGGTTAGGTTGCTACGGTCGCCACCCAGCCGGGCTTGAAGCCACAGTGAATAGCTCCATCATGCACCACATGATCAGGGTCCCTTGGTTGCTTTTAAGTTTTATAACAATAAATAATGTTTTGTTTCTAAAAAGCGTATGTTTCGGTGTATTTTGTTATATAACTTGTTTTATGGAAGCCTAGTGTGTGCACATTCATTCTGTGTATGACATGTACCTGTAACCTTTATAGTTAGAGTTGCAGGCACAAATCTAACTGTAAAAAAAAGGCAAAAATGCCATGAAAAGGGTAAGGGGACAGTAATAGAAAACAATGCATGCCAGATTACTAAGCCTCCTCCAATTCTTTCCATAGCGTAGCACATAGCACCTGGTATTGGTCAATTCATTTAAAATAATGTTTTTCCATTTACCTGGAGTCAAACAGGGTCCCGTCCAGCAAGGTGCCGTTGTAATGGTAGCGTACGAAGTCCGAGACCTCGATGGTGCGGCCGCAGTTCTCAGGCTTGTAGTACGTTTTTATCTGAACTTTATCTTCTGGGTTCCAGATGTCCAGCAGCAGCACGTCGAAGTGGAGAATGGAATTGGGAGGGATGGTGTCTCCTGAGAATTTAACAAGGTTTACGTTATGGCAGTGCATGCATTCACTGCTGCTTTGGGTTCAGGTTCTGTGGGAGGTTTGTGAATATTAAGGGTAATAAAGTCATTATTCAAAGTGAAATCAATTAAGTAAGGTTTCACACAGGCACAACTACAAACTGTATGTATAAAATAAACACAATGGCAGTACACACCATGGAAGACATGTAGCCCAACTGCTAAATATTGGTAGTTTAAATTCTGCCAAGTCGCTTGATAAAGTTTCATTTTGAAAGTTAAAGATGATTAATTAGCCAACAGCCAATTACTGTATTTAGAGTGCTTAACACATGAACAATTCTTATGAATATGACCATTACCTCTCTCTTTGCACTATACCTGTAAACCTTCTAAACTAGTCTTGCATTCAGAATTCTAGCGCACAATCCCCTGTAATAACTGTGGTCGATCTTCTCCAGTCTGTTTACTCGTGTAAACGATCAGCCATTCCATTGTTCTGGTGGCAAAACACTGTACTCACCATATCCATCCTTGCCATAGGCCATCTTGGGGGGGATTTTAACCAGCCGCCTCTCGTTCACACACATGCCGACCAGGGCCTTGTCCATTCCCTCGATGAGCTGCCTCTTTCCCACGTACACGTTATAAGTAGAGCCTTTGTCATAGCTAGAGCAGAAAAAGAGAAAATAAACAAAAACTCTGGAATGCAAATAATTGAAGCGCAGCCTCTGCAAACATAGGAGCAATTAATACTGTACTAATGCAGTTTTGTTATTATGCCGTTGTTATAAACATAGTAGGCCTAATTATAAAAAAAAAAAAGTGTAAAAGGATGATAAAAGATAAGTGACCAAATACTAAGGTGACCGAGAAGAGACTGCAGCTGCATTGAGTCTGCCCGACATTACATTGAGTCAGCGACACAATTGCAAAGAAAACACAAAAAAACAGACAGAAAGGCATTTGTTTCTGTTTTCTACAGCTGCGTTATTCAAACTCCTTTATTTAACTAAATGGATTGCTGGTTTAGTTAAGCAGGCCATATTTGAGAAGGGGTTGTAACATTCTGTGGCCTGTGGTCCAACATCACAGTGGTCTGGACCACTCCAGCAAAACTATGGTCAGTGTCTTGTGTACTGCGAGGTGGACAGAACCACTCAGGGCGCCACTGTTATATTCTGATTTTACAGTTTTATAGTGAATTTTGCTTTAGCCTAATTTTATTTTCCTAATAGTTAGTTTACAGTAATAAATGCCAGTATTCTGTGCAGAGTTGGGGTCATTTCCAATTCCCTTCTAACCAATTCAAATTCCTATTCCATTCATTTTACAACAAAGGCTTTATTGAGCAAATAAATCCTGTAAACAACTTAAAGAACTTGTCAGGTAACCTGATAAAGCCTATGGCATAAACCTCAGTAAAGACTGTGCTGTAAAAAGGAACATGAATTGGAATAAAAAGGAAACTGGGATTGGAAATGGAATTGAAAAAACAGAATTGACCCAAACTCTGGTTCAGTGGCAGCTCCAGACTTTCCCTTATGAAGGGGCAGAACAAAAAATTGAGGGGGTCTGCACCCCACTTTGTGCAGGCATGCATTAAATACATCTGAATCAATTTCACAGTCAGATAAGTGGACCAGTGTAAATAGCAGGCTTTTAAAATGTGTGCTGTGTGTATTTCAAGAAAAGGATAACAAGAAAGTTAAATTATCATGAAATGTTTTCTTAAAACCAGCACAAACAGGAACATATTGTATGTAAATGGAGACTAGGATTCTTCAACAACACTGGGGTCTGAAATGTACCTGCTGCATAAGAAAAAGCGCTGTGGCTCCCTTTACAGCGACAGGCAAGGCAGTACAAATGGAAATGCCTCATGGGTAAGCACATTGTACTCATTCGAGTTTGCCTTCATTATCTGTGGACAAACGCTGCCAAGCCAGAGCTTTTGCTCTTGCACAACCCCTGCAGGGCAGAATCATGCACTGCAGACGAACGCAGGAAATCACAGACGAAGCTCATTATTATAGAAATAAACTGGTCTTTACTACTGCAAGTTAAGTATTATGAAAATAAAATAACTAGCCGGGCTAATTCATGATAAAACTGTAAAATCAGAGTGTAACAGCAGCAGCCTGACTGGTCCCACCCAGGGCTGATGTAACGTCAAAAAATGCATCCCTAGGTCATATGGGCACCCGCAATACCTGCTTCAGTATTTCCAGCCTCGCTCTTCTGTCCCTGCCTACTTATTTTTTGCATCTTGTTTAGAATGGCCTCTGTCAAATCATTTACACAAGCAAGATTCAGTTGAAATAGTTGCTTTCAGCAAGTTTTATTTTTTTTTAATTACCCAAACAATTGTACAGGATTTTTTTTATTCTCCAAATAATTGTACAGGATTTATATTCCGCCTTCCTGCTGTGTTAAAGCCAGGTTTTTAGATGTCGATAAATATATTAAAAAAAAAAAGTTAACAGATAAAAAGAAATAATATGAAATTCTTCCCTGAATAAAACGAGACATTATAAAAAATTTAATTAAATGATTTTCATTTGGCTCGAATTTTTCTGTTTTGGCTCATGTGGGGAAAGAAAAAAAAAACTCCTCGCTGACTCTTGTTGGTCAATATATGCGTACGTGAAAGTAGCCAATGATCATTTTGACAAACTCCTGGGGCAAAACAGTCTCTTGGCCGGGGTCTGGGGGTCGCCTAGGCTCCCCCGCCCGAAAGCTCTGGGGTTGTACATGCTCTCAGATGCATTCTGAGCCACTGGGCATGGAGCATTTCCCAGCTAGCGGTGCCTTCAAAGCTATGCAGTTTCGCAATTCGTTGCTCCATCGCTGCACCTTTGGGCTGGCTTGCCTGCCGCTCGGCTCTCCCTCTCTGGTCCATGTCATCCGGCACGGAGCTCCATAGGGTCCGGCTGGGTTAAGTGTGTTCTCCTGCCGGCAGGCACCATGCCCAGCTACTGGCTGGGGGGTAGCTCGACTTGCCCAACTTGCTCCACACTGCAGAGCTCCTCAGGGTTCCGTCGGGCGCTGTGATTGGGAGCGCTGGTAGATGCCTTCCCTCAGCGTTGGCCAAGACGCGGTATGCAAATTCCTTAACCCACTGGATCAGCAGCTCCAGCTTGCTGGGTAGCCCTTCCGCCTTCTGCTTGCTGCTGCTTCGTGGAACTAGGGTCGCACTCCATCCCACATTCCAACGCCAATGTAGTGTTTAGCAGGAAAGGATGGAAACAAAGGCATTTACCGTCTTCAACTCACTCAGAGTCCACAGCTCTGACAGCAACACTGCATACAACACAACCCCAAAACACACAGAAGCTATTGGCGGGGTCCATCTCCTTTTAAACCTTCAGCCTCACCCTTTACCCAAATGAGCTGGTAGAGCCGGACAAGCTTATTAGCTCTGTCCCTGCACTTTAGGGCAAATGAACACTGTATAAACCAGCCAATCAGGAGCAGCAGTCTCGCCAGCACTGCTCAAGGCAGTAAACAGAACACATTGCATTGCAGGATCACTGCAGTATTTAGCACCTAAAGTGTAAAATACTGGCAGGATATTATTTGGCAGAGGCTATTTGGCATAACATCTCGATGCACTTTCTGACGGGGATGGATGGACGGCCCCCCCCCCCCCCACAAAGTTCCCTGCGTTTGGCAGGGACCCACGCAACTGTGCCTGGACCCAGCCTAGGACTGGGACCTGGACAGTCCAGTAACTGGCATCTGTGTCTGGGTAGCAGATATTTTAAGTGAAACACATAAGAAACACCAACCTTCCTTTAATATTTTCTTTGACATACATTGGTTGCTTAAACGATTTCCACTATGGTATTACAAATGCACAGTTTAGTACTAATCTGTACATTCTACTTTGTTCAAATGCTGGGGACAACGAATATATCCACGTGACATAAACAATCCAATTAAGGGGTTGCAGTCACGTTGCCCCAGCAGTCTACGCCACCATATTGGCAGTAAAAACAACAACCATGGTGGCTAATGGAAAAACTGTATCTTCCACATCAATATTGAATGTATTTGCAACCACAGAGCGCACGTCTCACCTCCAGGTCACAGGAATTAGAAATTATAATGATAACGTGCCAGATACTTGCAATTTGTGACCCCTACTGTGAGCAGCACTTTGAGGTGATTTGACCAAATTTCTTTTTACCTTTTAAGAAAACTTATTTACAAGACACCAATTAAGAAAATAAACATTTCCAATCGTTTGTTTCAAATACAGTACTAATATGAATTACATACAGTATTTCTGTTTGTGTATAAACATTGAAATACTCGTCATTAAATAAACATCAAAAAAGTTGATGGTTCTGCGATTTCATATTGAAGTTCAGTAAAATTATTATAAAACACGCATAATAATGAAAACTGCCGTGATCTGGTGGTATTGTGTTAAACTAGTGTACTACAGTTTTGAGACAAGGTTCCAACACTGTCTCCATACCAGGCCCGTATATATATATATATATATATATATATATATATATATATATATATATATATATATATATATACACACACACACACAATTTTAAATGTGAAGCTTTTGATTCCCTAACCGGGATGCACGTATATACATACATTGCTTTGCCGCAGGCTACAGATCGTTTTGAGACCATTTTGCAGAGAAATAATGGCAGGCTCTCTAGTAATGGATTAAATGCATCCTATGTTCTTAAAAGGCTTTTTTTTTTATCGTAGTCATATATTTAATAACTTTACAAGCCTTGAAAAACGATGCTATAAAGTTTGCAAAAATTAAAAACTACAAATAACTAAAAATGGAAAAATAAGCCCCCAACACCCCCCAATTTAGTTCTTAGGCTTGTAGCTGTAAACATTCTCACAGAAATATGTACACTGACTGAAATAGGCTATACAGTGCTGTCTGCGTGGCCAACACAACCATGCAATTACAAACATGCATCGCTGCTTGGGATACAGCATAATGATGCGTTTTTTTTTTTTTTTTTTTTTTTTTTTTTGTTAACTGCAATGCACAGAAATGTCAAGAATATCTATTTTTAAAATAGCCTTACCTGGAATCAAACTTTTTGCCATCGGGGAAAGTGCCGTGATAGTGGTATCTAACGAAATCACCGGATTGTACAGCTCTAACACATGTCTCTGGGACTGATGTCTTTTCAATAACTATATCGTCTAAAGGCACCAGAGGAGCATTACATGCTACGAAAGTTATCAAAACTGCCTGGAGGAGAATCATTAAATGCAACCTGTGGATCATTTTCTAGTTACTGATATATAATTGTACTGTAAGACCTTTATCTCTTCAATTTTTATTTGTATTATTATTTTTTAATTGACCCGCACTTTCCCTGCTCTGCTCCTCTGCTACTCTTGTCGTCCCGTTTTTCTGACTGGCTGTTGACTCAATTTGCTTTGAGAGTGCAAGTCTTCAATCGTAAGCCGATCCTCTTTTTCGATGTGTAAACGTGTAGCTCTGGCCCTCAGTCAGCTGGGAAAAACATTAATTCCTCTTTTGGCTGCCCTCGGATCTGCACGTGCCTGTTTTGGTTTTTTTTTGCATTGGATTACAAAACGGCAAAAAAAAAAAAAAATCTACGCTGCCTTACATACATCTAAAACAGGTCCACACATTAGTTCTTGGAGCATTTGATTCTCAGAAAGCACCACAGCAGTGTTGTATGTTTTTTTTTTTGTTTTTGTTTTTTGTTTTTTTTTTAAACTTATGTTGCAACTAAAGTTTTGGGGTTCAAATGAATCCTGCCGAAGGACCCTTTAACACGTCAAAGGAGTCGCCACTCTACGTGGCACTGTGTCAGTCCTGTACCGTACCGGTATAAGTACAGGGTAGGATCAAAAATGTGTTTTGTTTTTATTGTACTTATTATTAACAGTCATCACTATAGTTTGGATGTAGCAAGATAAAGAGCAGTTTAAAATACTTTTAAATTTTTTTTTAAAGAAAAATAAATAACATATGCAAGCATAATGGAAATTGATATATTGGTGAATTATTTTACATTTTGGTAATAGGGAGGAATAAGGTCACTGTAGCTATGATAACAAAAAGAGAGTTGTGCCCTGATATGAGGAAAGTTTTAATACAACTCATCGATCAAGCTTCTGGAATCCTTGAATGACAATTATTTTCCAAGATATGTGGATATTTTCCTGAATTTGAATGATGTCTGAATCATCCAGTAGAAGTATTATTATTTTTTACTTTCTTTGTAAGAACAAGTATAAACACTTTTTAAAAAATGAAATGCCGGTAAATATAGCTGTAAAGTACAAATGTGTGCTCCGTTAATTCTATTCATATTCACTAAGATGCCCCTTGCTACTTCTGCATCTAAAGGAGATGCGAATAGCAGTGTAAAATAAATGAATATATGTTTTAACAGTTTGCCTTTATTACTAATCAACCTAGTTTGCACTAGTATAGCACTTATTATATACAGGCACAATTTTGTTTGAACTACATAGAAAAAATATATGCATAGAAGTCAGTGTGTTTATCAGGAAAAGACCCCAAAGGCATGAAAGTTTTGAACTTTTAGCAGCCCTGTCTTGGTAACTCGATGTAAACAGAAGCAACTTACAGGTGGTGGTTGGTAAAGCAGGAGAGCACAGGTCACAGCTTGCAGATACTAGATAGACACACCTTAGAGGAAGTTTCCAAAACTAAGAAATTCCACAGGATAGACTGGCATACCACTAAACATGAGTGCCATTGTGTTGTAATCACTGTATAACTGAAATGTATAACTGTATGGTATTAAAATGGAATGTGTTAAAACATTCTAGGCTACTCCGCATCCCTTATAAAAGTTTCCCATAGTGAAAGCATAGCAAAGTGTAATAAACCACAGTGAAGGCATTGGGAAGCATAGGTAAGCATAATAAAGACCAAATAGGTAAAATACATGGTAAAACATGTGAAAAGTATAGTATAACCATGGAAAAACCATGGGGATACTGTAATGCAAATTTACCAGGCTAAACTTTTATAAGGGTAGGGTGTTTACCATTTGACTCCATGTAGGCTAGGACAGTCTGGGAAAGTTCAGTTTTCAACTCACGCCCCAATGCATTTTAGTAAGTATAGGGTCCTTGAGACAAGTAAACTGAAACAGAATGGATTGCGATGCAAGCTGAAAAGCCTGAACTGTCCCTTACTGTCCTAGTATACACTGAGTCATATGGTAACCCTGTGTACGAGATTATCTGGAGAAACGGCATGCAATTTGATGTGAAAACTATAGGGATTTACAAAATGATTAAGCCATCATTTATTACCCATTGGGTGGGGATTTGGTCACTTTTGTGACCTAATTTGGGGGAGCTAAATTTTACTTTGTCTGCTTTATTATTATTTATGTATGCGAACTATGCATCAGCTGCAGAGTCACTTACAGCGTCTCACCCGAAACATGGAGCAAAAGAAGGTTAAGTGACTTGCTCAGGGTCACTCAGTGAGCCAGTAAGTGAGCCGGGATTTCAACTGGGGACCTCCTGGTTACAAGCCCTTTTCTTTAACCACTGGACCACACTGCCTCTTGTAGTGGATGAGTCTGCAAAAACTATCAGCCACTGAAATGTGCACAGCCTCTTACTGTACACAGTTTAAAAAAAATTCTTAAATATTTCAAGACTTCATGATTCCATGTTTTAGAATGTTATCAGTAAAAGCATACCAGCTAGAGGCTCCTAAGTGGCGCATCCAGTAAAGGCACTCCGTGTGGAGTGCAGGATGCGCCCTATAGCCTGGACATCATTGGTTTGAGTCCAGGCTATTCCACTACCAGCTGTGGACGGGAGTTCCCGGGGGAGGGGGTGGTGCACAATTGGCCAAGCGCCCCCCAGGGGGAGGGCTTAGGTCAGGGTGTTCTTGGCTCACCGCACACCAGCGACCCCTGCAGTCTGGTTGGGTGCCTGCAGGCTTGCCTGTAAGCTGAGTTATCCTTCAATGCTGCACCTCTGAGGTGGCTGCATGGTGGGCCTGCAGTGTGTAAAAGAAGCTGACAGCACACGCTTTGGAGGACAGCATGTGTTCATCTCCGCTGCTCCCGAGGGGTGCGCGGGGGTGGTAGCGATGAGCTGAGCCTACAAATAATTGGCTATTCCAAATTGGGAGAAAAAAATGATCAAAACAATTGCCGGCTACTAAATTTAAATAAATAAATACCAGCAGCCTGTTTTTAACCAGCTGAAATCAATGCATTTGTTAAAAAGGTCTTTAAAACATTTTATTTGTTAATAACATTTTTCAACCTAGGATTCCAATGCTTGTCTGCAATGCTTGCCAGTGCACACCCTTTTGAAATATTTCCGATATTTTTTAAACTCCACAGTAAGCACAGCATCTTTCTTCTTTATTAAGCTGTTAGTCTTTAAATTAGGACAATCATGAGCTGTATCCTACCTTAACCATAAACACTAAACAGAAGATTGAAAACATTGTCTTTATACCAGCTTTACTAAAGGTTTTTTTTGTTTTGTTTTTTTGTTTTTTTATGCACTTTGTTTCAGCAGTAGCAGCACAAAGTGGATAATGGACTTTATTTTTTAAATCACCCTGTATAACCGCTCCTTTTTAATTAAAGGTGTCTGTTTGTTTAGAAGAACCTCAACACTGCCCCGCTCCATCAACTATGGAGGAGATGGAACAAATAGTTTGAATTTACCCTGGTGAGAGTGGGGAGTGTGTCTGTAACTATAGATGAGAAATCCCAGGAACATTGCTTCTCTGGGCTGATATACTGGAACTGGAGTGAGCAGTACGTTTTTTTTCCTTTTTCCTTTTTATTGGCTATTCTGCTCTTTGAACCTTATTATTTTCCATTTAAAAAGGTTGTTTTGTGTGAAAAATTGGTACTGTGCTTTTAAAAAGGCACCTATTTGTAAACATACACACAAGTCCCGGGATGAGAAGCAAACATATCTAGCAAAATGTATAATAAGAACTGCTCTTGTCTTCTGAAGCACTCGTTACCGTTTTACTGTTCAGGAGATAAAACAGGAGCGTTTACCGTTGCACAATGGACACGCTGCTTCATTTCCCCCACTGGTGGAGAGGCTGCCCCATAGATATGGAGGGATTACACCGGACATGCCCATGGAAACTCCAAGCAGCAGCATGCAAACCGAGCGGCCATATTACCTAGGCAAGGAACGTCATTCCCTATAGGCAACAGATAGGAGCGGAGATAGAGAAGAGGTGTGTTGTTGTTGTTTAAACTTTGACGTGTTCCAGTAATACATTAAAATCACACATATTACGTGAAAATATTGATTTACAAAACGGGCGTGTTTTTTATCCTGAAATAATAACACAGAATGAAAGGTGGTAATAGATAAAGAAGGTCAGACAGCTAATTAAAAACTTAGGTAGGACACAGACCCCCCCTCCCCCCCCCCCCGCAGGCGTTTTGATATTATATTAATAAATACAATACAATAAATACCTACTGTACATACATACTTAATATTTCAACGCTACCCTCATGATTGGGGTTTTATTTATTTATTTTTAATAGGCATAACATTGTGTATTATTTACAGCGATAGGGCTTCATCCCTGCCACAGCATGTTATTTTGGTTTTATTTGTGCTTTGTGTCAACATTTAATGCACATGTTAAATCTGGGAATCTAACAAATAAATCTGTGAAAAAATACATTAAACTTAAGTCTTTTTTATAAACTAGAGACCATGGTTATGACCTCAAATATCCCATTGTGTCTTAGGCACAAGATTTTTCTTTTCAGTGCCAAATAATTTAGCTGACAGTTGACATATATAAGGTAGTTTAGCTTTAATTGTTACAGGAGGAATTATAAAAACAGCAATCACAGAAGTTAGCTTTTTTCTTACATGTCAATGTGAACATGCTATTGCAATAGTTAGTGTGTGAAAGTCGAAATTTCAGAATTACTCCAGCAACCTTTACATATTTTAAATAGGATGGACTGCATGGTACGATTTGCACTGCACATTTCTAGAAAACGTTTCCACGCATGCAGTGCTCCAGCTGGAAAGCACGTACTCTTCTGTGCAACCAAACTCCCAGGACTTCATCCGCCCCTGTGCTAGAATCCAATCGCATAAGTCTCTTCAATTCAAAACTAATCCTTCTATTGAGCACTGGAGACACCACCCCACCCTCCTCCGCCTCCGGGACCAAGAACGATTTCAGTGAGGACTAAAACATTTGTAAGTATGGGCTGGTGGAGGTGCGCGCAGGCTACAGCAGCTGCAATGCGTCCATTACTAACTTTTACGCTTCTTTTCTTTACTTTTACCGCAAACGCGCAGTATGAGAAATATAGCTTTAGAAGTTTCCCTAGACAGGAACTTATGCCGCTGGATTCTGCTTACAAATACGCTTTGGACCAGTACACCAGTGAGAACTGGAAAGAGAGCGTGGATTACTTAGAAATGAGTCTGAGGCTGTACCGTTTGCTGAAGGACAGCGAGGCGTTCTGCAATCTCAACTGTAGTACCGTTCGGATGGACAATGAGGCGAAGTTTGCGGATTTTGCCGAACTGCAGGTATTCGGGAACATCATGAAGCGGGCCCAGTGCTTGAAGAGATGCAAACAGGGTCTGCCGGCTTTCAGACAGTCTATGCCAAGCAGAGATACAGTGGACGAATTCGAGAGACGAGAGCCTTACAAATTCCTCCAGTTTGCATACTTCAAGGTAAATACAAATAAAGTAAAGCATATACAATGTGTTGTATATTCCTAACCGGCAATCTATTTTAAAAACATTAATTTTTTAAAAGAATACCAGTATAACTGCATGTGTGTTTGTTTACTTTAGTGTTCGCAATTCTGCTGATTTTGCTTTTATTGTTGCGTTTTTAATCTCTTCTGTGAGACTAAGGCAGTATCGTCGAAATCAAATGGCTTCAGCGTCGTGCTTTGATTACCGTTACACTGGGCATGCATGCCTTTTAATTAGTAGGGGCTGTGTGATTTTGTTGCCACGTACAATTGACTGGCTCTAGTGGACGAACTGCATACCACGCAGAAACTGTGAGATACCTTTCAGGGCTCTTTCTTCAATAAGTAGGCTATATCTAATATAGCGTTCAAGTCGTGCCTAGATTACATCAAGATTATACATCGCTATAGCGTAATCGTAACTATAATTGTTTTTGTAATTTGTTGTTTACTTGCAGTATAACCATGTTGTGGAAGCAATATTTTTACGTTCTTGTGTCCACACTCATTCTTAAGTTATTTTATCCGCGCAGCAAGAAAGGATAAGCTATGGCAGAAATACGGTTTTCTTTACGGTATATTCCACCAGTGTTGCGTTATTGTTGAGAATCCTGGCAAAAGTGTAACCACTTTTTTTTTTTTTTTGTTCCTTTTCTTCTGTTATCTCTATTTAGTCTGACAACATTGCTAAAGCAATTTCTGCAGCTCACACCTTCCTCCTAAGACACCCTGAGGATGAGATGATGAAGAGGAACATGGCTTATTACAAGAGTTTACCTGGGGTTGAGGAGCACCTCAGAGATCTGGAGACCAAGGCCTATGAGGCATGTGAGCAGTGCTTGGCATACAGGGCTGGGGAATGGCAGCATTGTGTTGTGATCATCCACCTGGCTATTGTTCTTTGCACTTCACTGGTGCTTTCTGTCTGATAGAGGTCTTTTATTTGAAGAGGATTAATGTGGCCCATGTGCTTCTTTTTTGAAATGTCACATAACTGCACACTTTTGTGTTGAAAGTTCTTCTCAATGATACTGTTGTTGATGAAACAGACAATGGTTGAGACTTACAAATGTGTAACAATATGTGCAGAAAGCAAACTGAAATCCAGCAGTGATGTATGCTGTTTACATGTTAAACTGCATCAGATATAACTGCAACCATTGTGGAAATAAAGGTTGTTTTATATGAAAGGGAAAATGAAACAGGTTAAACAAAATCCAGACCTAAAAACTGTGCCCAAATGGTGTAATGGTCTTATAGCATTACCCGTTTTATTTCATTCACAAAAACACTGCAAAATTGCAAATTGGTAACTTGGCTTAAAGACCTTTATTGCCAGCGAACAAGACTTTAAGCCATTTCTGGGAATGAACATTTTCCAAATGTCTGGATTGACAAGGTGCTTGTTGAGGTTACTGGTGATTTTCTCCATATTTCAGTTAAGAACATTGTAAACGCTTGTGCCCACAATTAGGATCAACCTGCATCTGACCTTTCATTAAAACTGATAGAACCATAATACAACAGTATTGAAAGAATAATACAAATGTAAATAGGGGAGGTGTAATCTGTGGATTCTGTACACTCCTTTTTTTTTTTTTTAGCCACTGTGTTGATTACTGTCTTCACTCTCTTTCTAGGCACTATTTATCAGGGCAGTGCGGGCGTATAATGGGGACAATTACCGCACCTCTATCTCAGACATGGAGCTTGCTCTGCCCAGCTTCTTCAAAGCCTTTGATGAGTGTCTCGCTGCCTGTGAGGGGTCCAGGGAAATCAAGGAGTTCAAAGACTTCTACCCCTCCATAGCAGGTTTGTCATGAATTGCCTTGTCAAAACACCATGTTCTACACATAGATTGCAGTACGTTTTCAGTTATGCCATATGTACAGCAAAAACAATTACAATTAAGGGAAATGTGTGCAACAGGAATTTACCAGTTTGACCTCTCTTAACATCATCTCACTAACCCGCTTATTGTTGGGTTTTGTGCAGCCTGTCAAATGCCGGGCTTTTTTAAGTAACCACAGGATATAATTCATTTCTAACAACCAATAATCATCTCGGCTGATAAACTGACATTTTTTGCAGCCTGTCAAATGCTGTGTGGTCGGTCTTAACGCGATACAGTTCAGTTACAAAACGCCAACGTCGACAAATGTTTCTTCATTAACATAGTCAGTCTTACAGAAAAAACACTGAAGTGCAACACCTAATTGATAGCTCTCATCAGACAACAATATATTTGTTTAGATAGTGACACAAACTATTTCCTTCCAGTTAATGATACAAAACATATGTGTCCTGTAGTAAACTACAGAGATCTGTCGCATATCCGACTGCGATGGGACCAGAGTGAGGGCGGATATGTAAAAGGGCGGATAAATGAATCCTGTTTTAAATACCATTATACACAGCTGTAACAATTACTATATTCACACAATTATTGTTTTGAGGTTAAGTTTTTATGAGGGAGCTCCTCTAAATCCCATGTTTAGAAAGATACAGGATATTAATGCTTAAAACAGAGTAGCTGTCTGAGTGTGTGTATTCGCTGCTGAGTGAAGCTGATACGCCCCACAGGCGAACAGGATTTATTTACATATCACACACTGAACAGCTTGCGTGACACTACCAGCAATGGCAGCGCATGCACATACAACACGGTGGTGTTATGTGGTAGGATCTACAATATCTGAACTAATTGTCGCTGTTCGATAATAAACTAACTTTACTGAAGAGGTTGATCACAGATTACTGTATATGCATTTGTTTAACTGTACAGTATTAAAACACTTCTCTTTAACCATTATTTTCCGTTTTTGTTCTTGCACACTGCTGTCATAGGCAAACCTGGGTTATGTCGTGACCTGCTTTATATCAAATTATGAAGCACGTTTGTGTGTGTGTGTGTGTGTGTGTGTGTATATTGATTCTAAAATGATGTAGGATGTCCCATCTGGTAAAGGTACAACCTATAGGTTAAGCCATACTATTAAGGGAGTGTAGGTTCACATTCCTGGCTGTATCAAGTTCATCAGTCAGTCAGTACGTTTACATGAGGTCAAGCCAATTTTCTGATTCAGTTTTCTGAATAAATTGGATTTCTGAATGGCACTTTTCTGTGTTTACATGACGTGGAATTGGTAATCAGTTACCCTTCCGATAAATTCGGAAAGCGTAAAGCATAGGCAGTAGCGACTAGGATTGGAAAAGACTGCTTGGTTCAGTCTACAGTAAGACTGAGGTATGAATTATCAGGAATTTTAAATTTAGCGAAATAGCAAATTCTTATGTTATATTCAACATTATTTTACTGTCTCTCTTGTTCCAATTCCCCATCCTGTGCAAACTGTCCACTCCTTGTAACAGCACATCCATTATACTTTAAATGAATACTGTTACTTTAAATGAATGATAACTAAACAAACTTTGACATCGTTCCCACGCACGCGATTACTAAAGCAACAATATCCATATTTCCTGCAATAATGATTTAACATTTCTACACACACAGAGATGGTACCAGAACAATGGAAGTTTGTCACATTCCTATTTAAATGTATCTCCATAGATCAAAATGTTGGGGACTTTGCTATATGCATACTGGTGCCTATTTATTAAACCCTTGTAAGACTGACACTCGCATACCAATTATTATCATTGGTGTTACTGACCATTTTTAGTTTCTTTTAAAATGTAATTGAATTTTCTCTTTCTCTTTGCAGACCATTTCATTGAGGTTCTGAATTGTAAAGTGAAGTGTGAAAGTGATCTAACTCCAGTAGTTGGTGGCTTTGTTGTAGAAAAGTTTGTGGCAACCATGTACCATTACCTGCAGTTTGCCTATTACAAATGTGAGTATATGATCATATTAATAAAGGGCATCTTTCAATACACATTGTGTAAGTTAATACTTTGTGCATAGGTATGCATGTATTTATTGTTAGAAGTGTAAGGTGGGAGGATAGCAAACACTGAGCTGTTTTGGCTGCTCAAACTGTGCAAAATGATGCCATATGTGCACAGGATGATGTGTATATACAATACTAGATGTTTGATCAGTTCTTAAGTGATTGGTTGATTTTCCATACATGATTTATGCTAATTGTATGACTTTTGCTATTATGCTCCATTGTTGGAATTTCTGCATCATAGAAAGGACTGTCATTAAGCTATGCAGATTGAAAGTAAATGTATTCATTCATATGTTTACAAGTGTTTGATTTGTATGCAGCAGGCTAAGAATGACAGTCATACTTTTTCACCAGAAGGGACGCTGTAACAATAGGGCAAGTTGTATGTATGGGGTGTCTGTCTAGATTAGAAGTTCATGAGAAAGGGGTCCCTGAGTGGCTCATCCAGTTAATGCACTGCCTCTGGGAGCACAGGATGAGTCGCACAGCTTGGACAGTGCTAGTTCACGTCCAGGCTGTGCAAAGAGGCAGAACTTTGCTGGGGACCCAGAGGGCGGCGTTACGTTGGCTGTGATGCTCCCGGGGTGGGGGATGGGAAACTGGCAGGGACAGTCTACTCGCTGAATGCATAAGAAGCAGGGCTGATCTGTCTTCCGGGATCGGTAGCCTGCCTACTTGTGCTCTGGATTGCTTGGTGTTAAACAAATTCTGGCTGAAGGCTTGTGAGATCGGAGGACACACTCATAGGCCCTCAGAACGTCCGGGGACTTGCTGCGGTGACAAACATAATTGGACATTTCAAACTGGGGGAAAAAATAAATAAATAAGTAAAAAAAATAATTGGTCACTCTAAAATTAAAAATAAATAAATAAATAAAAGTTCATAAGGATAGGGGGTCTCTGAGTAGCTCACTTGGTAGAAGCACAGCTAAGGGGGCTCCCGAGTGGCGCATCTGGCAAAGGCACTCCGCATGGAGTGCAGGATGCGCCCTGCAACCTGGAGGTCGCCAGTTCGGCTGTTCCACTGCCGACCGTGGATGGGTGTTCCCAGGGGGCGGTGCACAATTGGCAGAGCGCTGCTCATGACAGCAACCCCAGCAGACTGGCCGGGCACCTGCGTGGTCCTCCGACACTGTAACATGGCGGGCCCACAGAGTGAAAAGAAGCAGACAGCTGACTGCACATTTCGGAGGATGCGTGTGTCCGTCTTCGGCTCTCCCGAGTCAGCGCGAGGGTGGCAGCGGCGAGCCGGGTTGAAATAAAAATAATTGGACATTTCAAATTGGGGAGAAAATAATAAAAATCATTAGCGATTCCAAATTAAACAAACAAACAAACAAACAAAAAAAAACACGTTGCTTGGTGAGTCATACAGTGCACGTATGTGTCCAGTCTGCGAAGTGTTCACTGGGGACTCCCAAGGGAGCAACCCATTGGCTGTGGAGCTGGCAGGGAGGCAAAACCTGGCAGGGACTGTTTCTCTTCATCGCGCTACAGTGAACCCTGCTAGCTAAGCACCCTGTGACTTTATCGTCCCGAGGTTGGTAGCTGACATCCAGTCTTGAGTTCCTGGGTGTAAAAGAGAAAGCTAGTTCAGCTGGGATCGGAGGACTCCCATTGAACCTTCAGGTCTCCTGAGCTGTGTGGGGATATTCCAAATGGGGGAGAAAATTGGGGGTAAAATAATCGAACACACTCAAAATGAAGGAAATAAACTTATTGAGGATTCTAGATATTGCAGTATTTTTGGTTTTGGTCATCATAGTTCAATTTATTTACTCTACACAATGCAGCTAAATTGTGCAAATTATTATTTTTTTTTTAACTTTTTTTCCAGCAGCTTGCAGAAAAGTTCTCAGAATAGGGAGACCATACAGCTCCAGAAATATACAGAGCATCAAAAGAAACGTATCGCTATTAACACCATTTATGGTATATGCAATTAATCACCTAATTAGTGAGACAGTTGATTGGACACTGGATATGAAGTGGTTTCAGCTGTTGAATTGCAAGCTTGAATACAAGCAATAAAGAAAATTGCAGAAAAAAAACAATATGCTCTCTTGACAAACAGTGTACAGAGGGTGTCTTGACACTCTGTCAATAACTGGCCACAAACTGGGAGACCAAGAGTCACAAGACCTGCCCAAGAGCGACAGATCATTTAGCAGTATCTTCGTGATGTCAGTTGTTAATCGCCACAATAAAAAGTCACTGCACCTGCTCTAAAACAGAGTTTGTCATTTTCCGATCACAACTAGTGAATTTTATCCAAATAAGTGATAAGTTTCTTTTGATGCTGAAATATAAGTGATACGTTTATTTTGATGCTCGGTATATATTTGATATCTCTGTCAATTTAAAAAAAATAAAGTATGAAATAAAATAAATTACTAGTGTGAGGATTGGCTAGAAGTGAAAGTTCTATATAAGCTTCAGCAACTTTGTGTTAATCTTGCCATCCAAAGCATTTATATGGGTTTTGACAGAGGTATGATTACAGTAGTTTGTTATATCACGTGGATCAGCTCATCTTAATCATAATTATCCAAAAACTGTGCTTCTTTCCAGTAAATGACCTCAAGCATGCAGTGCCCTGCGTAGCGAGCTACTTGTTGTTCGATCCCAGTGATGAAGTCATGAAACAAAACATGGTCTATTATCAGTACCACAAGGAGAAATCGGGTCTCGCAGATGAAGACTTCCTGCCAAGAGTTGTAAGTGTAGAGGTTTTTGGATAGAATGGATTTATAACAAACCATAATGTATCATGGTAAAACATCTTGCACATTTATCCAAACACGCCAAGGCTGACATGGACTGAACTGTTCCTAGAAACCTATGTTGTGGTTTTTTGGGGTTTTTTTGCATGAGAATGTGGGTGCGTGTCAGTTCAGTACAATAGAAGCATTTGGACTAACAGAGCTTTTTCAGTGTGTCTTCAAACCAAATGGAAGGACCATGGTAACATTTTGCCCACTCCCAATGTTAAATGGTAAAGGAGCCCGAAAAGGTTGTTAGACATGAGCGGCTCATGGGAATACAATACACTCCTATGGGTAATTCACAGAGAACATGCACTTCTAAATAGGATTCCGATTTGGTTGAAAGACCACTTTGGATACCAGCATAGAGCCTGTCCAGGAACCAAACAGGAGACCCTTTTGAGGTCCAGGTAAGTACATGGCAATGCATTTAGTCTCATGCAGACTCAAATGTAACCAAAGCGGTCATGCCCTCTCATTAACCATGTTGTGTGCACCTCCATATGTGTCACTTTAATATAATCCATGTATCAAAGTGCTAAAGGAACTCTTCACATTGAGCTGTGGTTTCAAGGCAAGGCGCCTGATGAAATGCAAAAAAAAACATATACAAAAAAAAAACAGCTACAATAGAGACAGTGTTTAACCAATTAACCCTTTGTGGTTGATTTATTCAGCACTTGTCAGACACGTCAGGTCCAATTTATTTTCACACGTGCTGTTTATTTTACACACACTTTTTAAAAATATTTTTTTCCAGAGTAAAACAGGTTTAAAAGGCATTGAATCGCAAAAGGACACTTTTTGTACTGCATCTCCAGCCAAGCCCCACCCCTTGTTCGCTGTATTTCACATAGACGTGCATACTGATAAATCCTCTCCTGATCACTCGTTTTATCATCAAACTCCTCAGTAATGCGATCCAAGTCATTATTTTATTATTATAACATCTCAAAAAGCTCTGCAGATGTCCATGATGTTCTTGAGCAGCTGTCTCCTTTGTTTATGTCCGTGTTATCTCTGTAGTGCATGGGGCTATCATATGGCCCCCCCCCCCCACCTTTTTTTTTTCTCTCAACTTCATTCGGCTCCTGTCTGTCTCACTCGGCCATTAAAAGGTTTTCTCTGCTTTTTCCGGAGAGAAAAAACTACTAGAGACCTATTTTTTTTTTTTTACATCTTTTTAATTTCGGACAAGGTCTGACATCAAACTGGAAAGGGAGAATTGTCAAACCTGGTCCAATAAAGGACCGCAAAGGGCTAAGAAGGAGGCTTCCCATTTATTTATTTATTTATTCAGTAACTATTCAACTCGTGTGACATTTTCATTTTTTCTGTTTTCTGTTTAGGAGGCAGTACGATATTTTAACGAGACCACGATGCAGCTGAAGATTCTTGAGTTTGCTTCACAACATTTGCTGCCTGATGATGAGGTAAGTTTTACTGATGGGGTATCTTCATGATATTTTGAAGAAAAGCACACCGGTGTAGATATCTGTCTGGCACACTGAAAAACCTATGGAGGTGTGCTTTTAGTTTTTTTCTTTATTGTAACCCTGCAGCACTTTACCTCCACAGTGGATGTAAAAAATACATCAGTACCACATTAGAATAAATGTGGTATGTGTTACAACAACTAGGGAGTGGTGTTGCAGGGAGTCACTAGTGTACAGATAAAGCCGCAAGAACATACACAATTGACGCCTGTTTGTTTGGGTCATAGAGAGAGAGAGAGAGAGAGATGAGAGAGAGATCAGAGAGAGAGAGAGAGAGAGAGAGGAGAGAGAGAGAGAGAGAGAGAGAGAGAGAGAGAGAGAGAGAGAGAGAGAGAGAGAGAGAGAGAGAGAGAGAGAGAGAGAGAGAGAGAGAGAGAGAGAGAGAGAGAGAGAGAGAGAGAGAGAGAGAGAGAGAGAGAGAGTTTTTATTGAGAAAAAAAAATTAGCTATTAAAGATACAAAACTGAAAGATCATAATTGGATAAGTCTCCACCCCCCTGAGTTAATACTTGGTGGAAGCACCTTTGGCAGCAATTACAGCTGTGAGTCTGTTGGGATAGGTCTCTACCAACTTTGCACACCTAGATTTGGCAATATTTGACCATTCTTCTTTACAAAACTGTTCAAGCTCTGTCAAGTTCCTTGGGGAGCATTGATGGACAGCAATCTTCAAGTCATGTCACAAATTTTTGATTGGATTTAGGTTGGGGCTCTGTCTGGGCCACTCAAGGACATTTACCTTTTTGTTCCTTAGCCACTCCAGTGTAGCTTTGGCTATGTGCTTTAGGTTGTTGTCATGCTGAATGTCCTTAAGGACTTCTCTGTACTTTGCTGCATTCATTTTCCCTTCTGAATGGAAAACACTTTGTCCAGTCTTGGCCATAAAAGTCTGTAGTTCTTGCAAAGTTGCCATTGGCCTCTTGGTAGCCTCTCCTCTCCTTCTTGCTCGGTCATCCAGTTTGGAGGGACGGCTTGATCTAGACAGGCTTGGTGGTGCCATACACCTTCCACATCTTAATAATCGTCTTGACCATGTTCCAAGGGATATTCAAGGCTTCTGATATGTTTTTTTTTTTTTGTTTTTTTTTTTGTTTTTTTTTTATACCCATCCCCTGATCTGTGCCTTTCAACAATTTTGTCCGGGAGTTCTTTTGAAAGCGCCTTGATGCTCATGGTTGAGTCTTTGCTTTGAAATGCACTACCTAGCAGAGGGAACCTACAGGAACTGCTGAATTTATCCTGAAATCATGTGAATCACTACAATTTAACACAGGTGGAGGCCACTTCGTGTGTGATTTTGAAGGTGATTGGTTACACCTGAGCTAATTCAGGATTGCTATTACAAAGGGGGGTAGACACTTATCCAACCAAGCCGTTTCAGTTTTTATTTTTAATTCATTTTGTACAAATTTCTAGAATATGTTTTTCACTTGGAAGTTGTTTGGTAGGATGTGCAGAAAAATGAAGAAATATATTTTAATGCATTTTAATTCCAGGTTATAAGGCAACAAAACGTGAAAATTTTGAAAGGGGGTGTAGACTTTCTATAGGCACTGTGTGTGTGTGTGTTATATATAATATGTAGATTTAGTCAAAAGTTTACGTACCCCAATGGACATTTATAATTCTAGAAATTTCTCAAAGAATTTCAGGGGGAAAAAATTGTAGCTGAAATTTTTATCTTGTGGATGAGGTAAAAAAGTTACAAGAAATAGATGTCTACAATTATTTATTTCAGCAATGCCAAAATGCTTATTCAAAAGTATTCATACCCTTTGATGCTATGATAGTATTGTCAACAAGGTGCTAGAAATTTCAGTACAATAGATAATGCAGAGCCTAATTCTAGAAAAGTCTAGAAAATGCTAGATTGTAGGTAAACGTTCTTGGAATATAAAAGGGTTAGGCATAGGATGATTGCTGTAATTACCAATAAGTCAATAAGGGAAAAAGTAAAGAGCTATCTGAAGACTTTAGGCGGAAAATAGTTTGTCAAAGCTGGAGAAGGATACAAGAAGATTTCTAAACATTTTTTTGTATCCCAATTTCAACTATGCAAACACTAAAACATCAATACTAAATACTACATTGACTTGTTAGTAAAGATCAGCATTTGTTTTGTCGGATTCTGGAGATCAATTTTAAATCAAGAAGAAATATAAAAACAATCTCCACTCTGGCTAGCTGCTCTGAAAAGGTAGTGTCAGTAAGTACCATACCTATTTATATTGTAGTCTCTCATTAGACCAGGGTACAAATTCAATTATTTGACTAATCAGGTTGGAAGAAAAAAACAGAAAACACTACGGCCCTCCAGGAAATGAGTGTGAGATCCCTGCAATAGTTTCCCTGCAATTTAAGTTTCACTCAAAAAATAAATAAATAAATAAATAAATACTAAATTGTGTGTGGCAGAGCAGAGCTTTATAGATTGGCAGGGATGGGGTTAAATTCCCCTACCTGTCTGGGTTTATTGTTTACGGGTGGCTGGGGTTGATTAGAGAAATTAATGATCAATCAGCACCCAGCCACCTGACATAAAAGGAGGCCTCAGCTTCCCGTTAGGGAGAGGACGGAGCAGAGGAAGCAAGCCAATGTTTGTGTTTGCTGGTTTTTTGGTTTGTTGTTTTGTGTTTTCTTTTTGTTAATTTCTGGTCCAGTGAAGGCATCGCCCAGCCTGGAAACCTTTTTGTAAGTTTTGCTTTTTAATTCCCTCTCCTGCCTCGTCTGTTTTTGTTAACTAGTGATGTTTTCCAAAATGAGGTTACAAAACACAAAGAACTGTGTCATTTTGTGTCACTTAGTTTAAAGTGCAAGCACCTTTTATGTTAATTTTATGCATGGGCTTTTATATCAGATGGCTGGGTGTTGATCATTAATTGATTGTTAATTACTCCAATCAACCCCAGCCACTTGAACACAATAAACCCAGGCAGGTATAGAAATTTAACCCCATCCCTGCCAATCTATAAAGGGCAGAGCTCTGCTCTGCCACATTGTGTAAAAACATGTCACTTCAGCAGCTCTACTATTTTAGAGTCGATGCTTTCTTTTTGAAGTCCTCGGAGCAAGTTTTTAACTTGACTACTCAGTTATAAATGTATATGAAAGGCTACCTTTTAAGAATTAGCTGTTCAAGTGTGTTGCTATTGAGCATCTTTTTATTAGTATGGTCCGCATTCCAAATCTTGAAGAATGGCATTTCTGTAACTGAGGAAATTTAACCATAATAATCAGTCATTGATAATAACAATAAGTAGTTATTGACTTCTTCAATATATAACAGCATTGATGGGAAATGAGCCTACTTAAAGTGCATGAAATGTATGTTGTCCAAAACATGCTTTCATAAAATGTGGAAAATAGACATGAAATAATCAAAACCCATGCACACTGCAATAATGTAAAAATATGTCTTACCTTATACACATCAGACTTAGCCTTATTTCTTGATTTTTCTTCTTTTGAAATAAGTTAGTATTTTTACTTGGTAAAGATACACAAGGCACAATTAAATTAAAATTTACTCTAATTCTACTTTTAAACATGTACGTTTTCAGTTAAAAAAAAAAAAAAAAAAAGAAAATGATGGCACAGAAGTTTCCAAAAACATACCAGCTGTGGATTAGGCTACTGTTTTATGTCAGATGTGGAATAAAGCTATTTAAATTAAAGGAAAGCCTGAGCAGACCAGAATCATATTTCTTAAATGTTTTCATAAATGTGGCAATATCTGTTCATTATGCACTTCTTTCCTTCATAGACATAGATGCACCTTGGCCATTTATAGTCCAAGTCTCTGTGCTGTTATTCTTTGTCTAGATGTAGGTTCCACCACATAAGAAACACTGTGCATCAAAGACATTTACCTTAAGATATTCATCAACAAATTATGGTGAACCTGTATAAACCAAAATTGCCTCACTAGCCACAAAAACTGGTACACCCTTGCTATACCCCAGAAATAGTACAGCTCCTGGACAATACACCACACCAGATTTCACTATATCGCCTTCATACAGAAAAGTTTCTGCTGCATTGCCTTTTATGCCCATTTGTCTATGACACATCCATAATTGGTGTTTGTGAGACGCTTTTTGGGAGATTTCTCAAATTTCTGTTTTTGAAGAATGCATGCTTTTCCTCAAATCTAAGGCGCCATTGATTTCTAAGTGGTCCAAACTGCAGTAGATGTTGTGATAAATGCACCAAGTAATGGAGTTTTGGAATGACTGACGTGTGGGGTTATGCAAATCTGAACTGGATGTTGTGTGTTGCTGTTAATTGTTGTAGTTGTCCATCTGTGTCTTTGGTTGCATAAGGACTTGTAGCTAGAAGTGTTATGACAGTTGGCCTCAGGAAATTATCCCATTTCATATCATTAACTGGAAATTTCTGCCTGGAAAACATTTTAAATGGCACACAATTGTGCTGAGATGGGAAGTAAATGGTAATGTGACAAACATTTACAGTGCAGGCAGTTTGCATTATTTCTAATAACTTTGCGGAATAAAAAGCTTGTACGTGTGTTTCAGAAGAGATTCCCAAAGACTGTCTTTTGGTTCTGTACATCCAAAGACTTGTAATTAAGTTACTCTTTGGTATTCTGACCCAAACCATCAGTTTGTCAGTTCCAGTCTTCCGTGACATAAATTTGATATATTGCATAAATGAGGAAACAAGTAATTTGTTAATCCAGATTATTTTGCCTTTTATTGAAACTGTTGTACCATTCACTAGAAGGGGCACTTGAGCTGAAACCTTTAGACAGAAGGGATACAGTTTAAAAACAAAAGAGTTCTTGCAAAACTGAGGTAGAATTCCTGCCCATATTATCTAGAAATAGATGATCACAAAGTTCAAAGCTTCAGATTTCCTGAGGATGGTTTTTGCACCTGTAAAATATCTTAGAAATAAATGTTATCAAGCTGTCGTGATATTAGTCTAACCACAAGGTGGCACCCCATACACAAGTTTAGCTAACAGAGCACTACAGGACACTGCAGTACAAAGAGCCCAGTGTGAAAGGAATCGTGCAGCAAATTTCCAAGAATTCACAGCAGCATGGCTTTTCGGTGTATCTTTTCAGATAGTGTATCATGTTGCTGATCTCCTTTAGATGGTTCGAACTCCAGGCCTTTATTTATAGTTTGTGCTAAAGATCTGCAATCAGTGCAATATATATAGATAAGATAATCTTCTCATTAGGTGTATGTTACTGATGCAACTATTGCTGAAATTGTTATGTTTGTCATGTATAATTCTTTCATAAATTATTGCCGTTATGTACTAAATATGCTATTAAAATTAATATTTGGGCGGTAGGATGACAAATATTGATTACCATCATTATTACTTAATAACCAGAATGTAGTGTTTATATGACTCCCTTGTTTCAATTGTGCACTGGTATTACAGAAGACATTAATGTGATACTGTAAGCTGTAGGTGTGTAGGCTATTAAGATTTTTTTTTAAAATAAATTCATATACAGTAATACGTGAAATCTTTTGAAAACGGCTGATCTTGCGCATTCAATTTCCCAAACAGCAGACTGAAGTGGAAAGGGATTTTCAGTCAGTTCGGCTCAACAGCGACTGGTGCTGTAGACTGCACTCTTCTAGTAATTAACGCTCTGAGAATGAATTGGGTCCGTCTCCATCTACTAAATGCTGTGGCTAATGGCCAGGCACTTGCCTTGAAAATGGAGCTGTTACAGATGGCTGTATTTGCCATATATGGCTGTATAGCGGTGTTTTAAATGCAAATTTCCATGTGCAAACAATGTAAGTGACGTTGAGATTTATTAAGACCTGTTTAGAAATGTGCGTACAACTAGCTTGTTTCTAAACGGTCTTAAAAATGACCATTTGCAAACAAATGGTCATTTTTTTCGCGCACAGATGAGATACTGGAGACAGGTTGATGAAGCTTCTCCAGTACATAGTTTGCTCTGGTTTTGTGAAGCACTTTTGGTTTGGTTTTACCTTGATAAGCGCCAGTCTTGGACTCCCTAGTGATGATGGTCCTTGATTTAGTGCTGGTCCGAATCTGTGAAACCAACATTATATGTGTTTAAGGCCCTGTGAAAGTCGTGGAAATTCTTTAAAATTCACAGTAAAGTGTCACAGTAAAGTGTCGCATTTTGCGGAATGTGCACAGAACCATTTTATAAATTGTGTACAGATTTTTTTATTTAATGTATTTATTTTTTAACATCAAATATAGAGAGAAATGGACTAACATCATCAAAATCGACGTCAAAGTTATTCAAGCACTTTACAGTAGCTTGTGAAACGGTGTTGTAATTAACAGCCTGTAGGTATATCTGTGTGTAGTATTTTAATTTCCTGCCTAGATTGCTTGTAGTCCCATGACATAATCACTCTACAGCACTGTGTGCATGGTGAATAGTACACACAGCAGAGCTGTACAGTTTAGTTATTTTTTTTGTATGAAATACAATTCAATTAATTTTTTTCTTAATACTGTAAAAATCATGGTATTGGGCTAACTTCACAATTTCTGCACAGCCCATGAAATCGTGATTTACACAGTGCCTTTTATCTGTTTAAAATCTTGATGTGCCTTTTCAGTATCCTTACACACACGCACCTCCTGCATGTAGGTCAGCTGAGAGAGTAGGTTTTTTTTTTTTTTTTTTTTTTGTGGACTGGCACAAGACTGTAAACATTCAGAATCTTGGCCCTCTTCTGGTGCCTGTGAAATGACAGGAATAGGATTTGGGTGGCAGTGACCTTAAAAGGTATTGTTTGCAGCTCAGCTTACATATCAGGCCAGTGTTTTTTGTCTCCTGTCACTCTCTCACGCACACACACATACACACACAGGGCCTCTCTCCCGAAGAAGGAGGAAAATCACCAAATATTGACTTCACAGATGGACATGCGCACAGACACACTGACAGAAACTCTGAAGTCTCCATGCCAGTGTTTGCAATGCTGCTGTCCAGTGGCCGAAGGCAGAAACTTTAAATAACAACTTGGTAGTGGCTTGTGTAGGGTCGCAAAATGAAGTGCAGAGATGATCAGAGACAATCGATCACACCGATCGTTGCATCAAAGGTTTATTGCAGTGGTCATCAAAATACAGAGCGCTCCGGAGAATAAGTCACTTCATCAGTAACTAGTGTATTCTACCGGGGTAAAGCACATACATGGGTTATATAGTATTCCACATAACATCCCCTGCTCCTATCAGGATTTGGCACGCAGCAGACAATTCATCCATCCCTACCCCCTAAACTCATATACTAGAGGATAGCTGTGGGGCATGATTGCCCCCTCCGTTGCGGTTGTTATGTTCACTTTAACCTGGAATTTATGACCTAGCAAGCAAGCAGGCATTGCCCTTCTACCATCCCCGCACTGCCCCTGGACATCTGACCCAACCTAATGGTGTACTGAAACATTCCACCCTTCCCCCCTCCTTTCACAAATTCCTTACTAAACAGTGTAAAACCGCACCCAAATGATCGTTGGTTGATACTGCTATCCTGTTCGGTTCCTTCACTTGACATTTCAATTATTGTAACTGGTGTGTTTTACAGTTGTTTTTTAGATGCACTTTGTATATAAACATGTCAAGTGCTGTATTAAAACCACCGGACAATTAAAAATAATAATATTAAATAAATAAACCTCGCCAGTATGCGATCACTGATGCAAAGTGTCTCTAAACAAGAAGAAAAGTACATTAGTTAAGAACTCTATTTCCTGTAGTTGCTCTTTGTGTTACACAGATTTATGTTAATTTTCTAAATATTTTTTTTTAATCCAAGAAAGTGGGGCTGGTGCTGTGGAACCCTTGTTAATTTTGCTCTGATTGCGGCTCCCCCTTGCTCTTCTGAAATACCTGGTGTACCATTGTGAAAATATGATGTTTATCCTAATCGCTTGCCAGTTAAAGCTCACTGTAAACTTAAACCAGATTTTTTTTTTTTTTAAGTAAAAATTCAGAACAAAAGTTAACTTTTGAAATATCTTTGCGATCCCGAAACTTGATACTGTCTTAATATTCAGTATTATTATTATGTTTTAATATTCAGTATTATATAATAGGTTATGTCCTTGACTAATGTGATTTAGTTCAGAGTTCAAAAAGCATGCGAGACACTCGCCCATTGTAGTTACACAGGGAGTTTGTTCAGAAAATACACAAAGGTGCAAGTACAAAGTTACTGCTGGGTGTCACAAGATCCAAATGATAAATATTTCAGACTTTTTTTTTTTTTTTTTTTTTTTTTTTTTGTCTACCTGCGATTGTTTCTACGCTTTTGTGTGCCTCCATCTCTCCATTTTTAAACCACTGTGAGAGACAAACTAGGTGCACTTGAGTGAAGTGGAATATTGCTTATTTTAACATTTAAAGCAAATGGGAGGCATCACTTTGGACAGAAGTAGGGTCATAAGTGCCAGGAAAATCAGTGTATTAGGATTTGTGGAGCTTAAGAGCGCCCATACATTAATTGTCAAATGTCTGGACTACAAATTGTTTTTTCCTCTATTTAACTGTTGAAAAATACTAATATTTATTATGTTTCTTTTAGTAATCACTGACTTGTAAGTTTGTTATGACAAAGGTTAATAGCAAAACCACTGTGCTACTGGCTTCAAGTAGGGAATGTGAAACACTAACAAGGGCATTACTCAAAATGTTTGTCTAAAATACTTTGTTTACATTGCTGTCTCGCAATAGTGTTCAGTAGAAGAAACGTGTATTTTAAATTGTTTAGTAAAGGTAACATATGCTAATATGATGTTAGAAGGCTATATTCATAAATAATTGGTATACAAATGAATGCACTGCTATTGTATGAACTATTTTCAGGAATAGTAGTGCTCCAGTTGCTGTCTACTATAGTCTCCCCATAACCTGTTTTGATGAAGGGAGGTGTGCTCATGCACACCAGTGAGTCTGACTAGACTGCTGCTTGCCACGTAAGAAAACGCCAAGCAGAGCACTGTGCTTTCCTTGCATAGCATCTAGTGAGACCATCTTCCTAGTTTGAGCACTGCCCTTTACCAGCTCCTTCTGTTCCAAAGGATTCTAAGGTTGCCAAAATACGTTGACCAATCATAGCAGTTGTTTTCCTTGCCATTGCTTTTAGTTTTGTTTTAATTTTCAGTTAAAAGCAAAATAAACAAAACTGGCTAAGCTGCTTCACCAACATGAAATAGGCCAATTTGTTTGTTCTGGGTGTCTGCTAAAGCTATATAACCGAGTACGCCCTGGAGGGAACTCTGTCTTGCCGTTTCTTCCAAACCTCTATTTATTTTAGTGGTGAAATGAACTCTTATTTTTGTACCCGTAGCAGGCCAAACTCACGGAAGGCATGCAAAATACGTAATTCAAAATGGTTTTTGTAAGCTTGCCTCTTTGCTTCCACAAACTTAATTCTTGCTGCTTTCTCATTTAAGAGCAAGAAGCATCGCGTTTCATTTGACTGTCCCCTTTCTTTTATACAGTATGCGTTTCCAATCATTCTGAGGTAGTTATTCTGATGAATCCAATCTGTTTTGTTTTGTAAGCCTGAGAGTGCTCTAGATCAGTGGTGTAGTGGTTTTAAAAAAAAAAAAAAGTTTGTAAACTAAGCTTTTTGCTGTTCCAGGCCAGGGTGAAAGGGACTAGGGTGTGCAGAGATTATGTGCCTGTCAGTTGTGCAAAATTGTTGGTTAAAGGTTAATCAGACGAGATTCTGCCCATTATTAAATGAGCCGCTTAATATAATAAATTGCAATATGCCTTGGTTTCAACCCATAATATAGCCAGGATATGCTTATCACTCAAGTTATACACTCAAACACTCAAGTTCTTAAATGAGAAATGGGTAAATGCCATATTCCCCAAATAAGAAGTGGGTAAACTGTGTGCTTGTGTCTACCCTTGACTGCACTACTGATCTAGATCAGTGGCTTCAGTGCATTTCATTTAATTCCCTTCATTTTTTTCAGCAGTGCGCTTCCTAATTTAGTCCCCAAGTATTTCTGTGCGTTCTGCTTTCACATTTCTTAATTGTCAGTTTTGAGAAACAAAAAAAAATATTTTTTCCTGCAACAGCAGACCCTGCTTTTGTACAAAACTCATGCTACATTACTGTTTTTCATTATGGTTAAATTACTTTGCCTGCTGCTTTGGCTGAAGAGATGTTTTCAGCTCATTATACTGATGTGCAGTTATATCATCCTTAAACTCCTGATGGTAAACAATGTGACTTAGTCTATTCTATTTGGGATGCAAGATGCAACAGAAGAAAAATCAGTTTTTAATACACAGACCCCGTCATGTCGCAGTCATAATTGACACATGCTGTTAAACGGAGAGGCAGCATATTTGTGCCTAACCCCTGAAAAAAATGTACTTTTGCATTGTTGCATTTGCAAACATCTATTCGTAGTCTGGATCACTACATCATAATTTCAAATTTCTCTTTGATTTCAGCTGTACAAACAGATTGATACATTACGATGGTGTGATTTGAAGTATTGTGAACCACTAGCAGTGTGTACCAGTTGGAAGCCTGTCACGTACCAGTATTATCAATGATGTCGCTCGGGGGATATGGGGCTTCATGCAGAATGGTATCATTTTCCATGGGCAGCATTAAATACACCTGGGCTCTGCTTGCTGTATCCATTGGTTTCATTACCCAAATGTTTGGTGGTGTGGATGTTTATTTCTGTTCTTTGGGTTCCATTGAGGTGCAGAATAATTGTGTCTTCCTCTTCTCCTTTTTAATATTTTGTGATTTTAATTGTTTTTATGTTTTTTGCTTTTCCCAATTATAGGCGGAAGTGGTGGAATTTCTTGACGAACTTCTGGAGACTGATGATATTAGCTAATCTTTTTGACTTAAACTGACTTTCCAAAACAATGGAAAGAAAAAGACCTTTTGTGAATTTAGACCTCCATAAAGCTCCCCTTCATATCTCTATAAACATTTAAATACTGACCTTAACATAACACCACATGCCTTTCAGTCCTAGGCCACTTCAACTGAGATTGCCAGTTCTGTATTTTGTGGTGTTTTTTTATGTGGAGTAATATCCTCTACTTAGCCAGAGCCTAGTGGCCATCAAACCAAATACTCTTGGCCTTCATAGGTAAAAAGAATAATTTAGTTTGCTACAAAAACCTATTTTAACATTTCAATCCCGACACATGACACCTGTGCTTGTATTTATTTGGAGCACAGGGTTTTTCACTCTTGTTGTAAACCTTCACATTATTATTTTTTTTTTTATTTACTTTTTTTTTTAATGAATACTCTTGTGTGGGGTTTGTGGTTGTGTTTTTTTTTTTTTTTTTTTTTTTTTAAAGTGTTACCGGTACATGTTTCTGGTGCTAACCTTTTTATCCTATTCTTTCCCTCCTTGTTCTCTGTAACCTTCCTCTCCAATTGCTTTGCCCTGAGGGCCTATGCTTTCTAATATATATTAGAAATGTCCAAATACACCAAATTTCAAGTGCTTTTACTAACCATCTGATGATGAAATTGCAATATATCAGAGGAACGCAACCTCAACGGCCTGTCACGTCTGTCTGCAAGCATGAGCTTGTAATGAATGTCCTCCCAGTGGCCTTGCAGACACGCCTGTAATGTATTGGCATGTCAGCCCATTGAATTGAATGGAAAGGTAAGAGCTGGAAATGAACTGCCAATCATGTATCCAAGATGAACGTCTTATCATTCAACTAAAGAGCAAGCTGTGCAGTCCAGAAGTACGTGTGTGATGCTGATGTGCGTATTGTTAACTCAACAGCCGCTAGGAGGAGATTCTTTACAAGCTGAAGGTCACAAAAGAAGCGCTCTTTACCACAGTCCAATCCAACTCTTGGCCATTGCCTTTCTGTCACTCTGATTGGTGATGTGTATGTATGTTTGTATCCAGATGGAAGTGACATATTATGTGCCTGAAAAGCTGTCCGAGTCACCCGACAAGGAGTTTGCAGGAGAGGGTGACTATGAAGAAGGGATCTACGCTTCTGAGTCGTGGGAGAGGGAGGCACAGCAGATAGGGGATCTGGGTAGATGAAACAGTGACCTACCTCTGTGGTTGATACACTCATACTGTATGGCCTTTTACTATTTTAGTTTATACCTTCTGTTGCTGTTTGCCACAAACATGTTGCCCTGTGTATTGTTTACAGCTGACAGTGTCCATGTAATAGAGCAACGACTGTTGCACGTGTAAAGTTAAATCATGTAGAAGTCAGATTATTATGCCCCATTGTATACATTCTGTAGTTCTTAAATATAATATCCTGCCACGCATTAAGTGAATTGCTTTAACTGGCTTGCATTGAGGATGGCAACATGAGTTTAGTGGTGCTGCTTTTACATTTCTATTGGTGTGCCAGGTTACTTGGAATTTTGGTGCAGATTTAAAAATAAATAAATAAAAATTGAATGTGGCAGGAAGAGGCAGCAAAACCAGATTTGAAACTCTTCATGTAATCAGGGCAGAGGTGTGAGCAGTTGGGCCCCTGGTAAAGAACTGGTTCCTCCGCGTTATACTAAACCCGCATACTCAGCTGAGACTTCAAGTGTTAGTGGGTAGTTTCCAGGGGCCTAATTGCTTACCTAAACAAGAGGAGTTCCGAAAGCCAGGACTGGGGAAGGACCAGTTTGAATTTCTAATGACGCAAAACAGATTCCAGGACTGCAGCAACACCACATATCATAGGGGTCACAAATAACAACAAAAAAAAAAAAAAAAAAAAAACCCAAAGTCTAGGATTAGGACTTCTTTGAGAATATAAACAGTGCTGTTTGAGTAGTCAATCACAGTGGTATGTGAATTACTTAACAGGAAGTGAACACATTTGTATTTGTTTCCTGTGTCTTGAATCTACATGTGGCTTGGTGAATTCAGTTTGAAATCTATGCTACAAAAAAGAAAAGCTCCCACAGATGAGTGAACAGTAAAGCTTTTTTAAATAGTCTTATTTGGATTCTGTGTGTGTGTTTAAATTAAATGTAATGTATTAATGTGTTTGTAATCATTGTGTATTACTTCTTGCATACATGGATATTTGGCATGTTTGCTAACGTCAACGCTGTGCCTTCCAGGGGATATAAAGAAAAACACAATTCGTTAAAGCGACTGTCCACTGAATATATGTTGCATAAAATTTGCTTTAATCCTCACCCTCCAATGAAAAGCCAAGTTCAATTCCTTTACCCCTAAAAAGAACAAGGCTGTAAAAAGAGAATTTTGTCTACAAGTGACTTCCAAAAATTAAATATTTGCTATGGAAGCTTACGTTTAATAGAGAAGTTCATTTTTCCTACTTTGCATCCAGTTTAAAAAATGAAAAAACATTGCTGGCTGATACATCTAGTTTCCCTAATATCCCGATATTGGTCACAATTGGTGCAACACAATAATTAAAAGAGTGCAGTTTTATTTAAAAAAAAAAAAACAATGAGATAGAAAGGATTGCCATGCTTTGTACAATTTTTCATTGCAACCCCTCCCCGAGTGTGAACTTAACCATCTCCATTTTAAGGAAATGCGTAAGATCCCTGATCCAGTGATGATATAAGGGTGGGGCAGCCTGCTTCCAATCAAGCAGCCAGCCGGCTAGCCAAGGGGGTTGAAAATGCCAGGGTGTCTCACTGCAGATTATAGTTGAATATCACTGAGCACTACATCGAAAAGGGCATTATATGAGGTGGGATCAATGAGCACTTGGAAGGTCTAAGGGAGGATCAGAGATCCAGAATGGAGCAAGCCTGAGATGGACCAGTACATCGGGATTAAAGAAGCAGGAGTTGATTTTTACATCTGTCATAAATTGAATCTTTTTCCAGGTAAGTTCAAGCTAGCTTGGCTTTTGACAAGTGGTATAAACAGTGATTGGAAATACAGAGACAATGCAGTCACAGACAAAAGTATTGGCACCCTACGCTTAATTCCAGAAAATATGTTAAATACAAGCATTTAGTGAACATTAGCCACTAATTAATATGGCAAAGTCCAAGATGCATGATTTCAGGTAGTTTAACAAACAGTCTTTATAGAAAAAATGTAGAAACGCCCTTAAGCAATTTCACATATTTGTTCATGACAAAAGTATTGGCACCTAGATTAAAAGTCTAAAAAATTTATAGAACTAACTAAAAATATATTCATTGATTGAAAACCATTATACAGTAATTAAGCTGCCTTATAAAGTCAATAGCCAGAAAAAAAGGTAATAGGGAAAAAGAAGAATGTTATGTCACACAGCAGATGGTCGAGACAACAAGTTGGATTCACGCATGAGAAAAGCACTTGTAGCAAACTAGAATAAAGGAAATGAAAACAAAGGTAAAAGTTCAGGAATGGCCTTCCCAATCACCAAATCTCTATCCAATAGAATTGCTTTGGACTGAGCTGAAAAAAAGCTGTAGCCTAGCATTGTGTATCTAATCTCTCTGAGTTGAAGGAAATATGCTAGACGGAATGGGCCCAGATTGTACCAACTGGTGAAGAATTATCACAAATGTCTGAAAGCTATAATAAATCAAAAGGACGAGACGCGAAATTCGAAAGCAGGGGTGCCAGTACTTTTATCGTGAACTAATACTAAATGCTTTTTTTAAAAATATTAGGTAATGCACACAGCTTACTTAAGCAGTTGTAGCAACACATAGGAACGTGTAACAATAAAAGGTCCTTATGTAGTCTTTAATGTACACATTCTTAAGTGTTTTAAATCCACACCTAAACCTGGTACTAAAGACTGAGTCACCCATTGAGAGTGAAAACAGATGGTTGACGGGTGCAAATATAGTTTGTGGGCCAAACAGCTGTCTACACTGAGCCGAAAAGAATGATAGTCCAGTGGATTAACGCTAAACTGAGAAGTACTGTTTATGGAAAGGTGTTTTACCAGCTTCTGATATCAAGAGTTATGTATTGTTGATATCAGTAATAACATTCTCTCTATATATATAGAATGTGTATGTGTGTAATTTATATATGTATATTTATAATTTGTCAAAAACAATTAAGAACCTACAATCTATCTGTAATAGTTTGAATCAATTTGAAATCTGCTGTTTTGTATATCATAATAGCTACTCCTCTGCTGTTGCTACTGTATGAGGTATAGTACATTTGTTGAATCCAATTTTGTCTCACCGGAGTCCCCTTTTAAGATGAATTTCTTGCAATAATGTCAGATTTCAGATACTTAGTCAACTCGCTTATAGATGGTGAGTTTTATACTCTAGTAAATATCAATTCTCCACCAGTTCTCATGCCTGGGCTTCTCTCAGTTAATTCACATTTTTCCTTTGCAAAATGTGGACTATTGGGTAAAAGCGCCACCGTGTGGTGTGCAGGGAGAGTCATACAGTGCAGGTTTTCATCCTGGCTCTGAAGTAGGACGGTCTTCTCTGGGGGACTTCCTAGGTAGCATCACGTTAGCTGTGGCACGGCCAAGAATTAGGGTGGCAAAACTGGCAAGGACTGTTGTTCCTCATTGCACTACAGCCAACCCCGCTGGCCAGGCTCCCACTGATCTCAAAGGCACCTGCGGCGCTGGCCGTTGTCCTCCAGAGGTCGGTATCTCACTGGAGTAAAAAAGTTAGCTGGGTGAAAAAGTAAGCTGGCTTTCGTTGTGGGATTGGAGGACACCAAAACTCACCCAAGTTTATAATATTATCACTGATCAACAGATACCTACATCTGTGAGAAACACTTTAATCACCCTTCTCCTTAAAACAGGAAAATCTGGTGCAGATGTACAGTACCGTGAAAAAGTATTTGCCCCCTGTCTGATTTTCTGCATTTTTGCATATTTTTGACACTGAATATTATCAGATGTTCAACCAAAATCTAATATTAGATAAAAGGGATCCTGAGTGAACAAATAACACAACATTTTGATATTTATTAAAGAAAGTTATGCAACACCCAATGCCCCGTGTGAAAAAGTAATCTCCCCCTTAGACTAAATAACTGGTTACACCACCTTTAGCAGCAGTAACTGCAACCAAACGCTTCCTGTAGTTATTGATCAGTCTCTCACAGTGCCGTGGAAGAATTTTGGCCCACTCCTTCATGCAGAACTGCTTCAACTCAGTGACATGTGGGTTTTCAAATGTAAACTGCTCGTTTCAGGTCCTGTCACAACATCTCAATGGGGTTTAGGTCTGGACTTTGACTAGGCCATTCCAAAACTTTAAATTTATTGTTCTTCAACCATTCTGATGCAGACTTGCTTGTGTGTTTTGGATCATTGTCTTGCTGCATGATCCAGCTGCGCTTCAGCTTCAGCTCACGGACGGATGGCCTGACATTCTCCTGTAGAATTCTCTGATACAGAGCAGAATTCATGGTTCCTTCAATGATGGCAAGTTGTCCAGGTCCTGATGCAGCAAAGCAACCCCAAATCATGACACTACCACCACCGTGCTTGACTGTTGGTATGAGGTTCTTACTGTGGAATGCAGTGTTTGGTTCCACTTTTGACTCACTTGTCCATAGAACTCTTGAGGATCATCCAGGTGCTTTTTGGCAAACTTGAGACGAGCATTCATGTTCTTCTTAGTGAACAGTGGTTTCCGCCTTGCTACTCTGCCATGAATCCCATTTTAGTCCATTGTCTTTCTGACGAGTCATGAACACTGACCTTAGCCGAGGTGAGAGAGGCCTGTAGATCCCTGGATGTTCTAGGGTTCTTTATGACTTCCTGGACGATTTTACACCTTGCTCTTGGAGAGATTATGGCAGGACAGCCACTCCTGTAGAGATCCACTACAGTCCCAAACGTTCTCCATTTGGACAATATGGCTCCGACTGGTTTGGTGGAGCCCCAGAGCCTTAGAAATGGCTTTGTTACCTTTTCCAGACTGATAGGCATCAACAACTTTTTTCCAGAGGTCTTAAGGAATTTATTTTGATCATGGCATGAGGTGCCTCTAGAACCTGTATGCTGACAACTTCACTCTGATGGTAAGGGCCAAAGTTAGTCAGATTTATATTGGGAAGCGGTGACCCAAATCAGGCCTGATTGTTAACCAAAGTATTGAAACAGCTGGCCCTAATTATCCCTTTAATTGGGTTGAGTTAACTAGGGGGGGGCAATAACTTTTTCACACCTGAAGATTGCATGTTTGATTACTTTGCACACCAAACAAATGAAAGAAGCACCAAACTTTGGTGTATTTTTTTTTCTCAGACTCCCTCTAAATACTACTACCACCCACAAAAATATCTGATGAAATTCAATGTGAACAATGTGCAAAAATGCAGAAAATCAGACTGGGCAAATGCTTTTCACGGCACTGTATCTGATTAGTGCGTACTACAAAATTTGTACTAAGATTTTAGCTGCTAAGATAGATCAAATAGCCAAAAATGATATGCAAGATCAAAATGGTTTCATTTCTGGAAGATACAGTATTTATGTAATACAAAAATATGTCGGAATTTAATTAGCCAATCTACAAAAAAAAAAATCAACATTATTGTCACTGGATGCAGAGAAGGGGTTGAATTACATTATCTTATTCTGACTTTGAAACATTATGTGCCTGATCTTAGATCTTCGCGCAATCCCCTTGCTAAATTTGTGCCTCCCAAAAAAATAGTGCTTTGGCACAAAATGAGAGATATTCCAAAACGGCACAAAGCGGTTGCGAGACATTGGAATATAGCAGTTTTTTGAGCAATTCGCAAATCTGTTTGTGCCTCGCAAAACCATCTGCGCATTCACTACCAATACAGCAACTGCACACAACAGCCAAGCGAAAATGCAGAGTGACGGACAGGACATTAACCCGACAAGATGCTATCATTGGTGTTGCCACAGTATGTATCGATATGACAGCAGACGAGACCACACAATATATCGTGCACACATACATACGGACCATTCAAATACACAATTGACTCCACAGTTAGGCGCTGAGTTTTCAAATTAATGTACTGATAACACCACTGTTTTATTGAATGTGGACAGTATTGCATCACGAGGAAATACCATATAGGTGTCTTTAAGGGCCAGCTGATCCGACATAGGGTAACATTTTTTTTAAAAGGCTTTGGATACTATGGTTTTTTTTGTTGTTTTTTTTTCTAAATTATATTTTTTTATATAAATTGCGCCGTGACAAAGTCTACTGTGGTGGCACACTCTCTGATTTGTAAATGTAACGAGTTCATTCAACTACAAAGTAAACATCAATCAAGCATTTTTTATATACACAATACACATAAATGCATTATGTTATTCATTCTACTCACCCATTTGAACATCGTGATTAAGCCCAATTTGTAAGGTTTTGAGTATCGCCAGAATGCATTTTTTTCATTATGACATTTTTTTTTCCTTTAAGAATAATAATTAAATATGCCCCTAAAATGTTAATTGTAGCCTACTATGATTTCTCAATAAATGAACAATCTGTACAGTTAGCAACATCAACATTCTGCAGACTATGGAAACGGCCAGAAATTACAGTTAACAGAACTGTTTGTCCCGCCTCAGCTAACTTATGAATGGACTGCTGCAGAGAAAATACAGGTCTTTGATTGGTTGATCGTATCACCGGTCTGGCTTTAGGAAAACGTGAGCATGCCTTTCACAGCAAGAGTGCCCTGACGGTGATTGGCTCTACGAAATGCAGTTGCCCACCCCTACACCCGTAATACACAGCAATCTACAATCCAAATAAAGCAACAGGCCAAGAGATGGGTGTATGACATATTTATACAATTAATTTACAGATGTGTGACAACACACAGCAAAGACAGGCAGGACCCCCCCCCCCCTCCCCTCTTCATCCTTCTCTCAATCCTCATTTCTATACTTTGATGGCACACGTTGGATGTGGATATGCCTGTGGAGCAGTGAAGAACACATAACTGTGTATGTAAACACACTACCGCTGTCAATCATATCAATACAATACTCAGTGATAAAACAAATAACTGATCCGGGGGGGGGGGGGGGGTCTGTACTATTGTAACCAACTCCAGAGTGGAGTGTTACTCTGACACTATCTGAGCCAGCGGTGCGCAGTTATTGGAACTATCGCGCAGATATTGGTATATTCAGATGAATTAGGGCTTTCGCCCAGTTCAAATTTGATTGCACTATGTGCGTATTGAATGTCCACCTAGAATACATTTGTATCACATGTTTCTAATTACCGATGCATTACCATATGCTAATAGGACCACATTAAAGAAACAGAAGGAAGGCAGTGTGCTGGACAGAGGTGAGTGCATGTTTCCACACTCGTCTGTTGGGCATGGGAATAAGCTATAAAGTCACTATGATATGAACATGTTAAATATGTTATGGAAACAAAAAAAAAGGCTTATTGCTTGTATGTTTTTGCCACAAATTAACTATGGTGATGCTGTATATAGGTTTGCATCACCATTAACTTTAGGTAAACTGGACTCACTGTATCATGCAGCATTGAATGTGCATACTGAGGCTGGTAAAGGATTCTTTGCTTATTATGCCCCATGGTCCTGGAATGAGTTCCAGTCCAAACTAAAGCTGCAGACCCAGATATCTTTATTGCAATTTAAGAGTAAACTGCATGATTTCGTGACAGAGAGTTGTAATTGTTTTAAGTAGTTGAGTTACGTACTTTTGTGTATTTTGATTGATTATAGTTTTAAATGTGATTTGCCTGTGTCTTAATTGCATTTTATTGTGTACTTGTTCATGTTGTCCGATTGACTTGCTGCTGCCAGCTTGGCTAGGTCTCGCTCGTAAAAGAGGTTTTAATCTCAATTTGACTACAAGGATAATAAATAATTATATATATATATATATATATATATATATATAATATATTATATATATATATATATCCTGGTATTGACTGTTGATCTACTAAAAAAATAGGAAAATATTGCATACCAATTTGGGGTCATACACGTATTAATATATTTGTGCACAGTTTTTGCAAAGGCTTTGTTGGGCACAAAAGTCATCGTCTTATATAGTATAGATTATAAAACGACGACTCGTGTCTACAAAAAAAAAAAAAGGTTTTCTGAATAAGGTGTTTAGAAGGGCTACTATTGTATCCTAATAGTAAGTGGGTGTTCAGTATCACGTTTTCGGAGTACTGGTATCCAGAATACGGATGGATTCATTTGGAATACCTTGTTTACATGGCATGGAATAGCTATTCAAATTTCCCACTATTCTGAATGCAACTGGAATCCTGATAGAACAGGACAACTGGAACAGGTGCCCGGATAGCAATGTGGGTGCATTCAATTGCACCTACCACGCACGGGAGGTGCACGACCTCATAAAAACCCAGCATTATCGCCTCCCTGTTTGCTCTGGTACTTGGGAATTTAATATGTTCCTCACAATGTCGCAGCAACGCAGTTATGAACCGGTCGAGGTGGTGGGACACTGCTGTCCCTGTAGCCAGGATACACATACAGGCCGACCAATTGCTCAGACAAGGCATGACTGTGCAGGTTTGGCATAGATGAGTCGAGACGATACCTGGACACGATTTGCTCATTGCTGAGCTCCTCATATGTGTGCCGAGGCCGGTGGACCCTTTCAGCATATCTTCGCCTATGTCGGGGTTGCTGTTGCTGGGTGTGCCTTGCATCATTCACATCCACATGTCGATGGACATGCTGCATGCTACCCACGTTTCCCATTGTTGCCTGTTTGTAATCAGTGCTGAATGGTAGTGTGCACAGAGTTAACGCAGTCCTTTTATAATCCTTATTCTGCGCGTCACAAACCTGGTTTTGTGCTTGGCGCATACCTTCGAATATACCAGGATCACGCATATTGTCGGCCACTCCCCCTATATTGCGCGATGCATACATTTTATTTCTGCACAGCACCTAATGGATTGTGACATGCAAAAGGATGTTTAGAATATGGCAACTTGGCACAAGTTCGGTACAACGGCCATTTGCGACGCGCATACCCCTCTAGGCGGTGCGCAAACCTTTCGAAGATTGGGCCCTATGGATTTACTGATAATTATATTAATATACTTTATTGTATTTACGTGATATATAGTTATATTAATATACTTCATTGGATTTACGTGATATATAATTATATTAATATACTTCATTGTATTTACGTGATATATAATTATATTAATATACTTCATTGTATTTGCGTGATATATAATTATATTAATATACTTCATTGTATTTGCGTGATATATAATTATATTAATATACTTCATTGGATTTGCGTGATATATAATTATATTAATATACTTCATTGGATTTGCGTGATATATAATTATATTAATATACTTCATTGGATTTGCGTGATATATAATTATATTAATATACTTCATTGTATTTGCGTGATATATAATTATATTAATATACTTCATTGGATTTGCGTGATATATAATTATATTAATATACTTCATTGGATTTGCGTGATATATAATTATATTAATATACTTCATTGGATTTGCGTGATATATAATTATATTAATATACTTCATTGGATTTGCGTGATATATAATTATATTAATATACTTCATTGGATTTGCATGGGGACATCTGCCAAACAATCTGTAAATTGTTGTAATACATTAGGTGCCGCATTATCGGGAGTATAAGGAAAAATTTCCCGAATAAGTGGCTGTCCCAATTAAACGAGAGGCAGTTGAGTTGACCTTAATGATGCTTAATGAAAAGAAACAGAATGAAATCCCATCACATTATGCTTAAATGTTAAATACTTCATTTAAAATACAAGTCTGCTTTTTTTTATTTTTTTATTCCTAAACAAAATTAGTCGCACCTGCAATGTTCTTTGCAACAGCAGCCTGAGAAACCACAGGAGACTCCTCCTTCAAGAGTTCAATGTGGTTTACACAAGTCACAGCGTAATCATTGCACTGTGCTACACGAAACTGACTTCCTCTGAACAGCGATAATTTGAAAATACTTTATCTCAATTAAACAATATAAATAGCATTGGGAAGAACCGGCACCCAGAGCTGCATCCCATTTAAGCAGCAATCCCGATTATCAGGATCCCAATTGGGTGCCACCGACTGTATAGCTGTATAGGGAGACAGAAGATCAGAAATATATAAAAGAAGGTAATCCGCATAGAGAGATACTTTCTGCTCTCAACCCCCTGAATTACACTTAGTTCATCCCGATTTCCTCGAGGGCAAATGGAAAAAGGTTCAATGATAATTGCAAATAGGAGAGGTGAGAGAGGACAACTCTGCCTCCTACCCCAGTTAGGTGGGAAATATTTGGATTGTTTGTTGTTTGTTGGGACGTAGGCTAAAGGGAAAATATATAGCAGCTTGATCCACAAAATAAAATTGGCACCAAAGCCAAACCTGTGCAGGATGGCAAATGGGTATGAGTTCCACTGGACACAGTCAAGCCATTTCTGTATTGAGTGAAACAAGAACCTCAGGCAGGGGAGAAGAAGCAGTATATATATAAAACAATCATCGAAGGCTAAACTATGAGTGCCTGCCCTGTACAGACTCATTGTGGTCCGAAGAGATTATGGCTGGAGAATTGATTCAAGATGGTGGGCTAAGGCCTCAGCGTGAATTTTAATATCTGTGTTAAGGAGCAAAATAGGGTGGTACGAGATGCAGTCACAGAGGCTCTTATTTTAAAAGTAGCGATATTGAGGCTTGACACACGGTTGGGTAAGGATGGAGATTCTGAAAACATATTGCTCAGCAAGGGAGATAAACAAGGGTTTATTTATTTAAATACAATTCTTCGGGGAACCCCTCTGGGCCAGGTGATTTAACACCCTACATTGACCTTCAATCCCACTGAATTTAATTTACCCAGAGACATTTAAAACAAAATCTTCCAAATACATGCAATTTGTCCCCAACATTGTGATTTGTGGAAAATTTTGGAAAAGTTTTGGAGTCATGTGCACGATCCAGTGCAGGCGTGGTGTCGAGGCCATTCTCACCAAATACTTCATGAAATAATAAACTCGGTTGGTCTAGAATAGGGGCTATTTAGACTGTATTTTGACCTAAAGCGTAGAGATCTAGTATCGTATGACTTTCTGGATGATCCTTTGCATCGCAGGATCAGCAGCACTCTCAGCACTCTCATCTGCATCTGTATTAAAAAGAGAGCTTTACATTTTGAAAAGGCTCAGCCCCCGAAAGAGATTATTTTCACAGTTTTTTGGAACAGACCAGGCCTTAGTACATCCTTCTAGGGTGTGTACGTCGTTGGCAATGTGGTAAAATAAAAAAAAATGACTTACCTGAAATGAATATTTAAAAAGGTAAGGGGTGGTATCAGTGCACTGAACAAGATCTGTGTTTGTAGCTAATATAGCCAGTGTGGGGCAGTATGATCTTGTGACATTATCAGAGGTCAAACAATATGTTCAGGCTGAGCTAGAAGTGTTTAAGTAAACTAATAGTAATCCTCAGGTGATGTGTCACTTTTTCACCAAATAGATTTGATCTTTATCTTTTGGCAGGGGGTCAGATATCCTTTTCTGACATAAATGTCTATGGTTTTTCGAACATTAGCATATATGGTTTCAGTGGCATTGCAAAGATATAAAAAAAAAGAGTAAATATATTGAGTAAAATCTCTATAACTGTTACCTGTGGTATAATAGACAAAACTATGATGGATTGCTTATGATTAATGTAGAAATTTGCAGGAGCTCACACTTTTACTCCAGAACCAACCCAATAGTTATCTCCTTTGCATCTTTTTTTTTAATGTGAGTGCCATCTTTAAACACTATTATCTCTAACATGTATCACATATCAGAATGCTAAACAAAATACAAAAGACTGAAGAGGCCACTCACATTAAACATGGATGCAAGTAGGAAAATGTTTCCTAAAGTGAGCAAAATTGCACAGGTGGACCTACATAGGATTTGCTACACTTGAGAAAAAATAAGAATTTGGCAATGGACCCTAGGGAAAACCTCCCAAATAAAAGTGAGATTTAAGGGTTTACAGTATCTCTGAAAAGAATATTCCCATTGTAATCCTTGTTTGAGAATCACCCCCATTGTCTTACAAAACAGGGGGATCCAGTATTGTAAATTACACATTTTTGTAAGAAGGCCGAACAAAAGCGAATAGTCATTACTTTGGGAGAAAAGAAAACCAAAGAGTTGTAATCTTGCTCAGTAACGATATGTTCCACAAAGATATCTCCGATTTTCAAACTGTTACTATTTTAGACTTTTTTTTTTTTTTTAAACAGAGCTCTGTGATCCAAAAGGCAAATTCATTTTTGAAAACAGATCCCTCTTGCATCTGTGCCAGAGAAAACATTTACTTGTTTAATAATGTTTGAACATTGAGTCTTCGTGCAGTTTGTAGCAAAGCAGTGAGAGAAACCCACAAGCAACCCTTCACTGCAGCTGTCTGGGGTCTTGGGCGACTGCCATGCTACAAACAGCAGTGTCTTTTTAAAACCAGTGACTCAGGGCTGAATAAACTTAGTGTCTTAGTGCCTTCACGTATCCGGAGCAAATGAACTGCAGCAATATGCCTGTCTGCAGTTAAGCCAGTTGAATTGAAAGATTAAAGATCACTCCATTCAGGTTGTTTAAGTTCTTCGTACGGACAGCTGAATTAGGGGTAATGATGCACACAGTTCTTTGGCAATTGGGCCCCCCTGTGCTTGTTAGAGGATATTATGTATTACTTTTAAGGGTGCTTTTTCACATACCTTTTCATTTAGTATGTGTAATAATTACATTTTACATTACATTAATGTTTTACTTCTAAATACAAACATTAGACTCTCATTAATCCAAACACATCTATCGGAGTATGATTTTAAGGTTTATGTAGCCGCTATCCGCATGTATTTCATTAGAGGTCAGTTTGGACTACCGAGGTTCAGATAAGCAAGAGTTTGCTGTAATAAACTCCCCACACGCACAACAGTATTGTATAGCAAAAAAAAAAAAGTGTTTTACCTTTCAAAATAGAATTACAATTAAATTGACTATCAATGCTGTTTTCACCAGTATGAGATTTGCACATTTGTGTTAAATGAGTTGAACTGGCAATGCTACAGAACTAGCAGGGCAACAATAATGCAAATTGCAGCTGGTTCAAAATTAGAGCCCATCTTTGAGTTATGTTCTTTGAGTTGTCCTCATGGTTGTTCACTTACAGTCCATGACTATTATAGTTTTTTATTAAGACATAACATTTGGATTGAAGCTGATGCTCTCCGTAAAAAAATGTATGTCTCGTATTTATGCCGAAAATGTCCTTTTTTGCCCTGGTATTGTAACATTGTCAAGGTTGAAAATGAAAAATGGTAGACTTCACTAAATTTATGTATCATGCTGTGAGAGTATTTAAGACCTGCAGGGCTTCTTTTTGGAAGATGATGTATCCAGATTCATTTATAGCAGTCTGTAGACAAAATCAATACAGATTGATTTTGAAGGCATGGAAGTGGTGTGGGGTCAAACCTAGAAAGAGATTCTTAACTGTACGAACACTGCTTGACAAATCCAAACTCAGTCGGCTCCAGACGTATTCCGTTGTGCCTTTCAGAGCATCTGTATTATTGTTTTCCGAAGTGTTTAGCAATAAATCAGCAATGCAATAACACTGCCATGTTATGTGAAAAATGAATCCTCCGACAGGCTGTGAAAGTAACGATGGAAAGCTGAGTGAGGAGCCCTGGAACACATGGCAAATACAGCAGGCAGGAGGACAGACAGGCAGGGAGGCGAGCCCTACAGTACATGCCAGTGCCACATTGGGTCGGTCTGTCTCTGTGTACGTCTGAGTTTGTGCATGTGTTTGTGGGTGATTGTGAGTGTCTGTCTGCATGCAAAATAAACGTACCAATCCCCAGAGGGGAATAACACTTCCTTTCACACCGTCCGGGGTTTTCTAACTGTTTTTTTATTTTATTTTGGATCAGTAAGCATGTTGTCAGAGTACAATATGAACTCATTGTCAATTTTAAGTTTTTGAACTTCTTTTTTTAGGATTGTTTAATTCTTGAGCCTGTATTCCTGATTTTTTTTTTTTTTTTTAAATTGTATTTTAATTATGTCCCTTTGTTATCCCAAATATAGAACACAAATAAAGAACTATAATAAACACAGACATTTATGTGAAAAAAACAAAACAAAAAAATGAAAGTTAAGTTTAAGGAGTATTGTATTGTACCGCACAACAGGAAACAGCAACTTGATAAATGCAAGTCTGTCATGAGAGATCACATAAAACAAACACCTAAATACATAATACAAATTTGCAACGTTGGTTATAATAATAAGTGAAGCAAATGTTGTGTGTGTGTGTATATATATATATATATATATATATATATATATATATATATATATATATGAGCTATGGCCAAAAGTTTTGCATCACCTAGAATTTTAGTCTTGACACACATGATCATAATTTAGATATTTTATTTAACATCTTGTTGTCAAAAAAACTACAAAATGATATCACAAAAGTTTACCAGAAACCATAATAGTAGTACAGTATTTCATGTCACATTTTTCAATTTTTGTCAGTTTTTTGTTAGGTATATGGAGCACTACAACGCGGTATGCAATGCAATATGTTAATGCAACATTATTCAGCATGTTTCATTCAACTTTATGAAGCAAAATGAATTCATTCTATAGGGTGATGAAATACATTTGGCCATAGTTGTATATTGTGTGTGTTGCATGCAAGTTGACTGATTTCACTGCAATATCAGAATACTGAGATTTACAGACTTTTGTAGCACCCAGATATGGAACCTTGGCTGCTGCCACAGACCAATCCAGGGAGCCACAATCTTGTTTTACAGTACTAGTCAAGGGGTCTTTATTGGGAGAACAAATCCACTGCTATTGATGACACTGTGTCAGTGGTGAAAATGTGCTGACTAGCAATACTAGATAATGCATTATGACCACCCTCAATGATTGTCTTTATTTATGCAAAACAGAAATTCCTGCTGCCTGCATTTGCCAGATTAAAGCATGCATTCCTACTGAAAGTAATCTACTGAAACTGATTCTGCTCAGCACAAAGTCCAACATATCAATGACTGTTATACAAAAATATTTTAAAACTTTCATTTTAATCTGATTATTAATATCGGATCAATAAAGCTTACCAGTAATGTCAGGGTGCAACAGTCAAAAAGGGTCGAGAATTTTTCCTATCTCATACAAGAGGTTAAAAAATAAAAGCAACGGACTATTTTTGAGTGCCTACTACTACTGCTAATCTGGCAAGTACACTTTGAAATCGATTGGTTTACTCATCAGTCACTACTCACTAATTATATGACAATTAACTACTGTAGTTAAAATTGTATGCTCTTCCTAAAGCCTCAGGAGAGGAACCATGTCTGTCTGATGTTGAAGCAGTTCAGCTGAGGTCAATTAATTTGGTACTAAATGCTCTGAGAGCCTTCCCACTTTTAATTTACATGTTGTATATAGAGAATTATATCTCAGTCTTTCCCTTGGGGACTAAACAGAAACTTGTGATTCAAAGCTAGGATTAGGTCTATGTGAAAATGCTACAGATGAGTCAACAACATGCAAGATCACCACTTTGCAAAGGCTAAACACAATTCAAATCTAGCTTTGTGAGAACATTTTGGTTATTATCTCATATTCAGTTGTACAGTGTTATTTTGTTAACATAAATGTTTTTTTGTTTTTTTTTTTAAAAAAAAACAAAAAAGATGCCAGGCTAAAATATATTGGTATCGCTTCAGAAATGCTTCTAGCCATCTTTTATGTTACAAAAAGTAACCAACACACCTTGTTCATTATCAAAAAAACAAATGAAAATCTATATTAATACAACATTATATATTAAAAAAAAACAATGCTAGCATGTTCTCTAGAAACTGAACAATTAACTTACTAACTGAATAATACATGTAAAAAAAGAATGGCACGCAAGTAGAGACTAGTTTTGAATGATGCTTCACAACCCACTGAGATGGGTCATTTACAATCAAGAGTGAGCTGTGTTAGTCCCCTCCCACCCCCACCACAAACAATTTCCCCATTTCATTTGAGCATGGTACGTATGCCTTACCATAGATCATTTAAAACACAGACGGTTTTAAAAGGTCACAGGTCTTCACAAAATGTATTTCAGCTCATTATTAGACTTGTGAATTTGTAAAAAATTTAATTAAACATATATCTATACATTCTAAAATGTTGTGCCTTACATAAGATAATTTATACCCAATTGCATACAGCAGTGTTTCTTTGGCTATATTCTAAAGAGAAAACTTAAAAAATGTTGATTGCTTGTACATTATTTTACCTTTATCTAACTATAGTATTTATTGTCAAAAATCTGGTTTGCTTGTTATGTGTGGAACTGTTGAGATTTAGTGCTCTCGAAAGGTGTTGGATAGACTGCATGATGGGCTGAAGGAACACACAGAATGACATCCTAATGACAATAATATGCAGGCTTTTTGGCATCAACAACTTGCCTCCATCAGACTGTCTTCCAGATAAGCTTATTTAGTTACAATTGTGTTGAAGTTTGTGACCCATTTTACATACGCCCTAAAAACAGCCATCAAACAGTTATAACTAGGCCCCTGAAGCCACCCACCATTTATTATTTACTGTCTCTGAATCTTTTGGGCTTGTCTAAGAATGCATGTGTTTTATATTTAAGGTGCTGGAACCATTTTGTGACAACATTTGACCTTTGGAAACAAAAACAAAACAAAACAAACAAAAACAAATTCTTGGTACCACATTGTCCTCTGTCTCTAAAGAAAGAGTCAGTTCTAGGCATCCACTGGGGGCTTGAGTAGCTTTGTAAATCAACTCCAGCTAGTAGCTAGCCCAGTAAAAAAAAAAAAAAAAAGTTAGACCTTCTGTTGCATTTCAATGTGCTGGGGGTGTCTGGTCTGGCCTTTCCCATTCATCTTATAAACAAAGCTCTTCTGTTGTTTTTTCTTGTAGCACCAGACAGCCAATACAGCGGTAAATATCAACAAACAGATGACAATGAGGATGGTGGCGATCATGGGGCCTTTGCTAGGCTGGGGACAGTCCTCCCCTACACACGTTTCTGCTGTCGGAAGTAACTTGGCTCCGGTACCCTCTGTGAGGTTCTCTTTCTCTGTGAATTCATCGTAAAGGGCCGTTCCTGCAAACTCGTCTGGTGATCTGGTAGTAGTTTCTATAGGCTCTTGGTAAGACGTGGTGGTATCTTCTGCGTATGTTGGCACTGGTATGTGATTGATGAAGGGGTACACTGTCTCAGTTGTTTCCCAGGTGTCTGTGGGTATTGCCGGGAATTCCTGGTGCTCGACAGTCTCTTCCATGGTAGTAGTGTTGGCCATGACTATCCTGGATGATGTGGTTGTGTGATACGTGTAGTCCATGCCTTTGCTGGCGCTCACGTTCTCCGGGGGTGAGGTTGGTGTCAGCTCCACAGGAACAGGCTTGTCACCATAATCCAGCTGCCTGGTGGGTCCCGCCACTATCTGGGTGAAGTCGGTGGTCGGGCTGGTGCTTGAGGTGTCGGCTCTGCTGATCTCCACGTGGTTTGGCTGGTCAGTCGTGACCACGCCCTCCCCTTCCTCGGTTTCCATGGAGCCATCCACTTTCTCGCCTTCCTCGACCTCTTGCATTACCGGGTAGCCATCCAGCCAGGACTCGTCGGTGCTGGCTACAGATTCCTTCGTGGTTTTGGTTTCATTGTTTGTCTCCAAAGGCGAGTCAATAGGGAAGTCCTCATTATTGTCGAAGGTTTTGACTCCTCCGTTTTCACTGCCTGAGGACTTCACCCCAATGTAGTTGTCCCCCTCATAGAACTCAGTTTTGGTGCTTTCGCTAGTAGGTTCCTGGGGCTCCTCTGGCTGCTTGGTCTCGTGGAAGGTCTCGGAGGGGAACCAGAAGAGGTGTTTTTGACTCAGCAGCGAAACGGGAGACTCTGTTGGGGTCGTGGGCTCCAGGTTCTCCCGCTCAGTGAAGTCCTCCACCTCCTCTTCCTCCACCACCTCTCCCTTTTTCACATCTCCTCTTTCCTGCTCAGTGTCCTCATGCTCTGAAAAAGCAAATTCCTCATCCTCATCCTCATCAGTATCTTCAAACGCCATCGACCTTTCGTCAGGGAACTTGTCTTCATAGTCAATATGCGCCTCTGTCTCATCTAGGAGAAATACAAAATTATATAAATTAGGGCTTGATAGTCTTCTTTCTTTCTTTCTTTCTTTCCAAATGTAATAATATATTGTCCTGTTGTTCAGGACATCAAAAGGTCATTAACCTGCTCCCAAACTACAAAACCCTCAAATTGTAAGACGTCAAAATACTGAAAAAAAAAAATTATTATTTGACTAGAAGTCTTACCAGTGTGTTTTGGTGATAAAAATATGCATTACGTGCATTCAGCTAATGGGTCATCCAAAACTTTGACCAATTACAGCAAGCGTATATTGCATGCTCTTTTTCAAGACCCTGCCCACCATTTATCATAGATTTAATTTATCATAGTTTTGCCAGCAACTGGGTCAAATTCAAGTAATGAATCATTTATGGGCATGTTTATCTGTCAATTCAATAAATCATTAATTTCATTCCTTTGGTGGTGTCTTCTTTCTGAGATATTGATCACTGCCTGTGCACTGAAAGCAGTCCTTATCTTTACATATTATATTAAATCGACCGAGAGAGGCAGACCTTTTAAGGTAAATTATATTATTGCAAGTCCCCCAACACGTACTTGTGTTTACTGTTTATATTGAAAAATACATATTTGTGTCAAACAGCATTGTATTCTTGTAGGCCTCGTTAGTTGAAGAGGTTGTATTTCAGGAACTATAATACATTGCTAGAAATATGTTGTATTTTCGAATCCGATTTCGCAATGAAACCGAGTACTACTGTGTGACAGGCAGGATTTTTCGATCTAGCTGAGTTTATTCTTTTTTGTTTAAAAATTGATTTTTTTGTATGATACAGTGTACTGATTCGAAACAAATTTTATACATTATTGTATTTCAATGAATTTTGCACGTTTTAGCAAAGTGGGGGAGTACAGTAACAAATAAAATACTTTTTTCCGCCATTTAAAAATGAATTGTATTTTAATGTAATAGTGTGGTGCTGTTTTTTGTACAAAATGAAAGGATTAAAACATATGTCAAAAATAATCCAAGTTGCTGATGCTCCATTTCATTCTATAATTCTTGTGCACTGGAAAGGAAACATGTGCTAACAAAACAGGATCTTCTTTCTGAAGCAAAAGTGAAGTATCTTGAACTGTGACAAAAATTCAGTGCTGCCATTTGTCCCGCGGTGGCCCCGTGCAACTATTCCGGGTCCTGTTCACTACGACACCATGACTTTCAAACAGGGCAATAACGACATTATTAAATGTACTGCATTTTACTACAGCAATCACAAAAAACAAACAAACACACAGACAATTAGAAATCAACCTTTTGTTCTTTTGCAGCGACATAGTCTGCAATTATAACTGAACAATCCAGTGTTCTGCATATCTAGTACACGATTGATATCTGCCCTAGCCCACTCAAACATTCCTGAGACATTGTAAAAAGCAAGTAAATACATTTTGATTAATTTAATGTTCAGGCAAGGAAAAGCTTCTCTCCCCTGACGCTGCTGTGACAGGCACAGTCAAAAGTTGACACAAGGCAACACTGAGGTTGGGATACAGGTTCAGCAAATTTCCCTTGTAAATGTAGTCGAGCATCTCAAGAGGTGAGGACGATACATCGGCTGGAAACGCATTTATTTTAATTTGTTTCCAGGTTCATCAAACATGCAGCCCTGTGTGTATGAGACACCAATACATGTATTCCCTCAAGCTTGCAGCACTGATGCGCAAGCAAACTTTGTTTATAGTGTGTCGAAAATAGTTCATTTTAAATATCTTACCGTCTTTAGCTTAAATCATGTGTTACATGATTTTTATGAGGCACATACTGACATAAACTTGCGCATGGCTTTAAACCCCTAACGTTGTGTTTTTTCTGTTCATGGCTTGTGGCGTAGATAAAAAGAACAGTAAAATGGCTAACAAGTAATTCATTCAGCTGCAGACCTGAGGTAAATATGTTTTTTTAGTAACTGAGCCATGACAACAGGGGCCCCTTGCTGCCTTGCATGTGCCTAAAACCGCTACTGCAAAAATGACATCTCTGATGGTTACAGTTATTTTTCAGAAGGCATGTGACTATTTGAACTTATATTAAAGTGTCAAAAAATGTACGCTGCCCCTCGACTCAACATCCCAGTGCATACTTTGTATTCTTTCTGAAAATAAATATTACTCTTCAAGGGATGTAAGAGTTGGGTCACATATGGATTTAATGTGTTCATCTGGGAAAGGAAGGTGGCTCCAGCAGGGCTCTTCTTGAGAAAGCGTTGCAGAAACTCAAGAAGAAAAAGCCAGGAAAATGTTGTGGACTGGTGAGTGATCTGAAAGCCAGGACATAATTCATTGAACCAAGCCTAATCATGAGGTGTTTCACGGGAAATGGCTTTGCGGCATCTCAAGCTGCCTTAAAGAGGGGGCAGGCTATTAAAAGATGCAGGGGCTGGTGGGGGGGAAGTCAAAGTTCATGAAAATTATAAATGGGGAATCTAAAACTTTAAAATAAAGAGATTGAATAATGAAGATAATATCTTTTGATTTAAATAATACATCCCACTTTCATCATGCTAAACTTGAATACCATAAACAAACCCTAGAACCATAGTTACTGTATCAAGCATTTACAGTTTTACAGTCATCAGTTTGAAAACCATTCAAGCTGGTAGAAAACAAACCTACATTATTCACACCGATAGGATTGAAGGCTCCAATCAATCAGTGCAGCATCAAAGCAGGGGCTACTCAGACTCTTGCCGCGCTGGGAGCTGATTCCCATGGAAAGCAGAAGCAAACTGTTGCTGGTGTTTTTATTTCCTGGCTTTATAAGAACAACTATTTGCAAATGCTGCCCAGACCCACTGCTGGTATTTAGCGAGGAAGTGCTATGGCAGCCTTTTATAGCAATTGCTTTAACAGTTTTACTTTCTTTAGTTTTTCTTGGATCACCAATATAGATTTCTCTCTTAAAAAACAAACAAAAAACATCCTATCCCTGATTTAAATATATTTACTGCACATACTTTATTTTAATAGAACAATAACATGCAGACAGTTTTGGACACTATTAGGAACAATAAGTAAATAAAGCAGTCACATTGTGAGAAAATTCTAAGCACAGGAGCTAAACTTGGCTTGTGTTGACTTTTCTCTGCTATCTAACTGAGTTGCTTAATACAGTCACATATTTCTACTCTGACAAAGGGAGACGGGCTCTTTAGGCACTGCACCCAGTATGTTGGTCCCTTAATTCTGTGGACCAGTGTTTGATCCTCATTTTCACTATACCATCCTCTGATGGTTGAAACAGGTATTTTTACCATGTGACAGTTACTGCAAGCTTCCTGGCTCTGAAGCCACTCAGATGAGCCCTGATAGTGAAGATCTCTGGGTTGAATGGGAGTGGGGCTGGGGCTATATCTTTCTGGAAGCTGACTCAAGTGACATTAAGTTGTATATGTCTGCACTGCTAAGTCAAGGACCGCTGGTTGGATAATGGCAATATATCCTAGAACACAACAATTTCAAGTTATATGTAAACCTGTTTTTTTTTTCTTCTCTAGGGCTTTTGCTTTTTATATATACTGTATGAAATTATTGTTGTTGGTTACTTTCGGTTTTGTTTTCATATAGAGCAGTGCATTTTTTTTACCTGTAAATAACATAAATTTAACAGGTTATATTAAGCGTGAATAAATGTGAATTAATTTTATAATTTATTAGATTGTATATTAAAGTTCATTACATTGGAACAAATAAATAAAACACTGGCCCGAACAAGGTATTATAATTTAAAACAACCCCATTCACTAGAATTTCTAACTCCTCTGCATGCAGTTTTAGTTTGTGTTGCCTCTGCCTGTCCCCTGCAAATAGCTGCATCTGTTGAGCGCTCATTTTCGGTCAATGTAAGCCACCTCCCCCTTTCACAATAAGCCACTGACCAAAAGATACGCCTGGACTGCTGGGGCTTTGGATATCAAGGTGGTCACTGGTAAGTCTTGGACATTATCGTGCACATTAAATTACATGTTTTGTGCAAGCTATGGTATGTAAATTTGCCAAATAGTGTGCATGTAAATTAATGCATTCTCTGTTAGTAAATGAGGCAGTGAATTTAGATTTATGGTGCAGGTTAGGCTCACTACTTAATGTGCATGTCACAGCTACATTTAGTGCCCTTTCGTAAATGAGGCCCTAAGTATAGTAACTCGACAGTATTTGCACACTTTAATTGTACCATCTTTCCTTTGCTGTCTTCCACAACGAAATCCACGGATATGGGCCCATTCTTCTGGGGTTTAGGCTTTTGTTTTTTCTTTTTACATTTCACAACAATTTGCAATTCTGCTTTAAATTCCACGAACGTGTAAATGCTCTCTCTCGAACTGCAATACAGCTTTAAATCTCGCAAGCAAGAACAATCCTCCATTTCTTGTAATCTAATTTCAAATCTCGTGAGTGTGTTACAGTCCTCCAATAGAAATGTAGGAATTCAATGTCACTTAGTATTTGGGGTGTGTTTAAAGTATTCAGAACAAGTCAATGTGAGATACAGGAAGGAGGGACATTACCCAAATGCACTGGGTTTTTTTGTAGGTTATTTTTTCTTTTTTTTTCACAGGGCAAGGGGTCAGTCTGTTAAAACCGAAAATCAGAAGCTCTAATTATACTGAACAGAGCCGGGCACTCGAGGTGGAATTTTATTAGGAACAAACCCTGATGAAAAACACAAAACCCTGAGAATCATGACTGTCCATAAACAAGTGGAACAGAAGGCAAAGACTACAGGAGGCAGCTAAAAGAAAGTTGCGAGAATGTATTTGCGAAACTGTTGCTTTCCCTCTCCTGTTGACTGCGCTTGACAATTCTATTTAGCAAATAGTCCAACAGCCCTGTGTGAAAAGACAGAAGGGAGAGCAATCAGTTCAGTGGCACGCATGTGTCTCCCTCCGCCCTCCCCACACCAGCCGCATGCATTTCAAAGGTGCAAAAACATTAAACTTTACCACAGTATACATTTTGTGATGTTCACAATAGTTATGGGTGGTTTCATTATTATTATTATTATTATTATTATTATTATTATATTATTATTATTATTATTATTATTATATTGATAATGCCATCTATAACTTGGGTAAAACCAAGTGTCACCTAAGAAGTTTCTGTAGTTTTACTCTTAAGCCACATAATACTTAATGTGCTCTCATAAGGTGGACAAAAATATACGACCACGATAGCAGTTATTTGACTGTCAATGTTGGACACCTTCTTTTTAAGTTACTAGCTCTTTGAAAATGATATTCAGATTTCTTTACATACCAAGCCCCCTACACCAGGGCTGAATGTGCTTGTGTGTTTTCAGGAGAACACAGTGTTCTTTCATGCCGAGGGAAACTGCAGGAAATGGTAACTGTACAGGGCTATTTTTTCTTGCAAAGCGGCTCACAGCTTAAACCTACACTGCCTTCATTACCTCATACCTGTGACATAATCCCTCCATACACTACTCCTGGTTGACATGTGGTGGACTGTTCCTGTGATACACGTTCGGAGGAAACAGCAAATTAGAAATAACAGGATGGACTTGACTGACTTTGTTTTTTCTGTTGTAACCCTAAACTCACGTTCTGTTTGAGTATGGTACCTTTGTTGCTGTCTTTCGGCAAAGGAACAAGAGAGCATATTTGAAAAGTGTAATTTCACACAACGGACCATGTTGTATAGAAAGATTTCAGGAGTTACCTAACTGAATCCCCATTCAGAATTTGGGTGGTCGTTTTAACAGTTTTTCCTATAGCAAAATGTACACTGCTTGGCAGACTTTCCAGCTCAAATACCCTTCTCTTGGATTGTACAATAAATTAATTTGAGGATAAAGATGTATTATTATTATTATTATTATTATTATTATTATTATTATTATTATTATTATTATTATTAATAATAGTAATAATAATAATAATAATAATACTACTACTAATAATAATAATAATATAAGGTATAATGTACACCCAATTGTGGATAATAAGGCTGTGCAAACTAAGCCCTTTGGTTGTAAGCGATCACGTGACCGTGTGGTAAGATTTGTCCATCCACCATTAATTATAGCTCATTCCTGCATAAGTGTGTGTGCCTGGGAGGTCAGTTGCGATGCGCAGCCAGAGACATGTCGCTAAGCAACCAGCCAAGCAGGAGACTCGCCCTGAGCTGAGCTGATTGGGAGGTCCGGATTGGCTGGGGGGCATGCCTGGGGATGCTGTGCAGAGCTCAAAGCGGCTGCGCTACAGCTCAGGGCGATTGCAATACCATTGACACACAGATGGGTGCTGTGTGTTTGTTGACATCAAGAGGGGAGCGTCAGCTCTGCAGGAACTACTGTCACGACGGGGCTTGTGAAGGCAATTGCCCAGCCAGTACCGTCGGAATAGCCCTGAGTCACTGGGAGGCCAGGACTTCGGAAGCAACGGAACAGAAGTGGATCAGCTTAGGGGATGTGGATCCCAAAACAGTATGGAGAGGGTTACCATAGAGTAGTAGGTTCCTGGTGCATGACGTTCCTTATAGTGGGACTAGCGCTCGCCATTTTGTGTGGCAAAATTTTAGTTTTAGCTTTGTTTTAATTTCTTTATTATATGTGACCCTAGGGTTACCATTGTTGATACCCTAGTGCCAGCACTGTGTTGAAATCATATCTGCGTGCCTGATCAACACCAGTGCTCTGTGTCTGTCAGTATTTTCCAGTGACTACCCACACACGTAACACATCCCCTGTTACAATGATCTACAACTTTAGCCTTACAGGAGACCTACTAATGGAAAAGTGGCCCAGCATGTAGGATTGTGAAGGCAGTGAAGGACAACTGCCACAAAACAACACAGATGACTGAATTAGAAGACAGCAAAATTGAAAAAATACAAAAAAACAACATTATGGGTAGGGCTTCTGCTTTTTGGTTTTAACCGATAAAAACTGATAAAACATCCCCGTTACAAAAAAAACAAAGTCGGTGGATAGCCAATAAACACCGGAAAAACTGTGGAAATGGTTAATCAATTCACAATGACTTCACCCTTTTCCCATTTAAAAAAGAAAACCTACTACAAAAATGATAATAAATACATTTCCCAGTGCTGCTGGGCAATATCCTGCCTTTCTCACTGGTATTTATCATTGATTCGTTCTGAATACTTTAAACCCGCCCCAACTACTGAGTTACAGCACATTCCTACATTTCTATTGAAGACTCTGCTTGCGAGATTTAAAACAAGAATGGAGGCTTGTTAGCAGGATTTAAAGATGTTAAAATACGGAGGATTTAAAACAGAATTGTGGCGAAATGTACAGAAATGCCCACACACAAAAACCCCAGAAGAATGTGCCTGTGACCATAGGGGTTTCGCTGTGGAAGACAGCAAAGGAAAGAAGTAACAACTTAAGTGCTGTGGAATTACTACTACACATATTTTAGCAGAAAAAAAACGCTCAAGCATTTTTGAAAGTAACCGAAAACACAAATTTCATACAGCATATCAAAAACAAAAGCCCAGAAAAAAACGATTTACATAAAACTCGAAAATAGCTAAAAATATGCACACAAAAATACAATTAATAAAAACTGAAAAACAGAAGCCCTAATTATGGACTATAAATGTTTTATTGGATTAAATAAAAGAAAACAATAACCCTGGACATAGAACTGCCAAGTTATGAAAATTTGACAGCTAATCTCCACCTATCAAATTTTGGCACCTTAAATAGAGAATTGCCAAGGTGTGACATTTTGACAGTCCACGCACACCCAGCTATATAGTGATTTATCAATGAGACACGTGGCAGTGGCGAAGCTAGGGGGGGTAGTTTTAGGGGTTTGACCCCCCCGAAATACATTATTCAATAACGTGGGAGAAAAAAAAATGTCAGCCATCTGCGACACCATAACCGCCCACTGTAAGCTCTCAACTATGAGCTGTCTGCTTCACTGCCTGCCTATAAGCACACTTTAAAAAAAAAGAGACAGAATGGTTATTGTAGTCTTTGGAAAAGAAAGTACAGTAATCCCTCGTTATACGAGCATAATTCGTTCCTTGAAAACTCCTCGTTAGGCGAAATCTCGTATAACAGAAATGAAATCCCCATTGGTTCCCATCTTCGATTGGTTCCAGAGCCCAAAAAATTCCCCTTAAAAAAGGACAGTACGGTATCTAAATATGAAATCACTGAAATTCTGTATCAATTATTAAAGAAATTAGTCTAAAGTTGTTCAGTAAATGACAAATTAACAATCTCTTGTGGTGTGCATGAGTCCCTCACAAATAAAGACCGGGGCTGTCACAGTTTTTTGCCTTGTGCAGATGCAATACGATTGGCCACTTTGCAAGCTCCCTTCTCGTAAGAGCGAAAACATGCTTGTTTAATGGAAAAACAGGTATTAATTTCTGTGTGTATTTCAGTGTTGTATGTTGCGTGTTGTGTGTTAATGTTGGTGTATAGTCATTGGTACACAGGATATAAATGGGTCTGTGGAACACGAGTTGTTTAAAATGTATGTTTGCATTTAGGCACGAGGATTGCACAGCACTTCACGTGCAGGTAAAATGTAGTAATATGTGAGCACGGGGAATTGCACTTTATTAATTCACATGCAGTTGTACCGAGACTCCAATTGAATAATTGATTAGCAGTCGAGTCTCGGTACAGCTGCACAAAAGCAGCATGTTTTCGGGGTTGTGTGTTCGGTGAGTGGAGAACGGGATTGGAGACGGAGGTAACAGTTAGTATAATAGCTAAATCATAATACAAGCTCACCGTCTTTTGTCTATGTAGTCCGTTTTACTTGTCTCTTTATTTTGGCTAAAGTGCCATGTCCTGTGTCTTATTTGTCTTTCAACCTTTTATTTTCTGTCTGTTTCATTACTAAATGCTGAGCGAAACCAGTCGCTCAGCTTCACCAAACTCCACCTCTCTGTTGTTTATTTCTTGGTTCCTGGTTCTGGTTTCTGACATCACCCACTACATCCGTCTTTGTGACAGACTTGTATAATTGAAATCTTGTATATCGGTAGCTCGTATAGCGAGGGATTACTGTACAATGAAATTAGTTATTTAAACCCAGTTCACTGTTTACAAATCATGCACAACATTGCATTTAATTTTGAATTTACCAACTTTCCTTGATAAAAACGAATCCATGCCTGGGAGGTTACTAGACATCCTCTGCTTTTGACCAACACTGAAAGCTTTTTCAGTCCCGTGCAAATCATGCTTTAAACAGCTGTTATAAAGAGACCTACAAGTACTCGACAAGAATGAAAAACAGGAGGATGGACTTGGGGATCTAAACACCAGGTAAGGTAGGTTATTATTTCTGTTATTCAATTTGAATGTTTTATAACTGCACAGTAGTGATTCTAAATGTGATTGTGAGGTAAAACATCACGGTTCACAATAGGGTGATTTTTATCATTTCTATTATTACTACTAGGCTATCAAGTGATTAAAAAATGAATCTCAGTTAACCTTGGTTTTAATTGCATATTTAATTGATACAATTACTGCATCCATCTCATTTAAGTTTGTTTTATTACTAATGCTATTGTAATATATTTTCTATTGTTTTGGCCAGGTTATAGTATTTGCACTGTTCATATTATTTAATTAATGTTATTAGTGTAGAACTAATACAACAAAACAGATTAACTGGAACTCTGTTTTGTACTGTGCAGCTACTGTAGCTTTAACTGGAAGCCCTTACACACTGTGACGTGGCTGCTGAACTGTGGGGAGTTTGGTGTCTCGGGACGAGGGGGAGAGAGCGTTACCACGGGCTACTTTGAGCAAGTTTCACTGAGCTCTGTATTCTAATGCTGTAACTAAAAGCAACAAACCTGTGCCAGGGAAATAGAGCATTACTAAGACAGGGGGATCCGCCCACGTAAGAGGGACAAGTCAGGAGTGCGAATTAATCGCAGAAGTTAACTGTGATTAATTGACAGCCCTAATTATTACCCTACCCTAATTATTTAAAATAAAATCCTGCATACGCCACTGCACGTGGCTGAGGTTATTTCTTACTGATTTTATGCTGCTTATTGTTTTTCTAAGTTTATGTGTTATTCTGCTCTTCCACAAATTTCCCGTCTTCAGCGGGGAAAACTTTAAATCTGCAGGACATTTTTGTTTGTTCTGGTAGCAGAGTTTGTTTTAAAAAATTGAGGTTAGCAGTTATATCATCAACCTTAATGAATACAGGAAATCTCATTATAGGTCTCGTGCCACCACTACACTTGGCTTCCTTCCTGTACTTCTGCATGTAGCAGAACCTGAGGCACCAAAGAGATTCAGCCATTCGGAATCCTGTTAGAGGTACCTGAGAATACTGTGGGTATTAATAAATGACTGCTTAGCAAGCTGTCGTAGTCAGAAATCAGAGAAAGTAATCTCACATAATTACCTCTATTTGAAGAATTGGTGCCATCATAGTACTGTCTCAATGCCAGTTCTTGCTTGCCCAAATAAACAACAGAATTAATCAAGTGTTTTTTTCATACTTACTACATGTATTGAATCTATTTTTTCTGAGAAAGTTCTTCTTGAAAATTAATTTGTAACCAAATCAACTACAATGTCTCCGTTGTCTTATGACATTTTATTATTTTTTGTTTAAATTTGTAAAAAGCAGTTCAATATCATTCTCAATAGCAGTCTCTATAATAAGCAATATCGTGCAAAATTCAGCTATTCTAACCCCCATTTCAAACTGATGCTCCAGCGGCATGCCAAATTGAATTGAAATGAAGTACGCTTTAGAGACGCACTTCATTATATTCCATGAACCAATTGATTTCATACTGGAGAACTGAAGTGTGCTGCACTTATTTCAAATGCATTGCATTGCTCCACAATGCATTGCAGTAAGTAATGACAAAACCAGGAAGTGAGTGAGTGTGAATGTGTGTGACTTTTTCATTTGTTATCAATATTGTGCTATTGTACCAATGAAAACATGTAGCCACTCTATCACATAACATTCCCTCTTCTAGCTAGCTTGTTAGGTATGGATTCAAGGGATACCAGAAGGCAAATTATTTGGAAGATTCTTCAAGGGAGAAAGTGAAGAACATGATTCTCAGCATGATGAAGATGGTTCTCAGCATGATGGTGGCGATAAGAAATTTCTTCATGAAATGCTTAATGCTTAACATACTTAATTGTTTCAGACACCACTCTACTCATGCACTTACTGGGGATGATGTAAATATTTTGTGCTTTAATTCAGTTTGGCACACCACTGGAGCATCAGTTTGAGATGGGGGTTACACCCTTACCCTAGCATTTATGTCCCTCCTCTGCTCACTAATGATTGGACAGCTGCAAAACCAAGGCAGATCTTTAACTTTCCAATTGGTTAAACTCCCAATTATGTCCCACCTCTACTCACTCATGATTGGACACCTGCATAACAAGGGACAGATCTCTGACTCTCCCATTTGTTAAACCTACTAAAGACCTTCAACTGTTTATGTCCTGCCTCCGCTCACTTACGATTGCACTTCCATGGAGAAAATGCAGATCTTCTGTTGGTTCATTTGAGTTTATATACAAAAATACAATTCTCCACAATTAAATTGTAAAAAAAAATCTGCTATCAGCTCTTTAGTTGATTAAATTGGTCCGATTGAGCCCTAATAATAAAACCTTAAAACATTGAAGTTTATAGGAAAATCATCATTCACTATGTAAAATGACAATAATAATAATAATAATAATAATAATAATAATAATAATAATAATGCAACTCCACTTCAAGTATTTGCATCATAACATATCAAAATAACATGTGCAGTTCACTCTTTCTTTTAAAGTACCTTTACTTCACTGGTTCACATTTTGTAACCACAATCTACCTACAACATTTCTCACACTCCATCTGTCCCACCAGAAATCACCTGGCACTCTGAGATTACACGTGTCTGCACTTATGCTTTCTCTTAAATAAATAGAATGATTTAAGTGTTAGAAGATCACTGGCACATTAGAAGTAAAATCACAAGACCTCTTTAATGTGAACTAGGCAAAACAAGAGCAGTTACGCTCTATTCAGTTTGCCAGCTAAAAGGATAAATTGTAAACTGTGAGGAATTTCTTTGAAAATCAGTTTCAGTTATAAGACATTTCATATTTAAATTTAAATTCCGATCATTGTAACTTAAGTAAGTAGATAGAACAAACCAATTTTCAACCCTCAACCCACACACACTTCTCCAAAAAGAAACAGAATTACAGCTGACCGTCCTGACAGTGTCACACTCGGTTCTGAGAGGAGACGGGAAGTCCTGCCAGGAATAGTTTCTCAGTGCCTTGATAGCTCCCTGTGCAAACTCAGCAGTGTTGACACGGAAATTCTCGAGTGCTCTCCTAGTCCAGGCACCGTTCACTGCCACCTCTGCTTTGAACAGCAAGACTACAGCAGGGTCTATTTTAATTATCTAAACAGTGGCAGATCTAAATATTGCCTTTAATTCAGTATTACGTGAAACGTTAGGTTATTATCATAACCCTGGCTCCCTGGAATAGAAATGGAACCATTACCATAACCCGGAACCTGAATAAGATATATCAAACCTGCTCGATGAGCGTGTGACGAAGTCATGGCCTGCCTCCGAGGACAAAATGTAACCATTACCGCATGGGTGACTGTACCAAACTGGAATGCTAGTGGCTACGCCAAGAGGCTGGCTTGTGCATTACCATATGGAAGCCCAGTAACAAGTAGCTAGGGTAAAAAAAACATAGGGAGAACTCACCTATATGCCTGTCTTGTAAGGGTTGACTGAAAGCTGTCCTTAACACTAGTTCCAAAACCAGGGTGCAAAACCAGACATCTGTAGAACCTTGACAGATGCCCTCTGGAATAAAACCCACAAAGTTGCCATGCCCCTGATGGAATGGGCAGTGAGCCTTTCTGGAGGGTGCAAGTTGGCCAGCTTATAGGCAGTCCTGACTGAGTCTGCTATCCATTTGGACAGCGTCTGCTTAGACAGAATGTCTGCATCTCACTCACTCGCTTTGCGGCGGTCATACCAAGCAAGAAGGTCGCTTTGAGTGATAAATGGGTTCAAACGGAGGCTTCACGAGCGCAATAAACACCATGTTTAGCCTCCAGCAGGTAACAATGTCCTTCATAAGTGGCCGTAGCCCCGAGCCCCTTTCAAAAATTGCCCCGCCAGGAAGTGAACTCAATCGACATGGCAAGGTGAAATAACTGTCAGAGAGACCTTTACTGTAGAGGGGGAATTTCCCTCGTTAAAAATTGCAAACAGCGGGAGCAGGGCGAGTGGTGGGAAGGCATATAACAGTTGCCTTGACCACTGGTGTGCCAAGGCATCTAGTGCCAGCGGGTCCCTGCCTCGTATTATAGAGAACCAGAGGGGACAGTGGGTTGATTCTTGGGAGATCTAGCTCTGCTCTCCCGAACCTCTCCCAAATGAGGCTCATCACCTCATTTGGGAGAGGCTCACCATCGGGAAGGCACCTGGTCGGTTCAATGGCTTTAGTACCGGTATGTTACCGCTATGGTAATCTCAGTCCCGAGTCGGTACAAGTACGGTCCTGGGTTGTGAATACAGTGGATCAGTGACCTCAGTACTGGTACAGTACGGGTCCCCCAGTTCGCAGTCACTGCAGGTAGCAATGTACAGGTATGCCCACCTGTACAAGCCACTGGCAAAACCACTCAGTACTTACACGAGACTGAGTGAAGCCTGCTTGTTAGAATGAACTAACAACCTTTGTAATGGTGATGCTAAAGCTGTCACCAAAATGACATCGACACTTTGTAAGAGATTACAAGCAACCACAACAAGCAAGAATCTTGGTCCTGCTGTTTAAAGCAGCTGCCCCAGCTACAAGTGTGCTGTAACACCACGTTGCAGACAGGCCTGCGCTTAGTCTCTGTAAAAAAGACAGAAAAACACAAGAGAAGAAACTCAACAAAATACAGTAATTCAACAATTACATAATAATGGAACATATCTCGTAATTTTAGCCAACTCGAAAAGGAGAAATAAATAACTCCAGTCGGAGCTACTGCAGCCTAGGGAGAGAGCACAAAGTCAGCCGACTTATGTTCCTTGATCCCTGGGAATCACATTTTTCACCTCAGGAACACTGAGGTTTTGGGAACACAGGAAACAGCAACTTGCAACTTGGTAGTGTTCACAGGCATACATATTAATTGTGACACTGGATATTTCACACATATGAAAACTGATGATCACAGATTGTACACAAAATGACAAGATCACGAATCACCCAATGTACAGGAAGCCACAGCATTACATAAGCCCCAGATCCGCCTACTCCTACCAGTATTACTTATTCAATAAACAGCTACACCTGGAATGATTTTTTATACAAAAATCAACTCTATTTAACATTCATTCCATTTACAATAAACATTCAAATATTTTACATAAATCATGTTTCTTCTTTCTCCTTTACGAGTTTTTGTTTAACCTGCATGAATAGCTTGTTGTCAAATACACTTTCTCAACAGCATGCACGATACAAACCGCGGCTCTGTTGCCAGTAGAATCACAATCATAAACACAATAACATACATTTAAATATTACAGTGAGATTAGCAAAACTAATACAGCGATTATTTTTAATATCACATATAATTTGTGTAAAATTCATTATATGCTCAATACAAAGTAGAATCAGTAACAAGTACTTATTTGAACTTGGCTCTCCTGTCAGGTTAGTCTTGAAAGGAAAAATTACATTGAGGTCTGTGAGCGCAGTACATTTATGTCCTCGGGGGCGGGCCATGACTGTGACACAGGCTCCTTGAGCAGCTTTGATATATCTTATTCAGGTTTTGGGTCTTTAGGAGGTAAATTCCCTTGCGGTAATGGTTACATTTCGTACTTGAAAGGGAACTGGTGTTACTTCCTGATTCGCATTGGGCTCCAGTGCTTCAGCGCATGAGTTACAGTATTTCAAATTTCATGTTCTTAGTTTTTTTTTTTTGTTTTTTTACATTACACATACAGTGGAAGGTGATCAGTGAAAAATAGTACCATTGAAAAATCCAGTACTACCCAGCTCTCAAGTTTTGCTTTGCGCTTCTTGGCTATAGAGAGAGTTTTGTGTGTTAAAAAAAAACACATCCTCTGGCTCTCTCTTTTCTTGTACTCACCTTTGGTACAAGACTGAACCAGCCCGTACCACTCTCCGCAGCTGTCACACAGCAGGGTGAAGGCATTCTCTCCACTGGCCATGAGGTAGCCCTGGGCACAGACATAAAGCAGCTCATCTCCCATCTCAAAGCCAGTGTGCCCCTGCAGAGTGGTGTGGGGGAAGGAAGGGGGGTCCCCACATGGCTTATCTGTGGAGAGGGGAAACAGTGTTAAACAGGGGGACGGGGAGGTTTGCTGTTCATTGATCCGACAGCAACAAAGACCGAATACTAGTGTGAAACAGTAGCAACAAGATCAGTGATACCATTTCTACACAATTAAACAAGATCAATCATACCATTTCTACACAATTAAACAAGATCAGTTATATCATTTCTACCATTTCTATCAATAGTACAGAACAGAACATTGTCATTGTCATAAATATATATATATATATATATATATATATATATATATATATATATATATATATATATATATATATATCAGTATTATGACAGTCCTTAAACCTTTCTTCATCTCACTATCCATTACAACATGACGTTAGTCAGAACTCAGAGAGAGAGGTAGTGGAAATAGAAACACAAACTTTGCACAAACGTTGTGATTTCTAGAGTCATATTTGCAAGGAATGCAGTTAGTGTTTCAGTAAAGTTGATTTAAATAGGATTAGGTGGAGTTTAGAGGTAAACTGACCTTGAAAGATAGTTAGCTTGTAAAACAAAGCCCTCTAATAAGAGTGATAGCATACAGTGTTTCAGTTCCTTCTCATTTGAGTTGACCAGCTTAGGAAGAAACAGGCCTCCCCTACGCATCAGACAAAGCTACTCACATGTACTGATATTATTGATTCCCAGAAACAGCACAGATAGAAGAGGAACTATCATTTACCATTTCTCTGCTGGGTTTCAAATAAAAAAAAAATCTTATAAATATTAGTTTTCAATGTGTCCTCTGCGTATGTGACTAGCCACACTTGTGGTTGCATGCAAGAACAGCACCTGTTGACTTCTCTATTAATGGGACGATTAACACATATTATGCTTTGTCCTTTGGGGTGGAGACAACACCAAACTCCGTGGTAAAAAACAACAAAGCTACCTAAAACTCATTTAATCTTCAAAGACATTGGGAACGACTGCTAGTTTAGTATTACTACATTAACTTCAACGCCTTTAAAAAGTTCTAAATAACAAACTTTTGAAATACATTTCTGGAGATTAGATAAAAGGTAAAACATGTAAACATGGTGCCCTGCTTCAAGATTATTGACAATGCACAATATATTACTTTAAAACAGAAATATCAAAACGAAAATAATCTAAAATGAAATATTGACAGGTTTGAAAGTTTATTTTTCTTGTGCTTATTTTTGTTTTGTGCACGTTTCACCTTTTCTTTCATGTAATGTCTAGTCTCTTAATTGCTGTTTGAACATTAAAATCATTGTGCATCTCTTGCATCCAAACACAACAGTTGCTATGCATAATAATGTTTTTCCTTCGATATATTTTCCTGGTGCTCCAAAAAGGGTCCACAGAGGAATGTGTTTCTCAGAGCAGAGCACGAAGCTCTGCCAGAACGCATCCAGTTTGACAAGAAACACCAGCACTAATATATTACCATTGTAGAATAACTTGTTCCAAGATTTATTTTAAAATAGCACTTTCATGTAGTAATTTTAAGTTAATTATTTTAAGGACATCAATAGCAAGACATGAAAGTAGATTTTCTTTTTATTTTATTAGGTGAAAGTGTGTTTTTGTTCCAACCTAAAAATAGTGTTTCAGTTTATTGTAAACCACATTGTGGTCTGCATCTAATTTGCCCTATTTCTTCAACTGGTTTATTGTGAGACTATTTTCCTTTAAAACAAATGATTACAAAATCATATATACACGCATATCATGTAGACTGTAGAGTCAATTGTGTGCTGTAGTTAAAGACATTTGCATCATTTTAGTTTTGTTTTTTTCTGGAAAAGCTATATGAAAATGTTTGTAATTCTGTGTGGTAATTGCAGTCGTGTCATCCCACTCCAAGTCTGGTATTAATTTTAAACAATTTTCTTTTGCTTTTTTTTTCTTTTTTATTTTTTTGACTGAACGAGAATAAAATCCATGTTTCTTTTTTCTGCGCTGATTTCTGGTTGTTTTGAATCCCTTAGCAACAGTTGCTAGAGGAAACGCTGAAATTATCTTAGAACTATTTTTTATTTAGCTCTGTGGTGAGGGTAATACATCAGAAGCAATTTCTCTTGGCCCTGCCCAGTTCTCCAAGGTGTTTACTTTGATGTATTATCTTTTTGTTCAAACTGCATCCAAAAAGTGCAAAGTGAGACCCATAAATATTCCTTTAACTGTTAAAAACATGCAACCAGCAGGACCCTCCTTTCACTTCACAGCTTCTACCACTTTAATATAACACCTCGACCTTTGATGTAGGTCAGAGACCTTCCACAAGATCTAAGACACTGCCTTATTCAACAGCCTACAAAAATGTTTTATATGATTTTAACCTCTGGCCTTTCACCCTATTCCAAGTTTGGAGTCACAACGTGGCCCTTCTACAGTAGTTCTCAATTTTTAGATTCACACTGCGATAGCAAGGGAATGTGATAGAAGGTGGGCCTTTCTTGGTTATTCGGTATCCAGGGGCTGATCGATCAAAGTTTGTTCATATTCATGCATTTGTCAATGAAGCAGTGGGACTGCCTAGTTTGTTACAATTATAATGTTTTCACCTTTCGATTTATATTGTATCACAGCTGATAGGGCTGTGACACATTCACTGTATGTACTGTTAACACAGATTTTTACAGGTGAACATAAACTTCATTTAATACACATTGAAAAAAACACTGTATTTTTTGGTTACTCTCTAATGAGGACATTTCCATTTTACAATCTGAACAGGGAGAAATCTTTAAAAAAGAGGCTACCGTTTGCTTTTGTTCATACGTTCGATTATAAATAACTTTTGGATTTCGTATGAGGAAAAGCTTAAGTGAAAGACAACAGTAAATGTGTTTGTATTATAATTCAAGTAACTGGTTAAACTGTGCCACCTGAGTTTGTATTTTTAGATATGAATCAAGTCTTTTTTTTCTCTTTTTATTAACAATAGTATGAAACACACGGTTTGAATAGTATGAAACACAGAAGCAGCTGGCAATATCTTGGTACTTACCTTTGTCTTTTATGCAGAAGGAATCATGCTGGCTGCTCGTATCAGTGGTGCTTTCGATTTTCACATCCACGGCTTTCATATTCTGCTGCCCACCGTCAAGGTTGTTACACACAGTGGTCCTGTAAGACAACAGTTCAAAACATATTCATGCTTATGCTCTTTACAAGTGACTAATACCCAGGTGATCCCAGAAGAAAGTAAGGTAATTTCCCCTACCTTTTCCCGCACTGTACACCAATCACAGCATTCCACCAAACAAGCTCTGTGCGTTCATCTCCATGTTGTCTGCTATACAGGTACTCCAGCTAGTCAGTCTCTCTCAATAACGGCCCTTTCAAACTCAGATATAACTGGACTTCTATCCATTCTGGAGTAACCAACAGTGTCACTCCAGCTGAAAACTTCAAAACCACACCAGCGCCACACCACCAGTCCTGTCCCTCTGCTTTGAATGGCAGAAGGTAAAAATCATTTTGCTCCACAGAATGAAAAAAAAAACAAAAACATTTCAAGTAATATCAGGTTTCTGGTAGCCTAGAAGGTCTCTGAATCAAGTAAGTCAGTAACATGCCAGGCAGTAACTTCTATTTCTAAGTTTCATAACAATCTGATAAGCAGTACTCCAGGTATATGCAAACACCTACTGGTTGTAAATTGTTCAGAATAATAACTTCATTAGCACTATACAGAGTGCCAGTTTTTGTGTGACTAAGCTGCAAGCCCAGTGCGCATACTGGTTTTATATTTTTTCCTGTTTAAATGTTTGTTTCTTGTGGGGCTTATAACTTCTGAACACCTTGTTTGCTCAATCTGAAAATATGTACGGTATACAGCTTCATCCCTCAAAACATGAGCATAACCATTTGCAAGCGCGCATTGATGTCATTTGACATGTAAGCCCTTCCAGTGTTAAAAAAAAATGTTAATCTTTTTTACAGATGTAAAGTAGCTGAATTAGTTTTTCTGTACTCTGTGAAGCTTGTTTCTTGTGGTTGATCCCTCAGGAACGTGCAGCGTTTCACTCCTGTGTTTGCGAGGCTCCTCAAGACTGCTGACCGCACAACTTGACACTCCGGTGCTATTTGCATCAGCCTGTCACAGTGAATCATTAGGGCTAATTACTAATGCTCAACAATGGGAGGGCTGGGAGCTGAGTAATTATTGGGATTTTTGGAGCTTCTCTGTTAACTTTTTTTTGTTGTTGTTGCAATTGGCAGTTCTATTTGAAGATTGAACCTTAAAGTTTCATGTGAAAGTCACAGCTAAATGTTTTCTTTTTCAGCTCGCTGGTTATCAATGCATCTTTATTTTCCAGTCACTCCAAGGCTTTGGTAAGCAGGTGATAGAATGATTCTGCACTTCTGCTGCTGCTCACTGGCACAAATGACACAACCTCCCAAGAGTTGGGCAACCAACATGAAAGGGAAATTGCAGGTGTTGAACCCTCCCGGTATTTGGGGGTTTTATTCTTAGCGTTCTGTTTTTATTCTGTATTGTTTTACAAAATGTATTTTTAGTTCAAATCCTCTCTGTACCAGTTAACAATTTTGGGATGAATCAGCTACTAGGAACTGGACAAGCAATGATGGCCCTCCTCTCATTTTTATATTTTGTTATGCTTTTATTCTTCAGGTAATCTATTATCTTACAGTCAATTAGTAGCCCTTGCATGCCAGGGGGAGAGCATTTCAGAACAATAATAAAGCTGTGCTTACCACTTGGTACTGCCTGCTCTGTCAGTTAGGAGACAAAGTGGAGGGTAGCACATTTGTACTCATTTGAGATCGAACAAGCCTTCTGAAGCGCTACAGCCAAAACCCTGAGCTTTCATACAGTTATCTGAGATCTAAGTTTTCAGAAAATGAATGTACAGTAGTCTGCGCATATAGGAACACCTCCTAAGAGAACACTTCACCTAACAGAACACCCTTGTGGTGAAACAGATTTTTTCCCATTCTAAATGCTCCACCTAAAGGAACTGGAACTTCGGTTAAAGGAACATCTTTTTGGCACAGCTAACTATTCGTTCACAACTGATATAGTACTCTTTTGAAACCTGACAACTAATCACCATCAAACTTAAATTCAAATGGTTTATTCAATCTTTTCAATGTGACTCACGAGAATGTCTTGAGGCACTGATTGGTTTAGTCAATCTTTGTAGAACTGACGTGATATCATTGCCTCACTTTGTATTCTGATTTCCACAAAGTGCACCTCATTGTTTTGAATATTGCTCCTGTACAGGTATTCATAATTCATCTAGAGCTGCTGCTGCATTTTTTAAGGTGTGTAGGGGTGCTGTGTTAATTTAGTTTGACAGTTACGTTTATTAACGCTAGTTTGTCTGTTTCTTTATTATTAAAGTTTATCAACATAGACTTGCCTATTGCTTTTCTCTTATTTATTATTTTCATTTCATATGTTAATGCATGTATGTCATGACAAGTAATGAATATTTATTGATTCATATTGTGTCCGATGGTCAACTCCGTCTTAAAGAACACTTCACTTGCTTCCTGAGGGGTGTTCTTTTAGCTAGAGACTACTGTATTCAGAAAACTGAATCAGAAAATTGGTTTTCTGAAATTGACACTTTTCTGTGTTTACATGACTTAGAATAGATCATTCAATTACAATTTCGATAATTTTTCGGAAAACATAGAGCATTTGCGCATATGCATAGGTACAGACAAAACTCAGTTCAGTCTGCAGTAAAACTGAGGCAGGAATTATCTGATATTTTCTTATACTGTATTCAACAGATTATTATCTTGTATATCTCTCATGTTCTAATTCCCCAGCATGTGCAAGCTGTCCACTCCTTGCAACAGCTCATCCAGTTCTTCATATAAGCTACTGTACCTTACATATTGGATTGAATTTGACCTAGCTCGAATGAATTTGCTGCACCAACAGAATAGGCAATTTCTGTGTAAACAACCATAGTTGTAATAATTAAGTTTTCTTTTGAAAGTAATAATAGATAATATTGGGTCGGTGTTTTCAGTTTCATTATGTTACACAGATAAAATTTATTTGATGTGACACAGTTGTTAAACCTAATTTAGAGTCTGTTTGAACTCTAGTGCTATGATACATCGAGAGTGAATTTAAAACAATCTGCGTGTAGCTTTCGTTTCTGTTTAATGAGGAATGATAATAAAAACAAGTTTTTTTTTTTTATAGGAGCTGTGTTACACGAGCTTTGAAGTAAGTTTTAAGTAACACATCTGATTATTTTCTCCATCTTGCTTTGTTGATGTGACGCTACAGGAAGATACTTCCTACTTCCGAAGCTTGTAATGTGTCATGTGTGTAGGGAGGTAATTGAAACCTTGTGGTTTCATTTTTTTTGTCCAGTGGCGTAAACTCAGTGATCAGAGGCTAAAATAAACATTAGAAACCACATGATTGGTTTTTTTTTATTTTTTATAACAGTAACTGTACTTCATACCTTGTCTCAGACTTTGTTTTGTCTGGCTGAGTTGGTGTTGGAGAGAAATGTCAGTTAGCTAGTTTTTGAGCATATGCAGATTGATCAACTTTACATAACATATTTTTAGATGATCTTATTTGTAATTCCTGTATTACATCACATTTCATATTTTATAATGTTATACTAGAGCTCTTTTTATTTGTCTACTGTCCTTATTCGTATAATTGACAAACTTTTATTCATAATTTTATATTTCATCCGAATATATATTTTTTTTCAACAATTTTGATTAGTATTTATTGATTTTTTTCACCTCTTCTTATCCCCCTGAAAACTTTTCTGGACATCTTTTCTTCCTACGAATTGATTGTAATTTTTTTATTTTAATTTTCTCCTAGTCCATTTAAAAATGTTTTTATAATTATTTGATCAGATTTTGTCCAGTTCTATATTTGGTAAAAAAAAACAAAAAAAACAAAATAAGACTTTAATTTATACTATATTGATTTGATTTTTTCTCTTTTCCCCATATACCCAAAAATTATTTGAAATTATTGGTTTGATTACGTTACATTATATAAAATAATATATTATATTGCAATTTGCAATTCTGATTTTAAAAAGAAAATGACTTGGCTTTAAAATGTATTTGTGTTTTTTTACTGAATTATCCCCTCCCCCCTCACAACAGACGTTGTAATTATATATGATCTAATTTTATAATTGCATTTTTCTATTTATAATTGTATTTATACTGGGCAGAGGAGGTTATTTTGGGGAGAAATGGCTCAGTGCAGATGCTGTTGCTAACCTCCTAATGGAGTCTGGCTCAGAGAGTGATTTTGTGCCAGATGACTCTGGTAGTGAATATGAACCAACTGGCACTTCCTTCAGTGAGGTGATCAACGGTGGCCTGGAAGAGAAGCCTATGGAGCCTGGAGCCTGAAACCTGGGCTGGTAGATTTCAGCCATTCTACCACTGGATCCCCCCTACATCATCCAGACTCAAATACACCCTTTTTCTGGTGCACCAGGTAGTGTGAACACACCTGGGTTTACTCCAATTCACTTTTTTTTCAGTTTTTCATCAGTGAAGACATTTTTGAATATTTGATAACCCAAACCAAATTTGTATCCCCTACAATATCTTGCACTGCATAGGAACAACCTGGGACCACATTCTAGGGTGCGCAAGTGGGTCCCCACAAATTTTTTTAAATGAAAAAGTTTGGATGCTTATCGCTTCTCATGGGACTAGGGGATAAACCTAGAATGGATTTATTTTAGTCCACCAACCCAATCCATGCTGCCCAGTTTTCCCCTCCACAATGAGCTGGGGCAGGTTACAGTTAATATTAAAGTTGCTACATTACAATGACAATTCTAAGGCTCTTCCGAGGGACCATCCTCAATTTGATAGGCTCTTCAAATTACACCCACTTCTAGACCATCTGCAGCATAAATTTGAAGAGACATATACACCTGGCCAAAACATACCTGTGGATGAGTCCGTCCTGCTGTTCAAGGGGAAGCTTCTCTTTAAACAGTATATTCTCATAAAGAGTGCCCATTATGGGATTAAACTGTACAAACCGTGAGAGTTCCACTGGGTACGCTCATGGGTTCAGTGTACACAGGGAAGGACTCTCAGATTGAGTCACCTGGCTGACCGCTATGCTTGCAGGCCACTGAGAATTGTGTCGGATCTTGTTTTTCCACTCCTAAATCTTAGCTACCATTGTATGTAGATAACTTTTACACAGGGATCCCTCCCTCTGTTAGAGCCTTGTACACATCAGAAACAAAGGCTTGTGGTACAAGACCCAACAGGAAGGGATTTCCATGACAGTTGGTAGCCAACAAACAGAAGCGTGGCGAAACCAGCGTTCTGCACTGTGAGGAACTGCTGGCAGTTAAAAAGACTAACAAAAAAAAATGTGTACCACCTCACCACCATCCACAATAAGGGTAATGTAGCAGTTCTTGTGCGAGGTCAGGACGCACACACAAACAAGCCAAAGTGTTTCCTAGAGTACAATACATGGGAGGCGTGGATTGGTCAGACCAGATGTTGGAGTCGTACAATGCTGCAAGGAAGACCACGGCATGGTATAAGAAGCTTGGCATTGTACTGTCTCCCCCATTCCCCTCTTCCCAAGGGGTGGGGAAAAGAAAGAAAACCTAAAAAAAAATTTTCACAAAAAAAAGCAGCTTGGCATGTACACGGTCCAAATTTCTTTGTACAACGCCTATGTAGTGCACATAAGTACGACACCAGAGAATCGGCTCACATTTCTGGACTCAGACCTCTGTTATTTCCAGCCTTGTTGATACACAAGAAATACCAGAAACTGAAAGATTGGCAACAGTGGCAAGGCTTAGTGAACGTCATTTTATTCAAACGCTGCCACAGTCTGGGAGAAAAGCCAAGCCACAAAGAAAGTGCTGTGTATGTTCCTACAAGGGCACACTGAGGGATACACAGTACTACTGTCCACGCTGTCCCTCTGTTATGAAAGGTACCACACTGTAAATGATTACTAGAAAGACTAAATAAACCAGTACCTGAGATAACGTAACCAAAGATAGTAGTAATCGTTTGTTTTTATGTCATGCGACAATATTACCTTGGGCTCCAGGGGAATTATGGGTAACAAACCATTGCAGGGGCGATGTTAGGTTACCCATTTCTAAAATCCTTATTTTGTGCAGTTTAAAAAAAATGTATACTTATTCCAGGGTATCTCATTATTTGGTGACATACTGGGTACATGAAATTGGGGTGGGTGCTACAGACCAGGGTTTCCCAAGCCTGCTGATTTTCTGCTGGTTGTCTGCTGGTTTTCATTCCAACTGAGTTCTCAATTACTTAATCAAACCTTTAATTACTATTCATTAACTATTCATTAGCTTAATTAGACTTTAATTGTTTTCATCTTTTAAACAGTTGGAGATTTCAAGTTAACTATATAATTTTATAAGTAACTTGAAATCGGCAACTTTTTAGGAGCTGAGAACAATTAAAAAGGTCAAATTAAGCACATTATTAGTTCAATTAAGGACTCAGCTGGACTAAAAAACAACAGATACTGGGGTCCCCCAGGACCAGGATTGGGAAACCCTGCTATAGATGATAGGCTGCATAATACGAAGTGGAAAAGTCAGTGTGGCCTGGTGTCAAAAGGATTGAAAGGCAATATTATGTTACCCATTTCTAAAATCCTTATTTTCAAAACATTTACATTTTTGCCAGGGTATCTCATTCTTTGGTGGCGTACTGGGCACATGAAATTGGGGTGGGTGATATACACCATGGGCTGCATATTTCAAAATGGAAAAGCTAAAATGGCCTGGTGTCAGTCTAGAGCATGTAAAACCCTCAAGACCAATGCAAAGATATTCACATCCAGCAGCTTAAAAGTTTCTACAATCTTACATCAAAAATTAGGATTTTAGGGACTAAATGAGATGCAGGTATAATACATTTTATGACAAAGCAGCACTGTGTTTACAATAGCTGTATTTTGTGGTCACATGACCAAAAACATCCACAACAATGTGGCACCAATGAAAACTTCAGTGTCTGACAAAAAAAAAAAAAAACTATATCTATATCTGTTAATATGGTAATTTTGATGTCAAACAGCCAACTCTCAAAATCACTAAATACTTGTAGCACAGAGCATCACAAGCACCTCAGCAGAGATGGGGTTAAATATGTACCAGTATGTATATAGCAAACATTTTGATCTATGGAGATACATGGAAATGAGAACGTGACAAAACAAAACTGCTGTTTTCCCAACTCCCATTGTTCTGGTACTTAATCTTGTCTCTAGGCACCGGAAAGTATACAGAATTGGGTAGTAATGTGCCTAATTAAATATAATGTTTGATAGATGTAAAGTTTTGCACACTAATCACAAAAAAATGTTGGATCGTACACTGAATTGATCATACTGAAAAAGAACATGCTGCAGAAAAAAAGACATTAGCATTGCTATCATTCAGCAACCACTCAGCGTGAGGAGGTAATTAAATAGGCAACAGGATGCTTGGCTGTACAGTCAAAAGAACTCAAATCAAGGGAGGCTGCACTGGTATACAGAATTCTGGTCTCTGTACATTGTATTGCAGCTGTGGAGAGTCTAGTGAAAAGCAACCTGATTAATACCTGGGCTGAAAGGTACAAGTTATAAGGAAGGTTGAGGGACCCTGTTTAGCCTTAAAAATAAAATGATTAGAGGAAGAAGTTTCTAAAATCCTGAAAAGACTGGACAAAGTTAACCCTCGTCACTACTGCCAGAGAAGCACAATAATACTGTAAGAGGACACAGTTGGGAATTGATTATTTACAGCCTCAGGTCTGAAGATAAACTAAAAGCCCCTTTCATATTGGCGTTCATACCCCTCAGGATGGGGGTCGACACGCTTTGAACCGGGCTGTTCATAAGCTGACGAATTAAAAAAAACAGCCACGTCTGGAACATTTCTGTTTATTCAGTTTAGCCATATTTCTGTTGATAGAGACACACCATGAGCCAGACTGCAGCAGGAATGAAGAAACATTTGCTCTAACCAACATTTGGGCCAACAATTCAATCCAGAGAAGCTTGGATGGAAGAGTCCGTAACAAGCACACCATCTTGAAAGTCTGAACCGCGTATGCGGATTGTGTATTTGCTTCTGTCACCCAGGTCGACCCTGCTTCTTCAAAAAGCAGTGGAAAATCGCGTAGTTGACCCACATGACACTGGGACCCGACCCAGGTAGAGCATACCAGTGTGAAAGGGGCTACATCTTGTACTTTCATTTTCAACAATCAATGGATGTAATAGCATGGGTAGCACACAAGTAGTATCATAGTTTCTCTTCACTTTACAAGAGTTCAGCAAAGGACTCATTGTATAAAATACGTTATGGAATTAATTATGCCACACAGGAACCCCCCAGCTTTCTAGTTGAAGCTTCTACAAACTTAAATTCCATCTGCAAGCCTCAGCTGTATTGTATTTCACTAATGCAGGACAGTAGAATTAGATGAAAAACTAGAAAGCATCCAAACATATACAAGGCAAGACTGCAGCTTGAACACCAGGTGGTTGGCCCTTCAAACCCCCTGACGCTGGTCTACGGTCCAACCGATATTATTTCTATTCTCCCTCTGTTCTCATCAGTCAGGACTACATTCTCTGCTTTTGATTTCCTGAACCCTACTGGAAAAATAGTCCTCACACCAAGAGCTCCTTGTCCCAGATCAAATTATAATCGAGAGTAAAGGTTCAAATGCAACAATTCCTTTCGATTTTCACCATTTTTTTTTTTTTTTTGCAGGTGTTAGTTTCAGATAATATCTTGTTTCTTTTCCACACCTTCAATTACAAGTACAGTAAAAAGAATCTACTACAAATACCAAAAGGGACAATGAATATATAGAGAACTGGTAAGGGACTGACACAAATGTCTAAATCTTTAAGTACAGGGGTTAAGAGACAGCAACAAACAAATACAATTGTACTTACAGGTGTGTTTCATGTAAAAGCATCATAAATTAATGGGCACCAAAAATGAAGCAACAAACATTACTAAACTTCACAAATAGATTTTTACTTATACCCTTGTTTGGGGGTCATTTTGACCAGCCCTGGCCCATAGGGAAAAGTTAATCCTTTATTAGGCTGGTCTCAAAAGACTCTACTATTCTATCAACTTTCACTATAGACCAATAATAATTTGGTCAGTTATCTTGGGAAGGTTAAAAAGGTAAGCTATAATTTTATAAGGCAGCTGTATTGGGTCAAAGAGGCTGTTTATCCACTGACTCATACCTGAAGCAGTTGAGTGTGACATCACTCTTGTCATAATGTGTACCAAGGATGCAAAATATAGCACCTTCAAGTTAACTGTATTACTCAGAAGTACACATTTTGATTAAGTAATTGTGGACATGGTTGTAACAAATATTTGGGCTTCAGTGACTCTCACTGTGCACCATTGCTTTATACAGTAATCTGTCAGCATTATCTAATATAAATTTCTCTAAGCAGTAATACACTCTTGGATGCCTGAAGGCCGAAGCCCCACTGGGGTGCACAGAAGCTGGGTGTGCTCTTACCCAAGATTGGTGTCCGCTAACCAGCCTCTGGTGCAGGCGGTGAAAGAGCACTCGATGACGGCTCGTCTCAGCTCCTCTGGCATGGCGAGTCGGGCTCCCTGTGACTCACACGCCCCCTGCGCAGTGGCCAGGTCCATTCCCTGAGAGCCATTTCTGGACTCCAGCATGAACACCTTCCCTGCAGAGGAGAAGGAGAGAGAGCAGCTAACTTCACACATCAAGCAGCCATTCAACATTACTTTCTGTTTTGATTTTCATAAAACAGGGTTTTTATTCATTACAATACTCAGGTATGCTACTGGCTGAAAACATGTCAGTCAGTAGGGGAAGGAACTGGTTGGATAATGATAGGAAATCAGCAGTTGAAGGGGTGGGGACAATTTCACCCTCCAGGTGAAATGACCAAGATCGTGCAAGCAATAAGCACGGTATGCAAACAGAGATTTTTTTATAACCTAGTGAAGTACCCAGGAACAGGAACTTGAGTTTTTGGCGATTACGCGCTATATTTTTAATAAACAAAATAAACAAAAAATGAAAACAAAACCAAACTCTGTTTTTGGAACGCTGACTATACACAGGAACCTAACTAATACACAGGGCAGCTAAGCTGTTTCCCTGTTAAAAACAAACACCAAACAAACAAAACAAAAATACACTGTTTTTTTTTTTTTCAAATACCGAAAAAGCTTTACACAGTATCTTGGAAAAAACATTATGTTTGGAATGAATTTGATTCTCTCTGGATGGTGGATGAACATAAAGGGCTAAATCCAGGAAATACTGTACTTGCAGGAATGACAAACAATCAAGAATACGTATGCAATATATTGCTGAGGTAGAAAGAAGGCAGTTGCAAGATAAAATAAAAGGTGCAAAGTTCCTGTCAGTGATGTGATGTGTTAAAACTGCATTTTTAGCTAACTATCAACAAACGTTATACTGGGCTGGTGAGGCTGGTGAATTTTTCCTTCCACTAATCCTGGTGGCTAGTGCAAGAAAAACTGAATTTCAAACCCTGACATATTTTCTCAAAGATGGCAGGATGTCTCTCTGGATCCTTTTCTGAAGAAAGCAAGGAAGAGCCATTTAAACTCACAACATTTTACTTTTCTATAGATAAATACACTTTTGGAAGCAAACATGACTTACATACAGCAGCCAATCTACAGTATCGTTCATGGTTACTCACCAATTTGAAATCAGCTGTTCAGAACAGGCCACATGTTCAAATTGATATTTTTAATAATTTTTTGCTAACATGAGAGTATTATTTATTGTCTTATGATTACATTGGTCCCTATTTTCAACTGTGGTGTAATTGTAAGGCATATAAAACGTAAAACAAAATGAGGCTATAACCACACTTTCTGTAATTAAACCTGTTTTACTCTTAAATTACATTTATTTTCCTGTTGCATAATATCTAAATTGCAGTGTCAACAGAACTGAATAAGTGAAAGTGGAAAATGCATGCCATTGTATAAGGCAGTTATACTGTATAACACAGTTATACTGTATTGTGTTGCCGGCTCTGACCACTGAACTGACCCACATCAATACACTTCCAGGTGTGAGCTTGCAGAGTTATACTTAAAATGAGCGACTTACTATAATTTTGAGTTTTACCTTTTACCTTTTCAGTGTTGGCAATCTTTAAGTAGGGAGGAGGGTAAAATACACTGACTGGCTGTTGCCCTGTATCACACTTAACTGGGGAAGTGCTACTGGAAAGGAGTTGGACAATAAGGCCAGCATGTAACACTTGATGGTTAATTACTGTTTTAATAATGACACTTTAAATGCTAATATGTCAAAACTATATGAACAATGTTCTTGCACTCAGCAGGTGGCATGCGCTGTGAAACCAAACCACAGGGCTCCTCCCTTTATTTTAAACGGTACTCTGTGAGAGACAACATTCACTGAAAAAGAATACACATATTGTGAAATGCCCCATGTCACAGGGACCTCTTTCCGAGCGCCCACCGATCCCACTGACAATGTAAGACCGGTTTTAAAAACCTCAAGTAAACAGTGAAACAAAGTGCAAGTCTCTTTATTTTCTCACGATGCACAGCAGTAATTTAAATTTCCAAGGTGCAGATATTTACTGATCACACACATACAGTAGGACAATGCAAGTACAAAAATAACACATTTTCAAAACAGAGACTAGCCTTTAAATCTTAGGATATCGCTTGAGCACCCCCTAGGTTCTGCATAGAAACCCAGACAGAGCAACAGCATTCAGACAAAACAAGAACCATTCACCTGAGCAAGGTATCTGGATTTTAAACTCTGAATCCCACGCCTCCAATCAAATAACCCAAGGGCAGGTGGCTAACAATTTGTACATCACAACGCTCTCCCATATACATCAACAATGTCCGTACATTGACCCATTCACTGTCAATAACAGTCATCAGTCATTTTAAACAATATTCAGTAAACAAATACACACATAAAATAGGTATTTAGCAAACACACCAGTGTGGTTTACTTACATGGTCATGTATTACACACAGAGACCAGCTAATGTGTATAACGAGATTGTGGTTTGTAAACGGTGTACACCTTTGAAAGCGCTTTTCTTTTTAGACTACCGTAATGTATAAACTGTTTAATTTAATTGTGCAAGCAGGCAGTAAACGTAATGTCCACTTTTTTTGTTTTTGATCGCGCTGCCACTGCTGTTGGCAATGATAATAAAAGTGACTTACAGGACTGTTATTGGGGAATATTTAACAGTCCGTGTGACGTTTACCATCACACCCCAGATGACAATAAACCTCCAGGCGCATTCTCTATGGGCTATTCACACAGACTTTAGAAATCACATGACTGTTCTAAACACTTAAGTGGAGTGACAGAGCTTGGTAGAAATGCCAAATAATTGCTTTTAAACACACTTAACTGATCCAAGCAAAGCATCAGGAAGAAGATCCACCAAGCATTCAAAAAGACAACAGTACAGCAAAACAAGAGTATAAGGAAGTGCTTTCACAGTTAAAATTAATATTCTAGATGTCAGACAAGCAAAAAGAGATATAGAACTACATATTGCCTCAGACATTAAACATAGTTCTTCCAATACCATAACAGCAAAATAACTGAAGGAAGAAGCAAAGAGCCATGCTTCACCAGCAAGGATGTCAACAACACGTCCCCTGACACAGAGTCCTAAGGACTAAGCGATCTGGGGGCTCTCAATACTAACAAATCCCCTGGTCTGGGTGGGATATACAATGAGAGGTCCTCGCCAAGCTGCTGTCAAAGATTTCTGATAAATCAATCAAGACAGGAGATGTCCCAGCTGACTTGCACGTTCCAAATGTGACACCCTGTGGCAAAGTGGTTTAACAGTGTGCAGGTGCAGGTGATCAATAAACAGACAGACAATGACAATCCAGGTGCAATGGTGTTTTATTTTATAATCCAATTGCCTGATGGCAAAACAGCAGTAAATAATAAGAATGATAAGCAATACAGTCCCGATCTTTTACACCCATACGTAACACAAACATAAGTCCACAGTGCATGCTCTAGTGTTCGTAATGCAAATACAGTTTATCATGCAAACAAGGTGAAGTGGTCCAGGTTTAGCGCTGGCCTTTGGCGACAGTTCCGGATCGTGTTAGCCATCTAAATAACAAATAAGTACACTTTAGACACAACAAACAAAACAAACAAAACACTCACGGTTCACAACATAGGTCTCCTTTTGGTTTCGCTTTAACCATTTACAAAGGAGCAGATCATATCATTCTGTCCCCTTTTGCACCATCTATCATGACCCTTTGGTAAACAGCTCCTCCAATCTGTGGCTGCCACATCGTTTCCCTTCTGGGTCGATGATTTAGTGTGCCAGAGCTCCGCCCCCTTTCTAGATGACCAACTTCCACCTAAACCTGGGAATGAATTGTCTGGCCATCCAGTCCAGGGTACTGTTCCCTTTACACAGCGCCCTCACAGGTCGGGAGGGAGCTGTACCACCAAGAATCACTTTTGTCTCTGTCACACACCCATATTTAAAAAGGGAGATAAAGTGGAACCAGGAATCTACAGACCCATCAGCCTCACCTCCATAAATAAAATGTAAAATCATGGAATCACTCGTGAGAGGGAAACTAGAGTATCTATACAGCAACAACATCATAGGAGACCTCCAACAAGGAGTCCGAAAAAAGATGCTTCTGTCTGACAAACCTCTTATACTTCTTTGAAGAAGTCATTGCAAGAAGGGACACAAAAAGAGTCTGTGATATCCATACTTGGACTTTCAAAAAGCCTTTGACAAAGTGCAGCCCTAAAGTCTAATCCTAAATTTGCATTCCGTGGTAATACAAGGAAGTGCATGCAAGTAGATACATAACTGGTAAAACATAGGAAGCAGAGAGTACTTGTAAAAGTTAAAACCTCTAGCTGGGCCACGTAGTCAGAGGGGTCCCCTGTTGTTTCTTGTCTACAGTAAACCAGTGACTTAGATCAGGGGATAATTAACAAGCTTGGCACATTTGCAGACAACACAAAGCTTGAGGGAGTACCTAACATGCTTAACTCCCCAAAAATGTGTTACACGTCGGTCACAAAAATTTTGAACTCGAACGGGCCCTCCAAGAGAAAGACCTTGCTGTTGTAATAGACTCATCACTGTCAGCAACCGGACAGAATGGTATATAGCCAAAAATATAGAGTACAAATCCAAGGTTATGATGAGGTGAGAACGCACTTAAGAGTACTTTGTCTAATTCTGGTTGCCACAGTATCAAAGGAGCATTGTGATTCTAAAGAGAGTCCAATAAAGAGCAGACATACTAATCCTTGGGCTTTTAAAGGACTGAGCTAGGAACTCACGGAACTGAGTATATTTAGCCTAGAACAAATTCTCTTAAGGTACATATAAGAATGTAAGCACGACATACAGTAAGATACGAGACTAGCATGTGTAAACTACATATCATTTGCAGAGTCAATTAAAACAATGTCTCACCTGAAAGACAAAACACAAGGAGGTTACTTGCGCAGGGTCACACAGTGGGATTTGAACCAGGGACCTGATGGTTACAAGCCTTTTTTTTTTTAACCACTGTACCACATAGCTTTTACAGGCACAATACAGTAAGTTCGTAAATCCCCTGATAGTGATACACTCAATAAGAATGCTGTAAACCAAACTAAATCACTTTGATTGGATACATGGAAGTATGAATTACTTATGAATGTAAAGACAGACAGGCTGGCCCCTATTTATATCCACAGGTTCACTAGAAATGTGTACAATTCAACAGTGTGATATACAGGAATATTCCTGTCACAGGGGATATTCATCTCCAGTCTGGGATAGAATTGCTGTATATTCAATTTTATTCAATTGTTTTGATGGCCAGGAAGACAATTTGCATTCCCAAACTGCAATTATCTGGCTGGACTTATTACAACTGGACTATTGTGGGTCTGCTTTATTGGGCAGGTTACTGCTGGTTTCTCTCCTCTGAGTGGTGACCTCTCTCTCCAGCTGACAGCACAGAGGGCCAACAGCTACTGAGCAAATCGAAAACTGTAAACAAAGTGTAAACTACTGATTTTTTTTTCCCGAAGTTAATAAACACACTTAGACGTTTTTAATCTAAATATCTGACATTTTTATTTCTACTTTGTAACGTTAACAAGTGTATTCCTCATTTAAAAATGAGAAATGTACAGTTTGCAGTAATTATCCCCCAAAAAACTAAACTAAATTATCCAAACAAAATGATCCTGTGACAACAATACATCACAAAGGCTCCCATTCACAGCACAGCCTGCTGCTGAATGACAGATTCAGCTAAAGTCAGACTCAGTGTGGAAGTGGCACATGTGCATTTACAGCAGCATGGATTTCTAACTGGTTACAAGATAAAAAGCAGAGAGTTATTTATAATTAGAGGCCAGACATCAAACTGGGGTAATGTAACAAGTGGGGTACCACAGGAATCAGTATTGGGAACATGGTTATTCTTAATCTTTATAAATGACCTGGACCAAGACATAATCAGTAAACTATGCAAATCTGTAGATGACACAAAACTGGGAGGGGTAGACAACTCCCTATCAGCATCTTTAATAATACAACGAGATATAAATAAGGTTCTAGCTTGGCTGGCAGATTCAATTTAATGTGAATAAATGCAACGTCTTGCAAATAGGGCGCAAAAACATTAGAGGCAAGTACAGCATGAACAGTAACAAAATAGAAAGCTAGGTATAAAAAGGACCTGACAGTGCAGAGAAGCTATAAAAAAGGCAAATACAATGTTAGGTTACATAGCCAAGACAGTTGAATTCAAATCTACAGAAGGTATATTAAAATGATATAATGCACTTGTATGACCACACCTATAATGTGTACAGTTTTGGTTTCCATATCATAAAAAATATATAGAGGCCTTGGAAAGAGTACAGAGGAGAGCAACACAGTTAATTTCAGGATTAAAAGGCATATCATAGGAAGACAGACTGCATGAGCTGAATCTGTATAGTCTAGAAAGAAGGAGATTCATTCAGAGGTGACTTAATAGAGGTATTTCAAATTATCAAGGGGTTTAACAAAGTAACTGCTGAGAATTATTTTTCACAGAGAACAGAACCAGGAGCCCTGGGTGGAAGCTGAAGAAGGGCACATTCAGAACCGAGGGGAGGAGCTTTTTCCACGGAAAGGGTGATGAACCATTGCTGCCGGACAGAGTTGTTGAAGCAGAGACTATCGGGTCCCTCAAGAATAGACTGGATGCTGTCATGGATAATATTGTATAACCCTCTCTGTGACCACAATAAGATCTTTAGCTGGCCATCTGGAGGAAGGATGGCCCATCTAGCCACAGATTCCCAGAGGTTTCATATCCCCTACTAACCTGGTTAGGGTTTTTTTTTTGTTTTTCCTGTCCTGAGTGTTAACGGATCACGCTGGCACCAAAGTGAGCGAGCATGGGTGGGCCGAATGGCTTTTCTCATTCTTGATAATGTCTGGTGCTCTAATTAGAACATAAGAAGAACATAAGAACATAAGAAAGTTTACAAACGAGAGGAGGCCATTCGGCCCATCTTGCTCGTTTGGTTGTTAGTAGCTTATTGATCCCAAAATCTCATCAAGCAGCTTCTTGAAGGATCCCAGGGTGTCAGCTTCAACAACATTACTGGGGAGTTGATTCCAGACCCTCACAATTCTCTGTGTAAAAAAGTGTCTCCTATTTTCTGTTCTGAATGCCCCTTCGGGGAAAACTAATTGTGGATTACTACACCCTGACATGATGAAACGATACCAAAGACTCCAACTGACAAGTACGATAGGGTATCCATTATATACTGTAAAAAATAAATATATATAATATATATATATATATATATATATATATATATATAATATATATTATATAGATCTATATAATTTGAATTCAAGATATGACATTTGAATTCATTACTTACTGTCTGAATGATTGTTAGTGCCAATGTAAAGCATTAATTTGTAACTAATGCAGTCATGTTCATAAACATTCAGCAATAGGTTGTACATATAATAAGACATTTGGGTTTTAGTGACTAAGTTGTACATTTTTACTGCTTGCTAAATAATTATGTTTGTTTGACAGTAAATACTTTACTGATTCGCAACCGCAACATTTATGGATTTTTTGGGGGAAAATATCGGTACATAATTAAACACAAATACACATGGTAAAAGAGTAACCATATATCATTTTACTAATGAACCAAAAACATCTGAAAACTAGCCTAGGAATGTACAACGCATACACTCTAATTAATCCCCCGTCTGGGTTTATCAGGCTGAAGTTTTATTACCTTCCGTGCCTCATTAACGTTAAAATCTTAAATCCTAAAACTACACGTTTGCTTTTTTGAGAAAACAGTCGCCATTCTTGAGTATAATTAAATCATGCTTCACACTAAGTGCGTGCCTTAAGTATATTCAATGAAATAACAGTTTGACCTGATAGTTTTGCAGCCCTGCTTCATCCTACAATGATGTCAGTATGCTAAGCAGAAAGAACGCATTCATTCTAGAGTATCGCTACTTTTTCAAATAACGCACCTGAATCTACAGTATGTTAATAAAGCAATTGAGTTTTTTTTTTTTTTTTTTTTTTTTTTTTTTTTTTACAATAGTATTACCATTCATTGCCAAACATGTACATAATTTCTTTTGTTGCCAGTATATAAATTCTTGTCTGGTCAGAAGTAAAACAGCAACATAAAAAAATCACTATTTTTTACTGCAGTTTTACCACAGTTATTTGAGAATGCTACAAATGGATGCTTAATATAATTCATGTTGTTGTATTATATGTGACAGCTTGTTCAACATATTTTTTTTGTTGACGGAATAAAATGCACCCTTAAAAGACTACACATTGTCAATAATAATAATAATAATAATAATAATAATAATAATAATAATAACAACAACAACAACACAGTGCATGCAATAGTTTATGTATCAACTCACCATCTGCTTGAACGAGAATGACATTAAAACAGAGCAGACACCCCAAGCACTGGAAAAAGATAACAGTTCGACGGCAATTCTGAGCCATAACTTTCTCAAAACGTTGCAAAACTGGATTCAGAAGAACGGAGAGTCTCGGTCTTCCTTTCCAAAGTAGTGGTGTAGAAGGAGACACTCGCGTATGCAGCAAGGTCCAATCTGAGATTGAATGTGAGGATACAGTACTGCTGCTGGTACAGCACACGGGCAGGCTTTCCCTTTTTTTGGAGGTGGAAAAAGGAGAGAAACAAAATCCAGACTGAGTGGTTCGGGGAGAGGTTTTATTCATCCAAATAGTGCATCGCAGTGCAAATGGATAGCTCCTGTGAAAATTCACATCCGTCTGTCAGTAAATACGTAATGTGTTCGATTTGAACAAGCGAAAGGGGGAAATTAGACCTACCGTACCTTAATTTATACAGCAGGAGAACGTAACTGTATAAACTGTTGCTGCTGACTGTCCGGGACAACACAACATTTGTGGTAAAAAAAAAATGTCAAATACAATTTAAAAGATGTAACCCCCGCTCACAACTTCTAGTAAACGCCACCTTTTCCTTACACGGTGATGCATATTCTCCTGTCAATTAATTCAAATCCTACAGGGCATAGCGCATCGAGAGGTTTCTGCTTTCACAAAGACAGACTTGTTTTTGGCGAATATTTCATCTACGTCGTTCTTATTCCTGAGAAAAACCGTTATTTTTGTAGACGGTGATCAGAAAGTGACGATCTAAAGTTAAATACTGTACTGTTGGTGCAGGAGGGTGGGGTGATACATTTTCTTTGGAGAAAGTGGAAACTCCTCAGATGAATTTGGTTTTGTGTCCAGTACAACTGTTCCACTTTATCCAAACAATATTATTATTATTATTATTATTATTATTATTATTATTATTATTATTATTATTATTATTAATAATAATAATAATAATAATAATAATAATAATAATAATAATAATAATAATAATAATAATAATAATCTGTCTGTGCATGTTCAGAAGCACTTTTCACAAAGCTTCAAGGGATCATTAAATAACATTTTCAAAGTCTGTTTGAATGAATAAAATAACGTTTGATATTCAGGAAACTGTTTAGACTGTTGTTGGTTTCATAAAACAAGACTCTAGAACATTTTAAAATATATTTTACTTAAAATATAAATTGTGAATAGCACTCCAGGTTTCCTCCAGGTTTTAGCTGTTACTTCTAAATATTTAGCCAATGATTTAAGAAACTATTGCAATCTAGCTATTTAAATAATCCACTAGCCATACTGATAAAAATGTGTCCTTTGTTAAAGTTTGTTATTCAGTTCCAAATTTGCTAGATTTTAAGGTAATCTTAAATTAACTTTAATATGACAGTTTAATTGGTGATGGTGTTTCTGTTTCATGATGAAACGTTAAATAAACTATTGGGTAGATAATCAGAAGTTACAAAAAGTATAGGGGGAAAAAAGGGAAAGTTGGAAAACTTTGGTGTAGGTGAAATGGACAAGGGAGGCTTTTTAACAGTGTTCGCTTGCTAGCCAAACCCCCAAGTCTCTTGTTATAAACTGCACTTCCGTTCTTCAGAAATCCAAGCACCCAGGGGCCCCTGAGTGGCACATCCGGTAAAGGCGCTCCATGCGGAATGCAGGATGCGCCCTATAGCCTGGACATCACCAGTTCCAGTCCAGGCTATTCCACTGCCAACCGTGGACGGGCGCTCCCAGTACACAATTGGCTGAGAGTCGCCCTGGGTAGGACTTAGGTCAGCCGGGATGTCCTCGGCTCACCGCACGCCAGTGACCTCTGTGGTCTGGTCGGGTGCCTGAAGGGCTTGCCTGTAAGCTGCCCAGAACTGCACTTTGTTTTCTGTACAAATTTACTTTCACGCATACAGCTGTTCTCCAGAACTGTTCCGACACACAGGCTTTCAGGACCAATGTGCCGATTACACAGGTCTTACAACAATGTTCCCTAAATATTGAAACAACAGGGCAGTTGAGCCTGAAGATTATGGGTTTTATGTTGGACCATGGGAAGGGTAGGAGTACTCATGTAAATTATAAATGTTATCTTTGTTAATGTGTGTTAATTGACCTGCATGAATGGAATGTGCTGTGTTAAAGCTAATGTTTCTCTCTCTCTCTCGAGCAGCACGCTCTGTGTAGCTGTGCTGCTAACTCTTTCTCTTTTTAGTGTGTGTGCCGACTTTGCATGCTAGTTCTCTCTCTCTCTCTTTCTCTCTCTCTCCTCTCTTCATTTACCCACTCGGTGAGGCTGCGTTGTGTTCTGATTGGTTGTTTGATTATTGTAACTGTAAAAATGGCCAATCAAGAGTGAGTTAGGGCTATAAAAAGCCACTATGAGTACAGAGCGGACGACAGTGTGAGTGGTGTTTAAGAGTTCCAGGCTAAAAGATCATCCAGAAATAAACCAATAGCAATTTTCATTTCCATTAAAAGAAAGATGCTGTTGTAGCATCTTCATTTCTTCTGCCGCTGAGAACCCTACCTGCCCTGTTACAAATTTTATAAGGTGAAATCACATGTACATGAAGAAAGTGCAAGTATTAGATGATTTAGCCCCATCCACACTGACTATACATTACAAGACCGGCCTCAAATAATAAATAACAATGACAGATGGCTTTCATCCGCTCACACACAAACACACTATATATATAAATACTACTACTACTACTACTAATACTACTAATAATAATAATAATAATAATAATAATAATAATAATAATAATAATAATAATAATAATAATAATAACAGCAGCAATTGAATACATACATAAATAAAATATACACAAGGGGTGGGCACCCCGTCACAATGGCTCAGCATTTATTGTGAAAATGACTCTCCGTTATTTGTGTGGTGCAACAATAAGCCTACTATATATTTTATTTATTTATTTGTTTATTTATTTATCTATTTGTTTATTTGGAATTTAAGTGTGCCAAGGTCCGACTGGAAATGACATTAGTAGATTCACGCGACAAATGTGTAAGGGAGGCAGCACCTGTGTTGAAAACTGGAAGAAAGTGGGCGGCAAAGAAAGCCGTGGAAGATGCAAAGGCTGTCTTTCGAATCATTGATATTATGGGGCAAGTGCAGCAGAGAAGAAGGGGTCTTGGTCTCAGTTCTGCTCCTCCTACATGGCACAAGGTAACCCCAGCTCAATGGAGGAAGCTGGTATTCAACGAGGTGCAAAAGCAGAGGATGAGGTGTGTAAAGGACGTTTCCCAGGCCAAGCAAGGAGAATGGATGAGATGGGAGAGTTAGGAACAATGCAAGATAAGCTGTCGAGATCTGTGGATAATGGAACAAAGCAGGATCAGTTTCCTCATCAGATCAGCATATGATGTTCTCCCATCACCACAGAACATAAATCTCTAGGTGGGTGAGGACCCCTTATGTCTTTTTTGTTCATCACCTGCAACATTAAGGCACATTTTGACAGGATGTAAGGTGGGTCTTAGCCAAGGACAGTTTACTTTGCACCATGAAAAGGTGCTGTGCTTGGCCTTAGCATTGAAATGCAAGCATAACATGGCCAATAAGACAATATTCCTCTGTCCAGGAGAGCAACCACCAAGAAAAGGTGTTAAAACCAAGTCTTATCCAGGACAACTGGAAGCTGCTAGAGTCTGGAAAATGCTGGCTATGTTGGTCAACGGTTTATTTTTTTCCAGCTGAGATTGCCACCACTAACCTTTGACCAGACATTGTCTTGTGGTCTGGATCAGCACGCCTTGTTTATCTGGTAGAGTTAAGAGTGCCATGGTAGGTTGTTGTGGATGAAGTGTATGAGAGGGAGAAACTTAAGTGCTCAAATAGCTGCTGAAGCGGAACAGTGAGGATGGAGAGTCCAGGTTAACCCAGTGGAGGTGGGTTGTCGAGGATGGGCTAGTCAATGAAACACACTCCACTTGAAGACCCCAACCCTACTTGAAGCTGGGACATGCCAGAACCGCACTGTCCCGAGCCCTCTTGATGTGTCGAGGGCTAGTCAATGAAACACAGAGGATGGAAGGTGCCCACTTGAAGACCCCAGAGATGTACCCTACTGTAAAGCTATGTCCAGTTGGTTGTCATGCTGATGCGCTAGAGAGACCGCACTGTGTAATTGAAATCAAATATAAGTCCCCTGTTGAATGTAAAAATCGTCATAATACTGTACCTGGGACACAAAGGGTGGTCACTCCAGTACCACTGAATGCCAATGTATTCCAGGTAGTGTGAAACAGTACATGTCTTCTCCGTTAACAAAAAAACGGTCGAAATTATCTCGTTCCATTTTTAATCTTGCTGGTTTTATGGTTTGTTTTGTATTGTTGCAACTTAGAATCAGTTAATACTTCGACAGTCCAAAAGTACGGACCAACCCCGCATTAATGTGAACCCGGTCTTTATAGGAAGTACGACAAATTTACTTACATAACTGGAAAATGCCATCAAATGCTAAAAGTCGACAGGATCATCCAGTCTCTTGTCCTTTACTAGTGCTATTGATACTCCTGGGTTCCAGCACAGGACCCAACAACCAAAAAAAAAAAAATACGACTCGAATACATTTTCCAATACAATTTCATGTTTTTTTAGGATTAAAAGAGACAACTAAATAACAATTGTATCTAAACCTCCCACTTATCCCTATGGTTCGTTATTATGTTTATGACGGTCGATATCGAACTTGGACTCAAACTGGGGTATCTTACAGTCGAGACCAATGCTGCGACCAGAATCACTTCGTTAGTGAGAGTATAGACATGACTATTTTATGACACCTTTATCTACAAGGAAGAAAGAGTTAATGTAAACCTTGTCAGATATAAGTTTCATTAAACATCAGTTTAGCCACTCATGTAACTTCTTACGTGTTACCCGGTCTAAAGGGTTTCGATAAATGAGGTCAGTTAATGTTCTCATACAACACTTCATTTATCTAAACTCTTCGTCCGGGTTATCATTTATGAAGTTTGGGACCCGAAGACGAAGAATCCTGGAGGGTTGTACTCGACACGAAGTAACCAGTGCTGAAGTAAAAAATAACCAGTTTGAGTAATGAATGAGTCAGTTGGTATTTGAATGTCTGTCCCTTTTTTTTATCGTACACTGAGCGTGAGAGAGACCTTGAACTACTTTTGAGAGGAAGTGCACTTTCTCGATGTACACAATAAACCCTTCACATAGGAACAAAGGCTTACAAACTTGTGGTCAGAAAAATAATGATCATCTTACTCTAGTCTTTACTCGTCGTCGCAGACCTAATAGTACCTTGTTCTAGTCAAAACACATAGTCGTAAAAGTTCTGTTTAATGGTTTTTAAATTCAGTCTACCCTTTTCCGGCTTATCTATGCCTTTGGCACTTTCTTTAGTTTATTAACTGTCAACAACTAGCTTATAACAAATAGTTTATGCTTATAACTAGTGCAGCAGAATAGCATCAGGAACGAGACTTTGAGTTAGGAAGCTGCAGTTAAAGCACTGTTGAGCATGTTTATTTACAAATATTGAATACACAAAACAAACAAAAAAAAAACAAAGGCACAGGGGACAAAATAAAAGGTTAAACAAAACAATACTTGCTTTTCTTTAAATTTAATGATTCTGCTTGTCCAAGCTGAGCTATGCCTTCACTGGACTTGTACATTCCAGTCCTTCCAAACTCCTCTCCCAAACAAAGGGTCTGGCTACCTTTATATACCATCTGGCTGGGGCTTGATTGACCACCAGTTATTCAATCAAGCCCCAGCCGATTTCTGCACATGGATTCTGGCAGGGATGGAATTAAACCCATCCCTGCCAAACTTAAATTCTAAACAATCTTTTTTTGCCCATATATATATATATATATATATGGGCAAAAAAAGATTGTTTAGAATATATATATACTATTTACAAGGTGGGCTTCTGCCTGTCACATTAACTTATTAACAAATTATGTTATTTTTTTTGTTAATGGTTTTCATAACATGTTTATGAACTAACAAAAAAGGTCAACTAAAACTATTCAGCAAACATCATTTTGCTACTTTGAGATATATTAATTGTTTAAGAAGTTTTCTTTTTTTGCAATGCATCTCTGGAGTAGACATTGCTACCATGTATTGTATATTACACAGCTGTCTGTCACTTCTCCACCAAAAATGGAGAATGTCATTGACTGTTTTATTATAGCATATTCATTATATTACTTGAAAAACTCTATGTTCTGTTTGCTTCTCTGAGAAACAGCCAAATACAATCTGTACATTTTATTACAAAAAAAAATCTGATACACCCTGTGCATTTGTTGCAAATATCACTTCACAATATGATGAATTGGTGCTGACCAACATGTAGTGGACTGTTTCCCTAAACCCTATGTCCCTGAACTCCCTATTGTAAAAGCACGTCAATATATAGATTTATAAATTCAGTACTCATAATCTAAAACCAGGGAACTATTGCAGCCTCTTCTGTAGACCAAGCCAAAAAGTGTGAATAATGTGCCGGGGTCTTTAATTCGATGGATTGTGCATCCAATGTAACTTTGAATTTACTCTCTTTTTTTCTCTTTGAGCCCAAGTGTGAAGCAAATTTCCAATGAGGAAAAGAGATAATGCTGTTTCAAATAGAGCCTTTATCATTGGCTTGAGACAGAGGACCTTTGTGACTTTGTCATTTTGCCATGTGACAATACCATAGACTTTGTCACAAAGGTGATTTATTTTTCTCACTTATAAAAAAGACCTCAACATTGCCAGACTTTTGTCTTTTCCTGAGTTCTTCTGATGTAGACTCTGAGGTCAAGTCAACACCATCACCTAAATAGAGCCCTTTGTGTGTCCATGTTATGAAAACTAATATAACAGTGCATAGTGTATGTTTGTCTGCTTAAGAACAGAGGCTTGTGGATAATTAATAAGCCATTAATTCTTTTCACTCCCGGCTCACAACTAAAATTAATAAGGTGTCATTTGTTCACATCTCAAAACCACCACACAATGGGCAGGATTTTCCAGTCGTAACTCAAGGGTTAATCAACAAATCGGTATGTAGCATTGATTTTGGCATTTTCAAGCAGTCGTTATGCCTATTTCATTATTAAATAATCGTGCTAATGTGATTTCTGAAATAATGTTGATTTACGAAATAATGTTAATATCTTAACAAGCAGTGCTTCTTGCGACTATTTCTTTGGTTTGTGTGGGAATTTAAAAGGAAATCCATGTTAATTGTCAGGAGTTAATTTCTACTTTGAAAAGGAAGGTTTTAATTAACACAGTTTTTCGTTAATTAAAACTCACGTGCTAGCTATGTCCCTGAAAACCCACATGCTAGATAATCGTAAATCAATATTTTATATGTGAAGTTCTAAATGAATGTACATTCTTGATGACAAAATGTACAGTTTTAAATTTTTATAAATTTATTATAAATTATACACAAAATAGATATTCCCATTATTTTTTATTTCCATTTGGCTGCTGCTCACTGATAGGGGAGCTGTCTCGCAGTATGCTAGAAGTTTCCATAGCTGCGAATTATGCTTCCATTCATTTCTCTTGATTTCGTTAACATGCATTTTGATTAATTCCCCTTATCTAGTCATTGAGAAAGGAAGTGATGTACGTGACCTGCGACAATTAAACTTTTTAACGAGAAATGCATTAATTAACTTCAAATTTCAAAGCATTAACAGATTGTTTATTAATAAATTTAGTTTGAAAATCAATTGCTACTAAAACTTTCGTAACTACAGCGAGTTTGATACAGTAACACTGTTTTTTGAAAATCTCCCCTAATTTGTCATTAGTTGGTACAATTGTCAGTGTCAGTTTGAGAAAGGTTTTGACTGAACAGCTGGTCTGAACTGAGTGCCTGTAGAGCTAGGGGGGAAGTTCTCCCAGCACCCATGCTAGTGCCACTGCCCTTCACTTTTCAGGATAAGTAAATTCACAGGCACCAACATTTAAAATAGTACATAACAAGATAAACAAATACATGTAAAATGCCAGGGATGTGGGGATATCTTTACCCATTGCTGTTTAGATTTATTAAATAGACCCCTCTTTCTCCAATCAAATTAACTTGCAACAAGATTGCATTTTAATCATGGAACTAACCCAAGGGCCATGTATGACTCCACAGTTGCAGTGGGCTGTATTTGATGGATTAACCCACCTGCAGCCCCTGTGGCAGTAATGAACCAGTTTCTTCTCATCTACATTCATCTGATGAAGGGAACTGCTTGCTGTGCAGTATTTAAAAAAAGCTTTTTTTTATGTAGTTTGTCAATAAAGAAAGTATTATTATTCTTTGAACATTTTTGTTATGTAGAACGAGAGTTTGACCTCGAAGATCATACAGTTTAACACAAACTGTCTAAAAATGTTGCACCAGAGGCACATTTTATGAATTTTAGCACTTTAATGAGACCATTAGCTGTAGTTTTTGTGGAGCCACTTTAAGGCTTTGACTCCAATGCATTTTGAACATCCCTGAAATGCTTCAAGACTCAGTTTACGGGAATGTGTTTACTGATAAACTCCTTCTGTTCAGATCAGAGCAACTGTCATCCAGATCAACACTGGGGTCAAACTCTTCTCTCTGCTATTTAACAGAACAATCAATCTATTACCCAATCTCATCTCTTTCTCTGACTGACTCACTTTGTGACCCTGAGCCAGTCACTTAACTTCCTTGTGCTCCATCCTGCAGATGAGATGTTAAATCAGTGTCCTATTGTAAGTGACTCTGCATATAATGCACAGTTCACAGCCCACCTCTGTAAAGAATTTTGTGATGGTGGTCGCTATGGAAGGCACTATATAAAAATATTATTATAATGTTAATCTGGTACTTTTCATCCTTATTAAAATGTACTGTGGTATACTAATGGAGGCCAGTGATAAGGCTACTCATGCTGAGAGGAAATAAGAAAATAGATTTATTTTTATGTCACATCTTTTGTGGCAGACCCACTTTTCCCAATTGTTTCTCAAATAACCCACCTTTAAAAAAAAAAAGAAATAAAAAGTTTTTTTCTCTTTTTGTCTTGTGAAACATTTTATATAGATATGAATCATCTTTATATAGCAGTTATTGGTACTGTCCACTTATTCAGTTAATCAAACTGATGCTTATATTAAAAAAAGCTATTAAAGTTGTATGACATATTGTAGGTCTAATTAAGTTTGAACTCTTTTTTAGCAGGGCACTCTGTCTCCATGCTAGCTCAGTACTGGCCCTGATTATGCACCATATGTCTGAATATTTGTTAGCTGACAAAAAAATATTTGCTTAAGCCTAACATAGCTGAAGACAAAGTCCAATTTTTCTTTGGTTCAGTGCACCGCCCATATACAGAGCCTGGCCAGTCTAATGTTAACGCTTTAGTTACGATACAACACTGGCATTAATGGAGTGCCAACAAAGACATTCCTTGTTAAAGGTGTTGATGCTAAAGTTTTAAAATTAATGTTCTTACCTCTGCCATTTTCACTGCTCCCCTTCTCATTGAATGCTACCCTGCCCATCACGTCTCAATATCTATGCTAAAAGTCTAACCAGGCTGCAGCTGGGTGGTGTGACATTTCCTGACTTTTATAGCTTCAGGCTGCACCATTGAACTTCATTTAATTTAGATTTTTTTTGTAAGGAATTTGCTTCATTGTGGTGGCTTCAAATTTCAACCATAATATTTTTTTTTCTAAACAAAGTTTTTTGTAATTAATTTCCTTACCTTGGTAAAACAGTACCCTGGTGAGACACAAGGTCCCTTCAACCACTTTACAGTTCTAAATTGTTCTTATTGTAACTTACATTTTTTATATTACAAATTCGTCATTTGAAGTGAACATTTAATCAACACAAAAAAATGTAAATTTGATTGTCTGTGTAACAAGATCCTCGCAACTCTCATGGTTTGTTGCCCCTTTAAAAGCAGACCCAGGAAACAGAAATGGATTTTTATGGTGCTGACGCGCACCTTTAATCAACACAAAATAAAAATAAACAAAACAAACAAACACCTAGCTCCTTCTTGGAGCACTAACTAATGCAAGCCGTTATATACCTTACACAGGACGGCTAAGCCATTTACCTGTCACCAAAACACACACAAGGTCTTCACACACTCTACCTTGTACTACGATTGTGCACACCAACAATCAGGCTCCTCACACACCAGCAGCCCCGAACAGCCTGGCTGCTCTCTATAAATACCCTGCACCTGGCTCGAATTTACAATTAACACCAGGAGCAGGGGATAACTAATAATTAAACAATACACCATCCGCATTCTCTCATGTTTTTAGCAGGGAGGATATTAACCCCCTCCCTGCTGTATTACAACTGTTAAAATATGTATTCATCGTTATGTAAATCAAATTGGTTTTCTCAATATGGGAGCCAAATTCCATATAATGGTAGCAATTTATGTACCATTGCATTAACATAGCAACAATTAATGTGTTCTGAAAAGAGCTGCAGGAGATCTTCTGCAGCCGATCACTCCCACCGGCAGAGGTGGAGAATAGGGGGCCAGTGAAATGTTCTGTCTGTGCCAGCTGCTGCGCTCCTCAAGCAAAAACAACAACAACAAAAAAACTTTATCGTTAAAAGAAAAATTGCAACAGAGGATAAATCAGATATCTTGGTACGTAATATCATTACCATACAGTACAATGAGCATGCTCATTCTTTTCTTTCTAAAGTGTAATAGTCTGAGAAAACTTTTCCAGTATGAGAAATGTCATACGGATATAATTATGATAAAGAGCAGCCACACGAAATCAATGGGATATATCTGCTGATGTCCGAATTGCAACTGTTCGGATAAAAAAAAAAATCGCTGTGTGGCACGCAAGGCATTTTGACGCCTGTATCGCTGCTATTATTTTCATGTGGAGAACTGGCATCCTCAGACGATAGAGAACTAGTACCCCCAGGCGATGGACCCTCGGGACGCGACGGCGGAGCAGGCGAAGGCGACAGGGGCTCCTCCCCTTCTGGCGGCGAAGGCGGCAATGGCTCCTCCCCTTCTGGCTGGGAAGGCAGCAGAGGCTCCTCCCCTGCTGGTGGTAAGTCGGGCTGTGGACGCACCGACTCCCCCCTCTTGGGCTGTGGACGCACTGACGCCCCCCTCTTGGGCTGTGAACACTCCTCGCTGTGAGAAAGAGGGTAAGTATCTTTATGTGTAACTGTGTTTAATTTCCGATAGTATACACAAACGAAGAGAGCCATAATTTTTTCTTACCAGGACATTGGGGGCTGCCCATAGGCTGCTGCTCTTCCTTGTAATAGTGCCTTCATCTCCTTATACATGGTTGGTGGGACAGACCGGTTCCGCTCCCGCGTTGGAGTTGCATTGCCAGTCGGGATTCGGTTCTGCACAGCACTGGTCTGACCGTAGTCCTCTTCATGTGCTGCAAAGACATGGCACCACTTACCCAGCAATACGTCCAGCTGTTGTTGCTGGTCTTCAGTCAGCCTGATAACTCCCAGCATCTGGCAGGCAGAAGCAACAACCCCAGCTAATGGTTCCACCTGATTCGAGTGCACGTCCACTTCAATTACACCAGGCCTACTTAGAGTCAGACACAACTCTTTCGCCCCCTTTATGCTAGTAGGATCTACAAAGAAAGCAGCTGCCAGGTTTTGATATCTTTTAAGCTAAACTGGGTAGCTATTTACATTCCTTACCCTCATTAGTACATGCACTTGGTTGACTAACCCTACAGTTCTGACCAGCCCCAGCTGACACCAGGAGACAAGGTAATGCTGCTGCTTCCCTCCTTAGAATTGAAACTATATGCTAAATGGCAGGAGCCATATGAAGTGATTCAGACTATAGGAAAGGTGAATTATGACAGGCAAGGGAGGCTTTATTTATAGCCCCAGGCGAAGTAAAGAATGATTTAGGCCCCTGTCCAGAGACCCCTAGCACTAAAATAATTTCGATGGGGGAACAGTTCAGATCAGCAACAAGAGCTGCGGAAGCTTATTGAGGAGCTCAGCAATGTTTTTTCTGATGTGCCTGATAGAACTAATCTTGCTGAATATGACTGTGGCAGAGCAAAGCTCTGCTCTTTAGAAATTGGCAGGGATGGGGTTAACTTCCCCTACCTGCCTGGGTTTATTATGTTCAGGTGGCTGGGGTTGATTAGTTGATTAGGTTGATTAACGATCAATCAGCGCCCAGCCACCTGATATAAAAGGAGGCCTCTGCTTCTCATTTGGGGAGAGGGAGCTGAGGAAGCAGGTTGGTTTTTTTTTGGTTGTTTGGAGAGCTTGAATCCAGTGAAGGCATTGCCCAGCCTGGAGATTGTCATTTTTGTACATTTTGCTTTTTGTCTTTCTTTGTGTTTAAATTGTTTTGTTTTGGCCCTTGTGCCCTTTCATTTTGTGTTTATTTATAATAAAATAGTTATTTTTTTGAACTGCAGTCTGTCTCTGGGCCTCTATCTACTCGCCAGCCTGCCACAATGACATTATCTCTCCCTCAGATGTCACAGTATGAGAGAGGCCTTACCAGATCCCAGAAAGTCAATGAAGTGACGTTCGCAAAGAGTTGCGGGCAATAATCGAACCTGGGGTGATTGAGCCTTCCAGGAATGAGAGGTGCAGACCAATTCTGATAGTCGCCAAAAAGGATGGAACCAATCGCTTCTGCGTTGATTATAATAAGGTAAACGCTATTGCCAAGTTTGATGCCTACCCCATGCCCTAGTCGACGTGTTTCTTGACAGACTGGGAATGGCAAGGTTCATCTCAACTTTGGACCTGACGAAGGAATACTGGCAGATACCACTGATGGTTTGTTTCACTTCATAACCATGCCAGTTGGGCTAAATGGTGTGTCTGCTGCCTTTCTGAGACTAATGGACCAGGTCTTATGCCCACATCATGAGTATGCAGCAGTGTATATTAACAACGTGGTTATTTGCAGCTCCACCTAGCGAGAGCATATGGCTAGGCTCACGGTCATCCTGCAGTCTCTAGGGGCAGCTCAGCTGACAGCCAACTTGGGAAAATGTGCACTTGCCAAATTTGAAACACAATATTTGGGATTTATTATGGGACATGGGCATGTGAAACCCGTCGCCACTAAAGTCCAGGCTTTGATGGACTTGGCAATCCCAAAAACCAAGTCCCAGGTGAGGTCTCTCTTGGGGTTGACCAGTTATTACCAAAGATTTGTCCCCAAATATGACACAGATGTCAACCCTTTAGTAAACCTCACTAAAAAGAGCAAACCAAATGTAATTAAATGGACAGGAGATGTCAGGGGGCATTTGATACCATTATGCAGAGACCCTGCCAAGTCCCTACCCTTATCACACCAGATTTTGATAAGGAATTTATCCTCTACACTAATGCTTCAGATGTTGGTCTGGGGGCAGTCTTGTCCCAGCAGTTTGACGGAATAGAATAGACATTTTAACATCACATCTTCTTACTAACAACGGTCAGAATCCTTAGCAGCAGTGAAACACATAACACTGCTATACTACAACCTGTGTGTTGCAGTGCTGTGGGCAATATGTGTTTATGTCATGCATTGTAATTCATTGATGTTGTCTATTACTTATTCTGTTAGGATCTCTTAAAGGTGGTAAACTGGTTTTATAATGGTATCCATTTTAGCTGCCCTTAGCTGCAACTGTTGTCCCTTCAGGAGGCTGTGTGGTCCAGTGGTTAAAGAGCAGGCTTGTAATCAGGTGGTACCGTGTTCAAATCCCAGCTCATTGTGTGACCCTGAGTGAGTCACTTAACCTTGTGCTCTGTCTTTGTGGTGAGACATTGTTGTAATTGACTGCTGCTGATGCATAGTTCACACACCCTAGTCTCATATCTTATAAAGCGCTTTGTGATGGTGGTCCACTATAAACAAATATATAAAGATTATTATTATTCAGACCATGTTGCACTGTCACTGAAATGCCTTTGGATATAATTTTGATGTACAGTAATTGTTAACACCCAATATGTCATGTAACCTTACATACTGTATAGCTACACTGAACAAAAATATAAACGCAACATGTAAAGTGTTGGTCCCATGTTTCATGAGATGAAATAAAAGATCCCAGAAATTTTCCATACCCACAGAAAGCTTATTTCCCTCAAATTTTGTGCACAAATTTGTTTACATCCCTGTTATTGAGCATTTCTCCTTTGCCAAGATACTCCATCCACCTGACAGGTGTGGCATATCAAGAAGCTGATTAAACAGCATGATCATTACACGGGTGCACCTTGTGCTGGGGACAATAAAAGGCCACTGTCACAGAGACGGCCGAAGTGGGCGGTGTCAGAACCAGGAAAAGGAATGAAATACACAAAACAGGACGGGTGAAATGAAATGATGATGGCGTTTGCTTGCGCCAGTGTATTGTAAAATAAAACAGTACAAAAACAGACAGAAAAACAGGACGCAGCACTTGAAGCCAAAATAAATAGACAAACAAAACGGACTAACACTTACACAAAACACGGCGAGCAGATTGACAAACAAGTATCGTGCTGGTCCCACCAGCACGCAATAGCAATTGTAATTCTAACTCTCCTACTCTCTCTCCCGTTCTCCACTCACTGAACACCCAACCGCGAGTATGTGAAAACGTGCATCTATATATACTGTTGTGCTGGGATTCAATTACTAATTAATTATTCACTTGAATCCCAGCACATGAATTAATTATGTGCAACCTCGTGCTCACATTTTAACTATGTACAATCCCGTGCCTAAATACAAATATACATTTTAAACACTCGTGTTACAGACCCATTTATATCCCGTGTACCAATGACTATACACCAACATTTAACAAACCACACGCAACATAACAGATAATATACACAGGGGCGGGCACTTTGTCACAGCCACTCTAAAATGTGTAGTTTTGTCACACAACACAATGCCACAGATGTCTCAAGTTTTGAGGGAGCGTGCAATTGGCATGCTGACTGCAGGAATGTCCACCAGAGCTGTTGCCAGAAAATTGAATGTTCATTTCTCAACCATAAGCCCCCTCCAATGTCATTTTAGAGAATTTGGCAGTACGTCCAACCGGCCTCACAACTGCAGACCACGTATAACCACGCCAGCCCAAGACTTCCACATCCGGCTTCTTTACCTGTGGGATCATCTGAGATCAGTCACTTGGACAGCTGATGAAACGATGGGTTTGCACAACAGAAGAATTTCTGCACAAACTGTCAGAAACCATCTCAGGGAAGCTCATCTGCATGCTCGTTGTCCTCACCAGGGTCTTGACCTGACTGCAGTTCGGCATCGTAACCGACTTCAGTGGGCAAATGCTCACCTTTGATGGCCACTGGCACGCTGGAGAAGTGTGCTCTTCACGGATGAATCCTGGTTTCAACTGTAACGGGCAGATGGCAGACAGCGTGTATGGCGTCGTGTGGGAGAGCAGTTTGCTGATGTAAACGTTGTGCCCCATGGTGGCAGTGGGGTTATGGTATGGGCAGGCATAAGCTACGGACAACTAACACAATTGCATTTTATCGATGGCAATTTGAATGCACAGAGATACCGTGACGAGATCTTGAGGCCCATTGTCGTGTCATTCATCTGCTGCCATCACCTCATGTTTCAGCATGATAATGCACAGCCCCATGTCGCAAGGATTTGTACACAATTCCTGGAAGCTGAAAATGTCCCAGTTCTTCCATGGCCTGCATACTCACCAGACATGTCACCCATTGAGCATGTTTGGGATGCTCTGGATCGACGTGTACGACAGTGTGTTCCAGTTCCCGACAATATCCAACAACTTCTCACAGCCATTGAAGAGGAGTGGGACAACATTCCACAGGCCACAATCAATAGCCAGATACTGGTTTTCTGATCCACGCCCCTACCTTTTTTTAAGGTATCTGTGACCAACAGATGCATATCTGTATTCCCAGTCATGTGAAATCCATAGATTAGGGCCTAATGAATGAATTTAAATTGACTGATTTCCTTATATGAACTGTAACTCAGTAAAATCTTTGAAATTGTTGCATGTTGCATTTATATTTTTGTTCAGTGTATATGCCATGACATACTGTATAGTTCAGTATACAAGAAAAAAAAGTATTATATGCAATGTAATAGTAAAATAGAAACAGCTTGTATAATAGCCAAGCAAGTTATTAGTCCATTCAACAGGAAAGCTATAAAAATATTATTTTTGGAAACCACTCAAAACATTAATGTGTCTGCCACATATAATTATCCCCTGCCTGTCTTGAGTAATGAAAGCATGCATTACAAGCCTGGTGAGTTAGATGTGTCAGGAATTTGCTGCAGACATTGGCAGCATTATTGTCTTGCTCGGGAGAAAACATAATGAGCATTATGGTAGGGTAAGAGCTATAATCGTTTCACTCTTTTTTATTTCCACATTAGTTTTTATTTAAAAAAAAGAAAGAGACTGGTACTAAAGAAAATAAAACCCCAGTGTTTTAACTGGAATACCGTTAGTTTTAATTGGACCAGTGACGATCTTTGAGGCCAGAATTGCCCTGTTTTAGACTCTTTCCCACGTCATTAAGGAGGGCAATTAAACTTCAAATCACAAACATTGCAGAGCAGAAACACTCCAGAGTCAAAGTATATTGCCATTTCAAAATCATGGATTTTTAAGAGCTTTCAATGCCTAAATTGGAGTTCAGCCAGATTGTCTGTCTGTGCTGTATGTGCAGTGTGAGATGTTTTGTGGTACTGGTATGTTAACACTGGGACATGCAGCACCATTTCCAGTCTGTCAATATGTAGGATAGCAATAAAACCTGTGCTAACATTTTAGAATTTTAAGGCAGCTGAATACCCCATGCCTAGTACTTGCATAATAATAATAATAATAATAATAATAAATAATAATAATAATAATAAATCATAGCAGTGCTACTGTGTGAATGTCTTGCTTATGAAAGAATCATCTGTAACTTCAGGCACTTAGTCTTATAAGAATAACTGAAGGAAAGACAAACGTATCTTCTAAAAATTATTTCATTAGTCTTAATGCAGATGGAAATTCCATCAATAACAACTGATGTATGCTAGTCAGAGCCAGTGGTTTGCTGGTTTTCAACTGGTCCTGCTGGTTCAGGAAACTTGAGCCCGGTTAAGGAGCTAGTTAAGCTGGTCCATGAATAAATAGGTCCATTAAAAATGAACTATTTGTTGTTTACATAAATTAATATATTGGCTGTAAACATTATATCAGATTTTATATACCTGTCAGTAATAGTAAACATTGTTTGCTTTCCCAGACAATTGTTTACTATTGCACTTTCACATTTAATTACATTTGAAAGTTCTAATACACAATGATAAGAGTAGATCAATTATACAAAACGTTATAAAGATGATACATCTCAGGTTCTACAGTCTGATTGATTCTGTAAGTAGTCTTTAAATAAATGACCAAATAAACCTTCGTGAGTATGGCCTACAATGCAAGTTATAAAACGTGTGTGTAACAAACAACAAAAAACATATATACTGAAAGCAAATTCATGTGAATGTGTACAAAACTTATTCGGTGCGAGTTTGTGTTCTTCTGAGCGCCCTTTCTTCCCTCGTGGGGACTCATCTCTAAACTCTGCCGCTTTTTGCGTATCTGTTGTCTTACATTCCGGCCTCTGCTGCACAGACTGGATCATGCTGCTGGACTAAATCAAAACAAAGCGGCCACGCGCACGTTTCCCGCAGCAATGACATCACCGCACCCCCTCCTTCTAGTCCTGCGAAACCAAAGCGAAAAGACCTGCAGCACGGCAGGGGAAGCGACGCGTCATTTGGTACTGGGCGTTGCTTATTTGTAGGGCTATGTCGCTATGCAATAGCCGCAGAAAGCACATATGCGCTAATATTTGTGTGATAAATTGAAGCAAAAGAAAAGTGTAGAGCCCGTCGCTCTTCTGCAAAATACAATAGTCTTGTGATCAGATTAGAGTAGGCGGAAGTGAGGTCAGGCAGGCAGTCTGTCTCCTCCATGTTATTGTTTTTGTGTTGTGTGATGATATAGACGGGAGACCAGAGACCCTCCTGAGTTCAAGAGCAGGCTGGGATTACATTGTTGTGTACGAGAGACAAACGGGACACACGCATAATCTGTCATTAGCGTGTGTAATTCTGTAAACTACGGAGTTCCACTAGCCTGCGAGATACGTAGAGTTGTAATTGTGCTCGTGTTCAAATAATATTCGCCATGAACGGCATCAGCAAGGGCAGGTTTGAGGTAAGTAGTGCAGTTCCTGCTCTGTATGATATTGATTGAATCACGTGTGATATGTGAATGGGGAAACTGGTGATTTTATATATATAGATAATATATATATATATATATTATATATATATATATATATATATATAGATATATAACACCACACACAATGTTCCCCCAACACCCAATCCAAAGACCACAATGTTACAGGATGCACAATGTCCTACGTATGAATGTTATAATAATAATATTATATAATAATAAATAATAAAGATTTGCGGTTCAAATTTTGAAACGCCAAGTTTAAAACTTTGGTGTGTTTTCCGCATCAAACCCACAAAAGCAAATATGTGTCCGTGTTTATAGCTGGCAGCGATAGCACTAAGTGTTACATTCGCGTTTAAGGGCTATCGCGTAAATGTAAACTCACATTTGATTATGTGCTTAATACATGACCTTATTGTGATCGAAAAAAATGTAACATCAGAAGCAATATATATATATATATATATATATATATATATATATATAGTATATATATATATATATATTCCTAAGATTACTTGTTTCGCTCCCGGATCGTTAATAAGAACAAACTAGTGAAGACATTTAGTCAATGGGTGTAGAGGCTAATTCCCAGAATTACTGAGGAAACCGAGTTTGCCAAGGCGTAGTTATGGCATGGTTAATTTGTGAGAAATTTACATCAATGGGCTAATCCCTAATAATAACAATAATCCAACCTATGTTGGTTTGGTAGCTGTACCCTTTCATCCTGTAAAGCCTAAGATATAGCTAGAGGAAATGTAACAAGCAGTCAGAGCTCAGCTTGCATGCTTTCTAACTGTGTCCAGTACCACTTTTGAATTAGGATAACTGAGTTGTCAGCTCTTTGACACTTGTCACCCTTTTAACCAGGCCCTGGCACAGAGAAGAATAATGTTGTTACAGTATTACTACTACTGAGTGTGACTAACAAAAACCAGCCTGGGCCTGCTGAGTTGAGTTTTGTTGGTTTCACCAGTTACACTCTGTGTGTATAGTTCTGAAACCTCCCCTGATCGCAGTGAACTCTGTTTGGCAGCTAAAGCAGTGTAACCAGGGTACAGAGTGCTCGCAAGCTTTTTGAAAATAGGGAGTAACCATTTAAGCCTATAGCAGGCATCAAAATTATGTGATGTTTGGGTATCCATGGTAGTGGTGTTGTTCATGAGCCTTAGATCTTCCAAAAAGAAAAATCAGAAGAGAGAAGATAAAGCAGAAAGTGAAGGCTTTGGTCAGCCAAATATGAGGCTTGTGTGGATTGTGTTTTGATTATTGTTATCAAGGACTTGGGGGGGAAAAGGGAAGTTGTCATTTTGTCATTTGTATTCCTGGTACTGTATAGTATGCGAAATACAGTATATGCCTGTTTTAAAATATTTATTGATTATACTTTTTTCAATTATTAACAAATAGTTTATGAACACATCAGGGATACATTAAGATTATCAGTTTATATAAACAAGTTCATTCAATATAAAGATTACATTTTTCAAGGTCTGGCTTTGCAGAGCAATTAAGGGACTCATTTTTGTTTTGATTGCTTAGCTATCAGCAGAGCTTTTCCAATAACACGAAGAAACGCCTTCTGCTGCAGGTTTTAGTAGGAGAATGCTGGTAATAAAGTAAGAAGGCTTCAAGGAGGGAGCATGCTTGTGTGCACACAAGCTACACGTTATTCATAGAATATAAACAAAATGGAAAACCAGTAAGGTCTGATTTCAGATAAAATACGTTGCACAAAAGGCTAAACTCATAGTATTCATGTTTTAATGTAACACTGAATCAGTTTTATGGACAACACCGCAGTTTAAACGTGTGCAGGATTTTCTGATAGTAAAACTGCCATACTAAGAAACTACTTTCTGTAGGTGTGCATAGGGTTCCTAATTAGGTTAGTTGTGCAATCAGGTCCATGCTAAATGGTTAAACTAAGGTTTTACCTCCATGGTAACCTGGATCTCCTCCAGCAGGTAATGACCTAAATGCTCAGGTGAGACTTAGTACTGTTTGGATAAACTCCTGTAATAAATCACTGCAGATCAGATTGAGCTGCCACTTGATTGCTCACTGCTGGCAACAGATTGTTTTAGTAACAAATCGTAAAAACTTTTTGGATACAGAGCAAGTAGATTTTTTTTAAAGATGCAAAAAGTAATAGATTATTGTTCCCCGTGGCTTTTATTGTGCAAGCCTCAATTAAACATTCATTAATCAATTAATTGCCCAGGTGCCATAAGCTGAACCTTAAATGATAAGCACATGCATGTTTTCAGTTGTAATTTAAAGGCTTTTATAAAGACTCACACACTTTTTTTTTTCTTTTTTTTTTTTAGTAATAAAATGTTGCATTGAATCAGTTCCTGCCTGATTGCTCTGGAAGAGTGATGGGTAACCCTGGCCTGATTTCATGAGAAGTATTTGTTGTTTTCCCAGTCCTGGTGTAGGGTCAAGGCCTTATTTGGAAGCAAGGGTTGAAAGGGTGCAGTACACTACATTATTGTTTTTAGTACACGGTGTATTAGGTAGGGGTCTTCCACTCCTCTTCATGGGAAAGGAAAACAGTCCTCCCTTTCCAAACAGTCACAGTTTGCTGACTATGCCAGCCTTGCATTTGTGGGTGCAGTATTTATAAATGTCACAGACCAGAGTTTCACCTGATCCATTGTTCAGATAGTTGTCCTGTTCTCCAACTACTGGAAAAGAGTTCAGGTTTTTTTTGTATATAATAATGCTAATACTTTTTGACACTGGGAGCGGGGTTTGCGACTACAAAAGCCTTTCATGTTTGGTACAGTATTTGTCAGTTTGTCTTCTGAAACGGCTTTGGTTTGCATTGGGAAAGCCCGTTTCAGACTGCTGGTGTGAACTGTTGATTGGATCAACCGATGTCTTCAATGTGCTGTTAACCTGTCAGCTCCAGGTACCTATACAGAGGCAGTTTTAACCTGCAGCCTGTTTTGTGCCGATTTACCTGCAGTGTAAGTAGGGGTTCCATTTTTCTGCATTTTAGAAGTACAAAGTAAAAATCAGCAACCACCTTACTAACAGTTTACAAAAAAAAGTAATAAAACACATCAAGTCCAAACGCTGCTTGAATTAAGTTATTATTATTATTGTTGTTGTTTTTATTTTTTATTTATTTATTTATTTCTTAGCAGACACCCTTATCCAGGGCGACTTACAGTTGTTACGATATGTCACAGTACAAAAAGTATCACATTATAAAATATCACATTAAAAGTTATCACATTATAAAATATCAGATTGCAGAATATTATAATGCAGATAAGAGCAATTGTGAAAGTACAATAAGACCAAATTTAAGTAAGAGCAAAATAAAGAATACATTAAAGTATAAGTAAGAGCAGTTATAACTTATAGTAAATATTTGCTGTAAGTTATAACTGAAATGCTCCATAGTCATGTGTAAATTGTATGTCAGTGCAGTTTCACTGTCAAGGCCATTCTTAGAAAAACTAACTTAGTGATGTATAATTTTATATTAATGACTTTTATTGGCAGAACTGCTGAGGTAGCCTCTGAAATCTTAGAACAGAAGCAGCTGGGATCAGGGTGGGTGGTGTGGATTAATGAACTGACCGTTCACCTCTGGGGCATATAGGTCGAATTGGTCTGGTGCACTCATTCACCATATTGCCACACAGATTTCTGCACAATCAGTCAAGACTGAAACAGAATAAGTGGTTGTTAATTCAGGGCTGAAATGTCCCTTTCAAAGTATAGTGACTTGTGAAAGATTCAAGACTGATTTTAATTCGGTTTAATTCTTCACCTATATGTTCTGCGGTTTGTAAAATTAGCAAGTAGTTCTAAAATGTTGCAGCTGAATTTTTTCTCCCATTTTAAATGTTTTGCATCAAGGTTTTTCATGCAGCTGGCAACCCCCCCCCCCCCCAGCCATGTCCTAAGAACGTACCTTGAGAGTGCCGTCACTGCGTTGCTTCAACTTTGATCTGGAGCACTCACTTCTTGCATACTAAATTACAACTGGAAACTGCAGGGTAATGCTAGCCGTCAGCCTTCTTTAGATTTACAACATGCATAAAAAAGGAAAATCAGACATTTTAAGGAAGAGGGAACCGAAAAGAATGTTGATGTAATATTTTCAATGACAGTAGCTGTGTGGGATGGTGGTTGGAATTTAAAGAATAAGGTGCTAGGAGGTTTCAAGTCCAGTATAACTATGGCAGTGGCTTGCTGGCTGTCCCTGCCACCCAGCTAAACACATTCTGATAACTTTGTTGATAGGGTTCCTAATGTTTTACAGTGGTAATAGCTAACATGATAACACTATGTAACACAATTTTTGTTCCTGGGTAGTAAGTGTTATTTCCTAATTGCTTATGCCTCAAAAGTATTGAAAATGGCTATTATTCCCCACAAACTTTGCTTTTGTGACCAGGACAGTGATATTTCAAAATATCACTATTTCCAATGGGAAAATGGGCAAATATGTGTCTTTTCGTTCACATAAAGTCAGAAAAAAACAACATATGAATCCAAACTAACATGTATTTATACTAAAGTAATACAAAAATGACTACAAAAGATTTAGAAGTGAGAAAGTTTTTTCAACAATTTCAAAGCAAGGCCTGTTAACAAGTTTCTAGTGTACAGTACATGTTTTAAAATGGAAAAATAGGTTTGGTAAAAAATACTGTAAGTTTCTTTCAAAACTCTGCATTTGAGAAGTTCTGTTGTAGCCCAAGAACCAAAATGTTATGGGGCTGTACTGTACAGTTTAAAAGGCTTCTATTGGACCTTAACACATCTTGTAATATATATATATATATCCACTCTGAAGGATGCCTCATACCTTTATGGATGTGTTATGTGAAACACCTGGTAGCTCATCCAGGTGCTGGAGCTAACGAGAATATTTCGGCAGAATGGCATCTGAAAATACTGTAAAATCATGAAGACTTTAAAACGCCTTCAGAAGTCTGTCTGGTGCCTTTTCAACTTGTTAAAGAACAGTAGCCAACCTTGATGTATTTTTGTCAGGTTTGCGTCAGGACAGTCACATGACATTAAAAAAGAAAAATAAATTACAGAAGTTGTCTTCATCGCTTTCTCACTCGGGACTAATGTAATGTGTGCATTTGCTGGTTCTCTGATTGGACTCCATTCAATGTTTAGTATCCATAGCCTGTAAAGATGTTAACAAGTGTTGTGAAACCTTACAAAGGCCACTTGCAGATCAAACATGTAAGATTCAATGTGCTTTAAAAGAAACCTGTACAGGCATTATTTTACTTTCAAATCCTAGCCTGTTAATGAGTCAGTCTGGTAGCCTCTACAGTAGCTGTGTGCTGATGCAGTATTGTGTAGTACAGAGTGCAGGGTTTGCATACTCCATTGACCCTGGTTGCAGAGAAGCTAGAATTTGTACAGCAGTCTACAAGCTTGAAATGGGTGATTGTTACAAGCTGCAACGTATCAATACCTGTCTGCTGCATCTCAGATAAACCTGCTTAAAACTGCCCTGGGAGTAATCTGCTGAAGGAGCTAGGGTTAAGCATGGAAGAAAACAGAAATACCTAAAAAATTAGCTTAGGTGTAACCAATCACCTTCAAAATCACACACCAAGTTAAGTGGTCTCCTCCTGTGTTAAATTGTAGTGATTCACATGATTTCAGGATAAATTCAGCAGTTCCTGTAGGTTCCCTCTGCTAGGTAGTGCATTTCAAAGCAGACTCAATCATGAGCACCAAGGTGCTTTCAAAAGAAAAGGGACAAAGTTGTTGAAAGGCATAGATCAAGGGGTGGGTATAAAAAAATATCAAAGGCCTTAAATATCCCTTGGAGCATGGTCAAGATGATTATTAAGAAGTGGAAGGTGTTTGGCACCACTAAGACCCTGCCTAGATCAGGCCGTCCCTCCAAGCTGGATGACCGAGCAAGAAGGAGCCTGATCACAGAGGCTACCAAGAGGCCAATGGCAACTTTGCAAGAGCTACAGGCTTTTATGTCCAAGACTTGTCAAAGTGTGCATGTGACAACAATATCCCAAGCACTCCACAAATCTGGCCTGTATGGTAGGGTGGCAAGAAGGAAGCCATTACTCAAGAAAGCCCTTGAATCCCATTTGAAGTATGCAAAAGAACAGTCGAAGCACATTTTCCATTAGGAACATTATTATAAATCGGGTTTACGTTCCTGACTCTTTTGCTAGATAATATATCTATCTACCTTTACAAAAATTAGCTGTTGTATTGTACTCATGCAAATATTTAATTCTTTACACTTAGCCCGGTGGGTACGCGCATATTACTCAGGCATCTATATGATGTGTTTAAAAATACAGACTAGGGGCTTTCCAGTGACGTATTCAGTGTGTGTATGCGGTACTACTAGCAGGAAATACGATCGCCTGAAGTTAAGCCCCTCATCATGTGACAGAGTTCACAGCTTAGGCTTCGTTTTGAGTCCATTGCTCTTATCAGACATTGTTAAGGGCAAATCAATTCGATAAAAAAAAAAAAAAGACTGAGACAGGGAGACGACGACAGGTACTGCGGTTCGGACACCTTGCATGCGCACATGACGCATCGCTCAAGTCTCGCTGTGTCATAAATGCCGTATCGATATCGTATCGAAGTCGAAGCAGAGTAGTAATGCATAAGAGTCGCAAGTGCCATGCGTCCTAACTCGAGGATCGCCTGTATATATTGTAGCGTGCATGGGGAAAGGCAGCAGCAGGGCTCTTTTGTAAAGCGGTATCGGCGTGATGCTTTAGTGCGAGAGGTGCCCTCCACCTGTGTGTGGATTGCCACGCCCTGTGTGATGCTCCTGCCTGCGGGGAACCTGGATCGAATCCTACATCCGTACGTCCATTTTAATACGTCCCTCCAAGTGTGCAGTTCTTTAAGTAAAAGACACAAATTCAGTATTGAATGTAACTGTGTACAGATTTAAAAAACAAGAACACGTTTTATGAACAATGTCACAGCTCTCAACTCCCTAAATTACTGGTGGCGCACGCACTAAACACACGCAGCTGCTGCATGCAAGCACAAGCATACTCCAGTATGCAACAGCACATTTTTCATGGAGTAAAGTTATGTAGTAAACCTGTAATATATAGTAACGGTAAACTGTTGTAGACTTTTGTGCTTTGTTTCTTTGTCTGTCAGACGTGTTCTAGAGATCATACTGAGATTTAAAAAAAATATCGGTGCACAGAAATTTACATTTTTTGTAACTACAATTGTCAGATGTGCAAGACGTTGAACAATATATGCTTTAGTAAACTAAGTTTTACGTTATTGCAATGTGCCAATAGAAGTTTAACCATTTTGTGGGTTACTGCTGTGTTTTATTAAAATATTTTTAAACTACCTACCTACCTACCCTATTTTGTTTTCCAGCTTATCCCGAACCACACAATTTTTTATTTGGCCTTTGGCATAGAGAAAACACGGGTTGTTTTTTTTTGTAATGCTATTTTGCCAAATACTGTATTACAGTACTATGTTTTACTTTCATTTTCACATTTTTCTTTGACTAGTATACATGCAGTACCATTCTTTGGTGTTTTAGACACACTTATGTTCCTGACATTATTAACATCAGGGCATTATAAATTAAGGTAATTACAAGGTAATATAACGACTCCCTCTTAGATAGGATATTTGTACCCATCCGATGGACCCCTGGAACCAATTAAATCGTATAAGACAGGCTCCAGCAGCTTTATTTATTTATTTATGTATGTATTTATTTATTTATTTGTCTGTCTTGTAAAAGTGCAGTAAATTTACATTTCAGTATCCTCTAGTACCTTTCATTTTTATTTATTTTTTTGCTGATTTGTCTACGAGGCAGTGGACACATTAAATGCATCCTGGCAAAAGTCAGAATCAAGAAAAAGAAAGTCAATGACAATTATGCATAACATAGACTTCAATTTTCAACACCCAGATTACATAGCAAGATGTGTGCTACTGCCATCTTAACACTAGATAAACTGTTGTTCTTTCAATTTTCCACATTTCATGCATGTAGTAACAAATAACAGGACTGTATAATAGTTTGATTCGGTGTAGTGAATCGTTGTAGTTGATTGTACCAGATTTAATGCCTGTTGGTTTGCCCCTGCAGCATCACTTACCCACAGGTGACTGTAAAAGAGCAGTCAGTGAAGTATGATTTCATTTTATTTATATTCAGGGTAGACTGTCTTTTATAATTCAGTGTTATATTATTTGTTTTTGTGCTTATAAAAAATAAATCATAAGCTACAATTTTACAGTTATTATAGGTAAACCTGGACGCCTTCTTAGTAGTGACTCCTAATTGGGTAAGCTAATAAATGCTGTATTTGGCAACCGATCGCATGGGGTTTTACAACCATTTGTTGCTATTCCACTTCTACAGTATGAATGGCCATTTTAATTTAACTGTAATGACACCTTAATTGTACATGTTGCTTCTCTCACTCATCATTTTTGAGTAACTTCATTAAAACTATCAGTCATCCACTTACCTTCCATGACAAAGGCGTGCAGCCAGCTTGCTTACCCTGGAGTATTTAATATTGTATCTCCCACTATTGATCTAATCCATGACTTTTCAGTCCTTAGGCACACTGCTGGTGTGTCATTTTTATACTTGGTAAGTGTCCTACTGATTTCTGGGTTATCTATGCTTGAAATGCAGTCCTGATCGCATACCACTGCAGTTATAGACAAATGCATACCAGTTACCCTGTGGAGAGCTGAGCTGTAATGTTTCCTAGAACAGCAGACAGAGAGTTAAAGCCATAAAGCCTCTCTGGGAAGTGGAGAGTTAATCTCACAAATTATTTCATTATTATTTGTATTATTTCATGTATTTTGTTAGTGGTTAGTGTTCTTAAAATCATTCTGCACATTGTCAAACACTGTTCACTTAACTTAACTACCATACTACTATGAAAGCAACACTTTATTGTTGCTGAGGCTGATTCTCTGTGCAGTATTTAGAAAGTAATTGAAACGTCTAGGCAGTTTCACGCAGTGTAGTTTTAGTTGTTGGTTTCCAGAGGTCGTAAGCATTTATTTACTGTTAGAACTGATTTAGTAGGAGACATAAATGAAGGCTTTGTTGCTGGAGCTGGCCACCCCATAGTTTTTATGATTTAAAATTACAGTAATATTACAGTTAAGTCTTTCCTCTTGGGGTTAAAGTCTTTACAATTTGGGGAATCGCCCAAAAAGCTAAAACAAATCCAAGATAAACAGCCAAGGTTCAAGAAAGATTTAGAACCACCAGGTGGTGCATGAAAAACTGTTCAAAGGCACCTGAACACAGAAGAGTTTTATGCACGTAGCCCTCGCTGCAAACCACTTTTAAAATAAAATTCATAAAACAAACTCTTCAATATGCAAAAAAATATGAACAGGAATCTGAGGTCGCCTTCAACAAAATTCTCTGGTCTGATGAGAGTCCAATGAGGGACCACAGTATGTTTGGAGGAAAAAGGGGAAAGACTTCAATGAAGAAAACTGTGTACCTACAGTTAAATATGGAGGTGGTTTGATCCTGATTTATAGGGGTGTTTTAGCAGTTCAGGGACTATTTCCAGACACATCCTCGGCTTCATAATCACACAATCAAGGCTCATTTAGTTGTAATGCATTTGTCTGCATACAAATAGTTTGGCATTGTGAATGTGAGGCTGGCAATCTAACCCAAAGTCTACTGGCTAATGGTTCCGTTGCATTTTTCAATAATGTTCAGTAGGTGTATTTTTATTTTTACTTGATTTTTTTTTAAAACTGCTTCTTACACATAAAATATAATAATGAAGCAGCGGAAATCACCCAGACTGAAGAGCCCCACAGTGATTCCAGGGTTTTGGTTTTATTCCAGGTCACATGCAGTTCGTGTGGCACTGTACAGGCAGCCTCACTGTTCAGTGCTGCTGTGCACAAAGGCACTCTCTTCAGAGTGCTCAGAAGTGGCATTTACCTGTACTAAGCAATCAGAGCTAATCAGTAGCTCTTTGACTCATAGATGATACTGTGGGTGCTTTTTCTTTTAGTTCACTGTGAAGAAAAGTAGCCTGTAAATCACACATCTAGAAGACTGCCACAACTAGGATGTGAGAAGTTATTACAAAATAACTTCAGATAACATGTTCTTGGCTTTAACTTGAAGTCATCAATGCAAGAAATGTTTGTCATGTTTGGGTTTAGCAACAGTTTCATGTGTGAAACAGCAAGTACCAATTAATTCCCCTTACGGTATGTCTGGATTTTAAAAAACGTGACCTGTCAAGTACCAATCAAAATGGTACTTCAAGTAACAGTACAGGAAGTTAGGGGTTCAAGTATGTTTTAAATTAAATTACAGTTGGCTGATTTGCCTCTGTTACGACAAGGATCTTAAAACAAAGCACCTTTTAAAGTGATTTACAGACCTACGGAAACAATGTCTTACTTGTGCTTCCCAGTCCTATTGTCTCCAGGCCATTCAATCGCACTACAAATTCTCACAGCAGCAGTGGAACAAAACTCTGCAGTTAAGGAAATCAGTCCTGAACAAGAACATGAGTATCACGATTTAGCCAACCTGCAGTAAAAGTATGACATGTCTGCTCGAGCTGAAATCTTGGAAAGGTGAAAAGGTTCTTATAAATGTAACCCATAGCTGCTCTTTCCATCACTCAGTACATACTGATATGGAGTTAGTTTGTCCACCCGACTGTCTTTCTGTGTGTTATTTTCTGCCTATACTGTATCTAGCGAACCGCTTGTCCAATTGTAATGGGGCATAAAACAAGGTACTGTGTCAATCATAATCATTCATAATCCTGGGTTCTGTCGAATCTGGCTGTCTATCTAACTGCCTTGTCAGAATTGAATGTAACTTGCTAAAGACAATCTTTTGCCCAAGTTACATTCTCGGGAAGGGGTGTAATTCTCTACATAAAAGTACAGGTACTCTGGCTCCAGAGTGGCACATCCGGTCTTGGCTCTCTACATGGAGTGTAGGATGCACCCTGTAGCTTGGACTTCGCTGGTTCAGGCTATTCCACTGCTGACCGTGGACTGGAGCTCCCAGGGGGCGTCAGACAATTGGCTGAGCGCCGCCTGAGGTGGGGGGGCTTAGGTCCGACAGGGTGTCCCCGGCTCGCCGCGCACCAGCGACCCCCGTTGTCTGGCCGAGCGCCTGCGGACTTGCCTTATAAGTCGTCTGACGCTGTAGCTCTGAGGTGGCTGCATGGTAAGTCTGCAGTGTGAAAATAAGCGGTCTGCTGACAGCACACGCTTTGGACGACAGCTTGTGTTCGTCCTCACCCTCCTGAGGCAGCGCGGGGGTGGTAGCAGTGAGCTGAGCCTAAAAATAATTGGCTATTCTAAATTGGGAAATAATAATAATAATAATAATAATAATAATAATAATAATAAAAAAAACAAAAAAAAAAGCAAAGTGCAGCCGTTACACATTGCATTTATGAATATTTTGCAGACCCTGGGTGCTCACCTACAACAGGACCTGGCCATGCTACATTGATAGCCTTGAATTAGAACATATATTCCTGTTATTTATTTGTTTTTTACTGATTACTTATCCTACAATATATTCTGTGTGCTTCTCTGTTGTGTTTCTGTGTAGATTAATTCTACCTTGATCTATTCCAGAAAAAGATTAGAATGTTTCAGGCAGAAACAGTATAAAAGCAGACATTAGTTTTTTTTGTTTTTTTTTTAAATCCCTGGTATTGTGGTTCCTGCACAATAACAAAGTGACAAATTGTACATTTTCATAAAGTAATATCATTACTGTGGCTTACGTATGCCTTTACATGCAAGTGTAAACTTATTTAATTTAAACTGTAGAAAAGAGGGCATTGTACAAAGAACATCTTTCTGTTTTGGTTTTTGTTTACAGTCCTCATAACAGAAAATACTAGGATCACAACAAAACCAAACTTTCATTATTTACCTTGCAAGTTGGGACAATGTTTGGAAAGCATAAAAGCACACCTGCATCTAATCCCAATTCTGACTTGCTTGCAAAATCGGAAGCAGCACTTTACTGTATTGATCCTGTTTTTAATTTATTTATTTATTTTCTAAATTTAGTTGTCGCCAATTTTTTACCCCAGGTTTTTTTCTCCGTATCCTTTGCTCACCGCTCGCAACCCCCCACCTGCCCGTGTCCTCTGAAATATTCTCCTGTGCTGGAGGACAACATAGATCTGGAGGCTCCACTGCAGAGCCACAGGCACCCTATTGGCACAGGGGTCGCTGATGCACGGTGACCTAAGCCCTCCCTACCTTGGCCAATTGTGTGCTGCCCCCTAGGAACTCCCGGTCACGGTCGGCTATGACATAGCCTGGACTCGAACCTGCGATCCCCTGTTTTTTTTTTATGTTAATCCCTACTGTTCCACACATCACTAAATTTTATAAATTTATGTGCAAATTCTGACAAAGAAATTGGTGCAAGACAAAGAATATTTATCAACTGTGTAATTTATGGCAGACACGTGGATTTTTGCCTTCAAACTGGTGTGCAGCAATGGTCATTCCAATATTCAGATAGTTTCTATGAATTTTAAGAAAATAATAATTACTCCCATGCCCCTGTTTTCACATCTCACTGCTGAAGTCTTCTGTTGTTGATCAGCCAATGAGCGCTGACACAAAGCAAAATGGGCAGAGATATTTAACACATGCCAAAATGAAATCTGATCAGAATGAAAGCTCGGCCAATCAACATACAGTTATTAACTTTAATGGTGGCCAATAGCAGCTAAGAGACAGAGAAGCAGTATTAGGATACAGAATACAAGCAAAATGAACTGTGCTGAATGAAAGCGCATTTGAGAAATGTTGTGCTAGTGTGAGTGAATGGAATGCAAGCACGTTGGATGAAAAGCTGATGAAATAAATCCCAGTACCCAGTACCCAGTACGGGCATTAAAATAAGACCCGGTACGGAGTACTTGTGAGTACCTGCAGAATTTCACCCCTGTTTTCGGGGTGTATGAAGGCTGTCTTTCTCCAACCGTCTGCCTGTATGTCACACTTGTATTTTGCCTAGATCTAGATAATTGCTTTTCCAGTACATACTGTACTTTAGCACATGCTTTTGTGTCAATCTGGATTATAGGACTATATGAAAGCATCTTTCTATCTTTCTGTATGTCAAACCTACAGATAGCTGTACTTTTGAATTCACAGCCTTGACATGGGAAGAATGTCCTGACGTGCTTGTCTTACATTTAGTTGACTTAAACAGACATTCCTTCATACAGTACTGTAGCAAGAGACTGGCCCACTGTCATGACCAGCGTTTCCAGTAAGGCACAGTTCAACACTTCACACCCCTTCCTTTCTGGATGAATAAAATCCCAGATAAGAAGCACAAGCTAAACAATTCCGGTCAGATTTTTTATTCGGATTTCCTGCCCCCATGAGGTGCTAGCCTGGCCGTTTCCTTGTGTCATGGTGCATTGGATCTCCTACTGTGCTGGACGTATGCCATACATTAAGTACTTTAGAAGGAAATAATTTGCTTTTGGCATTCACAAGCTGGATCCTGCTAATTTCTGTCTGATAGTAGTGTGTTGCTAATCAGTGTGGGACAGTTTCACACCCAGCACATTTGTCAATTTATTATTATATATTAATTTATATATGCATTATTTTATAGTGTTTTTTTTTTTTTTTCAGTTTAATTTTATCCAAAGCACCTCTGACTTCTCTGAAATGGGTTCAGATATGTTAATTGAAATAAGAAATGTGTACACGTAACAACCTTCACCCTTTCCAATACCAATTCTATTCAAGTTTTATCACTAGCATTTTGAACCCTATTGTAAAGTATATCTAGTGTTGCATTTAGCACAAAGGAATCGTCATATTTTTAACTTTGAAGTATACGCCAACTGCTCTCTATTGTAAATCATTAAAGGAAACTTGTTGTGTGTCGCATATCAGTCTAGAAATGATGCAAATACTTAAATAAATCACATTTTATTGAACGTGTAAAATGTCTGTCTTTTGAAGTTGAGCATGGACATTTTACAGTTATTTGTTCTTATTCAATAATTGTTGTGTTTTTAACTCTCCTCAGCCTGAGGATAAAAAGCAGTTACTGCTTCAGTTGTGGGGAATCATGCCTCTTTTTGATGTCGTAACCTGTAACCCTGCTGTGTCACAGACCTCTTTACACTGTATTTTTTAATTTTATTTAGTGATGTTGATAAGGGGTTTGTAAATTGCCATGGAGGATCAGGCCCACAGGCATCCATATAGAATTCAAGGATTGCACTATTAAGATTAGACGCTGTTTAGGGAATTGAAATAGATCCCATGAATTCTTTAATAAGACCTTTTACATTATATTCCCGGTGGTTGCATCCACCACTTCTCATGATTAAACTCATTATTATTTTGCTGAGATACCGCTGTTCAGTATTCAGTGAGAGATGAGCAAAACAAGCATGCTGCAAAGGGGAAGTTATTGCAAACAGTTTGAAAAAGGAAGCTGGCCCGTTGACCAGGTGCTACTGTAAGGAAATTAGGCTTGGTACTGTAGACCAGGACTGTACAATCATGTCCATTTAAAATGCAGTTGGAGACGGGTAGTAAAATTCCATTTTAAACTAAACCTGGTGGAACGTAGAAACATTTTACTGATTTTTTTTTTTTTTAAGTTTAATGATCTAAAGTTCTGTAATGTGTCAGCTGTACTGAATAGAATTCTTCAGTGGTTTTCAAAGTTTAGTATGTGGAACGTTTAATTACAGTATTTCATTACCTTAACTGTAGGTGTTTAAAGTTTACTGAATTGCATTAATTTAATGCTTTGTAAAGCTTTGTAATTTTGTATGCTTAATGTGATAGAATAGATCACTAGCTATATATCATCAGTAGGTACGTGTGTACTAAGTACTTGTGTGTGTTCATTTTATTCTATACATTATTAAAGGTACAGTAATTGTTATTAATACCTGTTCGATTATCCATACAAATCAATTATGTGAACTAGTATCGATCCCAATTACACAAAGGACACTTATTTAATGTAAATCCGAAAACATACTTGTCCTGGATTTGCCCATTTAAGAGATTCTGGTGGGTGTTAAACAAGCATTATTCAGTATAATTGGGCAAGGGAAAATCTGCCATTCCTATATTGTACCCAGTTTGCGAAGGAAGGTGTGAATGAGCCAGTGAGCAAGGTGGCACAACAAACCAGCTAAAAGTGGACCTAGACAGGAAGCTGCTGCTTCTGTTTGGAGAGTGGTGGTTACCATCAGAAGACCCATGTGACATTGCCAGCAAAGCCTTTGTTAGTACTGTAAATCACACTGCTTCAGTCAGATCAAGTTGGCAGATTACTGTTTGACTAAGAGAAGAAGTGGGCTGATTTTATTGCTTAGAAAGGCAACATTACAGTTTCTAAATGTTAAGCAAATGTTGACATCCATTTTAGGTCAGAATCAAGATTTATTTAATTCTCTTTGTTTGTTAATATCCACCTGTACTACTACGTCAGTGAATCTTAATAATAACCAAAAGCTGGACACTTGCTGTTTTTTAAAGGGGTACCTGTGTGTGTGTGTATGTGTGTGTGCGTGTGCGTTTTGGATATAGTACAGATGTGCGGTTTCCATGTGGTACTGTATATCCAATGGAAGCAGTTGCCATGAAAACAGAAGCATGCACCCGTGAGCCATCAAAACGTTGGAATGCTACAGTATCTTTCCAGAGAAATCAATAAGATAAACACAAGATCCATTTTTTTCTTTGCATTTTATTTAAAATTCAGATGCTTACCTTTGATACAGGCTCTCTGTCCTTGCTGTCAGGAGTCAGTATTACTTAAACAGAAGTACTCTGAGAACATGATACTAGAAACAGAATAATTGGACAGGTTTTTTTTTTCATTTTAACAACTGTTACGCTAATCGGCTCTTGCAATATTTGCAGTGCAGTGTTTGAGAATTGGGTTTATGTTTACATTTTAGTGTCATGTTGAAATATGGGATCTAGGTACATGCCCCTAACAATTCGTCCCTCCAACAATTCTTCCCTGTTACTAGGTGGACAAATTTATAAGAGTCATAATACAAAAATGATTTGGATATACTTTTAAGATGGTGTAACAATATAGAAATTGTTGATTGTTAATTTCAGCAAGCTAGTGTTGTTGATGACACGGTTCGCCTGGAGCGAGGGTTCTTTATGAATCTAACACTTCAGTACTTGAAGACAGACTGCTAGAGAAGATTGTATAGTCATGGGGTTTGTTAAAATAAGGAGTTTATTGTTTTGTGAAGTGGATTCAATTATTAAATAAATTCAGTGGTTTGAGTTTTTCCTGTGATAATCAGCAGATCCAGAGTCAAAGAACTTTAAAACTAAAACTGGAGTTTGGTGTAAGCCGTATGGTGCAGAACCACAACCCCTGTCATGTGATCTGGGTCAGTGTAGCCAAAGATATTCCATTTCACCAAGATACTCAACACTGCTTCTCTATGGGGACTTCCATTAAGCTGCGTGCAAAGGGTTATGGGATATAAAGAGAGCTCGGGAAATAGCTTTTTATTGAGAGTCAGTGACGCTGTGTCAGATTGAGCGTCTTAGAGCTGTTTTTTTTAACAATATAAAAAAGTTATGAAGTCTGTTTTTTCTCATCAGGGGTGTTTTAATGATGACATACCTTAATTGATCCGAAAAATGCACTTTCCTGAACACAGTACCAGAGATTTATTATTGCATCTGCTATGTAATCTCTACTTTCAGTGTATGCACTATCTCTGGTACTGCGTTCAGAAAAGCTTCAGGTTTTCACAGGAAAACTGATAAAAAACAAACCATCAAATTGATCTAATAAGTTAATCCAGTCTGGTTAACGATCTATATTGTTACACCATCCATTTTTAACGTAAACCCAAATTATGACTCTTAAAATATGTCCACTTAGTAGGGGGGGGGAATTGTCTATTACCCTGTAGGTTCTATACTGTATAGTGCTGGACGGACATGGATTTTTAAAAATATTCTATCAAAATGTTAACAAATTATTTGGAAAACAAAAGTTCAATGCGTACCATATTAACCAACAAAAATCTGTCGAAAGAAACTTGGTACCTTCTCAGATGGTTAAGAAAGGAGAGCAGGTTTCATTTGACTTTATGAAGCAAAATGAGTTAATTCTATAGGGTGATGCAAAACGTTTAGCCATAGCTGTAGGTACTTTATTACTATTGCATGAACTGTTAACATGGCTTCTCGCTGCTCTTTCCAGGTTTTCTCAAACAACGATGAGGCACCTATTAACAAGAAGCTTCCAAAAGAACTCCTACTTAGGTGAGTTGAGAATCCCTAAAATGCTTTGTAGAAAGAAAGATATTCCATTGGGGTTGCTCAGAAGTATTGAAACAGTGGCTTCTAGCTGTGTAGTAAAGACCCAGCTCAAGCTGCCAGATCACAGTTTAGAATGTAGAATATAGAATGCTAAGATTTTTTTTTTTATTTTTTTTTTTTGTACAAAATGTCTAGTGTAAACCTGAAATACCAAAAAAAGCTAAATGACATAGAAATGTATTCCTTACAGTATATCACTATTCAACAGCAATAGTTTCTGTACAATAAATAATTTCATGTTTATGCCATGCTTCTTCTGGACTGGAAAAACGGAAGGTGGAACAGCTTGAGGCTGCTATGGAAACGAGGCCTGAGGCCTTATGATCATGTAAATATACTGGTAATAATATTTTAAATGAAATTTTAATATATTTTCAAACAGCTTAAAAGGAGCACCAGTTTTTTCAACCTAAACATTGGTCAACCTCAGACACCCAATGTAGTTACTGCTATTTAATCTAGCCCCCCAATTTGACAACCACTTTGTTAATGGATATTCGTTACACTCTCATCCTGCAATTTTTCTTTTTTCTTTCTGGGAGGCTAATGTAAAAAAAATGGCATGAAAGACATCATTAAACCTCTAGCTGCTGTGACAGTTAGCTGGATTACACTGATTTATGCCTTGTAAGAGATTCGGGTCTTGGATTGTAGCTGGTGCTGGTGATGCCATTTAAAATGCCCAGTTTTGTTTTCTTTTTACCCAAAGTGAAGAGCCTCACAATGATTCTAGGGTTGTGGTTCTATTCCAGGTCACATGTGGTCCATGTGGCACTGTACAGGCAGCCTCACTGTTCAGTGCTGCTGTGCACAAAGACACTCTCTTCAGAGTGCTCAGAAGTGGCATTTACTGTACTGTCAGAGCTAATCAGTAGCTCACTGACCCCTAGAGGATACTCTAGATGCTTTTTTTTTTTTTTTAGTTCACTGTGATGTAGCCTGTAAATCACACTGGTAGAAGATGCATAGCGGGGATATAGTGGAGGCGTGCGTACTGTTAGCACGTGTGTGTGTGTGTGTGTGTGTGTGAGAAACAGTTTATCGACAAAGTATCTAAAAAACCCGCTGGAAATGACCTACCCAGACAAGCCTGGGTCAAGCTGAACCGACTAAGAACTGGACATGGCCGTTTCCGGGCCACCCTACACAAGTGGGGCCCCACTGATGACTCAATTTGCAAATGTGGCGACAGCAAGGAGCAGGTGGCCGACCACATTCTATACTCCTGCCCTCGCTTCAGGTGCACAGGCAACTTCACAGATTTGGATGATGCCAGCCGCGACTGGCTGAGACACCTGACTGTGACAATATAACTATGTAACTTCTGCATGTTAAGCTCATACAAATATATACACTTTACAGTTTTACAGATGAGAACATCTCATCCGGTTTTGCTTGCTAAGGATGTTCACCAGGAATAGTTATTGACAGTATCAGCGTCTGGGAGTCTTTTTGGATGCTGTCTATCTGATTTATGTGCATTACAGTCATGGTCAAAACGTGTGCATCACCTAGAATTTTAGGATTGAGACATTATAAAAAACACTAAATATAGCGTAGATTTGCAGGGTTCTTTAGATTTTGGTCTGCATTTGGACGGTAGGTTCTGGACAGATAATTGTACAGGAATGATTGGAGGTTAAAGGGTTAGGTACAGTAAAAGGCATGTGGGTTATCCCCAGATGAATCGGGAGAGATACGGAAGTCAAAACTCTGACCAGGCGGCCAGGATTCATTTACAAGGCAAAAACAAAAGGAAAAACTATGTGACACTACCGACAACAGTAGGTCACGGACAAGATAATATTAATTATGACAGAAAATACACATTTTAAAATAAAACACTGACAAATAGGACTGCAAACACTAAACAAGGAAGTCCCACCCACTGTGGGATAAAAAAATCGTTAAACTAATCCTTGCTCAGGATAATAATTAAAACCCAGGTGGATTTCAGAAGTTTGTGGTTTCTTTGGTTTGGTAGTAACAAGTTTGTTGTCCAGGCAGACCTTTTGCCAGGACATGCCTACCAGCCGGTCAAGGAACTGTAGCCGTCCAGTCTTCACCTGCGATTCCTTGTAAACAAAACTTCTGGAATGAACGAAAAGAAAATCAAACCAAACACAAAAACATTCTTATTTCATGAGCAGGGCCTTGGTCTTGCCGCAGTGCAATTGAAACTTTTATGGCTGATGCCCAGGGTACCACGTCAGTTTTTGTCTGCTTCGAAGAAAAATTCCAAGTGCTGGAGTTAAAAACAACAGCAATGTTGTTTTTGTGTTCAGACTGCAATGTCTATAAAACAAACTGCTGCTGTATTACCTAAACTTGGTTCTGTATACAATATAATAGCTCAGCCAGGTTCATTGCTCCCTTTCTGAACATTGGAATATTTACCCATATGCTGTATTTAGTTTGGTCTAAATGTGTCCTTTTATGCAGGGTAATATTTGTCTTTTTAAATCTATTTTTGGCATGAGCTCAGTTCATTTATCACAGATTACTGAGGTAGATAAGGCATTGATATAGTGTTTGGGAAAGTAATAACAGATTCAGAGCTGCAAACCTAAAGCCAGATGTAGACTCTTGGGTTAATCATTGGACCTTCAACATTGACAAAGTTACTGAAGCATTTTTCATTATCTAAAAATGTCTTTGATTTGGTGAGGCTTATCTTCTGTCCCAGTTAAATAAACACATTGAATAGTGGTTGAATACTGGGTGTGATGTCATTTAGCCTCGGGCGGGGGTCATTGAGTTCACTGTGTTTTACTCTGCTTTTCTTATTTACGCTTATGCACATTTTTCATTTTTAAAAATTATATGCTTTACTGTTTGGGTCATTACATGCCGAATGGTACAATTTCCAGCAGCTGACCCCTTTGAGATCTGCTTTGGCAAAATCATAGTTGTGGCATCCGTAAGAAACCCTGCAGTACAATCCTCTCCAGCCCCAATGGGTCCACAGACATGCCCACTATTTTGGAGTTCGGAACAGTCATTCTGCCTAGTTATCCGCAATACGCACAAGTGTTTTTTTTTATTGCTTAATTCACATTCATGTTATAGCAGCTATGATAAAAAAAAAAAAAATTAAAAAAAGGGGGGTAGGGGGGACTATTTTTATGCAATGGATTTGATTGTAGTTTTTTCATACAAAGTTTTGTCCTATGTGTGGCTTAATGACTTTTTTTTTTTTTTTTTAAGTTAGCCAGTTAAATACATGTTTACCTCAAGAAAGTACCTGTCTAGTAGTATAGTATAGGAAATCTCAACCCACTAAAAACAGCAGACTAGTAAAAGAAAATCTAGTATACTAATAGGTATACCGATGCCCATTTTAATTATTATTCAGTATAACACACTGAAAGTTCGCTTTGGATAAAGGTGTTTGCCAAATAATCAATAAAATGAATAATGTAATACTATTATCTTAGTTTAGTCTTTCTCTGCTTGCTCTGAAAGATTTACCTAAAGGCCCTTAGGTGTATGTGTTGATGTTGGCTTTACATGTTGCTTCAGGAGTATACTCGGCAACGTCTCATCTAATGTTCACCATTACATCTATAAAGATGGCAACGCTAAAGTCTCTAAGGTTTTACACATTTACCCTTTAAATGGGTTTTCCAGTCATATGGATTACGGTCAGACAAGGCGAGATTGAGCCAAACCCTCAAGACATTAAAACTGACATATTTCTGAAAACTTGATCGTTTGCTTCCTATCTTATGGAGCTGTGATATTTGCATTATTCATCTGTGGTCAAAAGGGAAATCCAGAGTTCTGAGGATCTGTGAAGAAATATTACAACCAACAAACTACCCAATTCAATCACTGTGATTCTGCAAGGCGGTTTAATGTCGGCGTACATTGTATTGGAAGTGACCAGAGCTTAATTTAATTTATAGGCTCATCCTTTTTTTTTTTTTTTTTTTTTTTTAACTCCCTCAAGATGCCATAGAACAGTAACTTCTGTCACTAGCATAATTCCAGAGAGCAAATCATAAAGGAATGCTTTGTGTGTCCTACCAGCCTGCTCAATTTTATTGATTCAAGTTCTGTTTTGTTTTTTCTTTGTTTGTTTTTTATATAATTTTGCACTAATAGGAGTATATGGTTATGAAAGGTGGTTTTCCAGTCTGCTGCATGCCTGCGCTCTGGAAAGTTCAAGGGTCAAGTTGCTTATACTTGGAGCAAAAATATAAAATAGCATGAAATAAAACTGAATACAGTGACATGTAAATTAAAAATCATAAAGCAAACATAAAGTGACATTTTTAGGTTTATACAAAAAAATATTTAAATAACTACTTGCAATCATAGCTGTCAATGCTCAGCCGTTACCATAGACACTGTCTGAAGGGAAACGGAAGCTCTGACTAGCACTTGCGCAGTGGATAATTCAGAGTCGTTTGGGAATTAAAATTGTGAAGAGGCAGAAGAGGCAGCACATAACAATTAAACAACGCTGCAAATAATTTGAGCATGAGGGGATGTATGCAGCGTATGGTGACAAAAAATGATGTGCATATTTTGCAACTGTCAGCTGGAATTTAAGTCAAAAGATACTGTCGTTAAGCATTAGCTGTTTATTCCTTTTGGGGACAATATGGCTTGTTTGCTTGTATTCTGTATTAATATGCTAATTCTTTGTTTTATTTCATGTGGTGCAACCTTTGCACTGGAGCAAATGCTGTTTTGGTTTTCAATGAAGTTACTTATCAGATTGACTGCAATTGGTAACGTGAAGAACTACTGGGCCAGTGTTAAGAAACAATTTAAAACAATGCAGGACACAGCAGAAGACATGATACCATCGTACCTGGACACATTTAAAAGGTATGGGAGGAACTGTCGAGATGAATTTAGAAATGTTCAGCATTATTATCGGATCACACAGCTGCGAAGGGGGTGGGTCCAGTGGCAGCAGGCAGGCAGACCGAAGAACGGACAGCAGGAGCAACGACAACAAAATATCTTTTAACCCCAAAGTCTCTTTTAAGAGGGACCCAAATATTTTGTGAAAAGCTGAAAGTTTAAGAGAGATTTTTTAAACTGTTTATTTTCAAAATGGGATAGGGAAACGCCGTAGTTCAGGAAGAAGGAACAGAGCGATCAGAATGGCGAGTTTTGAATTTATTTGAATACTTTTGCTTTTTTTCACTACTTTAGTTAATCATTGGTGTCCGATTCAGATTCATTTAATATCTCATATACACTTCGGTTTCCCAGAAGTTCAACATTTACATAAATCTCGTAGGTCATGTTTATTGCGATAAATTCCAATATGTCTGCTGTTTTTTGTTTTTAAATTCTAGTGTATGGATATCTGCCAGTGATTTGCCCGTTTTTGAAAAATAAAATGCCAACTCATGGTGATATGCTGTAATAGCAACACCCCCCCCCCCCACGTGACCTTTTTTGACCAATCAGGATAGAGTATTTAAAATACCCATTTTATAAATCCTGCTAACAAGCCTCCATCCTCATTCTAATCTCATTTTAAATCTCACAAGTGGGGTCTCCAATAGAAATGCAGGAATGTGCTGTCACTCAGTATTTGGGGCGGGTGAAAAGTATTCAGAACGAATCAATGATAGATACAGGGAAGGAAGGCGGGACATTGCCTTTTTTGTAGTAGGTTTTATTTTTTTAATGGGGAAAAGGTAAAGTCAGCGTGACTAGATTAAACCATTTCCAGTTTTTCCGGTGTTTGTTGGCTATCCACCGATTCATTTATTTTTGTATCTGGAGTGTTTTATCGGTTAAAACCGAAAATCAGATGCCTTAATTATATGTATTATTCTAACATTAACTTTTTCACAACACAATTGTTTTCTTTATAGCACAGGGACAAATACGCATCTTAATTAAAATGTTCACGTCACAGAATTTACAAATTAAAGTAAAACTACCATTCAAGTGAAACCACTGCATGAGACAAGCGTGAATGAAATAAAACCCAGTGTTATTGTTATAGCCTACTTCGTGTTCAGACTATCCTCTTGTGGGATCTGCTGTTTGCACAAAATCCCACCAGGAGTTTGTAGTCTCTCAGCTACTGGCACGACTACAAAAACAAATCTCAAGTTATAATTTGTTTATTATATAGGCACGCCTAATATAACATGTATGACATTGTTAAATATTCTTGATTCTCGAAGGCTTCTTTTAAAGTTTACCATCCGGTATCACAGTTAGCTAAAGTGTAAGTACAATATTTCTACAGCTGCAGAAGAGGCAACGGAATGCTTTTCCTCGTTTCCATGAAGTGACATCTTCAATTTCAAGGTGTGCTACAGTGATGGCAATAATACTATTGTATACAAGATTCTTCTGGTTTTAGTTCCAACTGAGTTACATCAGTTACTGAACTAAATGCACCTTGGTACACTTGACGTTTGCAACTGAACTGAGAACATTTTTCTTTCACGCTGAAGCAAAAATAAGCGAACTGTCGCCAGAACGGATGCAACTGTGCTGAGACTACCTCTTTCATGTGGTCTATGGACGGTTCGTTTTTATCGTTCCCAGGGACTTTTGGAGCTTTCACACCTAAGAGCAAACGTTCCAAACTAAAACGAACCGTACCGGAGTATCAGCCAAGTGTGAATGGGGCCCTTAATCTACATGTAATATGTTGAAGGTTTATGCGTTGCTCAAGTGAGATTCAAAATACTTTTATTTTATAGAAACCGAAAGTTACTGTAGCCTACTATATTTGAGTGCAGTGGGTTTTTTTATTATTATTATTTCCAAAAAATAAACAATTTTAGCAAATCATAATAAAATTTAAAAAACACCTTAGAAGCAATGTTAGACTGGGGGGTGGACAGGGTATACTTATTATTTTGGAAGGGTGGACTTAGTCCACACATTGTTTTTGGTGAAACAGCATTTTTTTGCACACTCTTCATTGTTATTTTTCTTGAATAGATGCCTATTTTATTTCTCCCAATACTTCCCGACACAACTTTTCCTTGTATTGCGTGTGAGTCTGCTCTCTGGAACACACGCAGTCACTGGAGTCTTTGTACTGAAATTGCCAAGCGGCACCGTGAACTGAAATTGACGTGACAACTGTTTTGGGCGAATAATTTTTTTGTTTGTTTGTTTTGTAAAGAATGTAATCGCATGATATTATTCACATGTAATCACATAATATTGCGGAAGTTATGTAATATCATATTGGTGTTTAATAACACAATGCACACCAATTTTACTAGGTTATAATATAAAGCATTCTGTTCTTTATTATATTACAGACATTTTGTCATGTCATTTTTTATTTGTGAACACCTATTTTGTCCGATTTGTAATTTTTTTTTTTTTTTTTTTAATCATGCATTCTATTTACTTTTTTCTTATTTAAAAAAAGGGCGCAAGTGTTTGGCTATTGTTAGTTTTTATTTGCGATCTGCAGTTCCATGGTGTTTTTTATGGCTTTTTTCTTTGAAAGAGCTTTAGGGTCCTTTTAATGAGAGAGACATCTAACAAAGATTATTATTATTATTAAATAACACTCCAATGATGGAAAGCAGGAAGGGTGTTCTTCTTTACAGTGAATATGTGACTTCAAGGCCTTGTTATCTGCCTCTTTGTGGAGGATATATCTTTGTTCTCCGTTTTTTAAATAGTCATTGTGTAATCCTAACTTTTTTTTTTTTTTTTTAAACGTTGTGCAGACATTTTATTGTAAATGTTTAAACACTTTTCTTTGGGACCAGCTATGTGAATAGTCAGATTGTTTTCCAAATGATTCATGATGTGGGCACAACAGGCATTAACATTTTTGAAAATCCAGTATTGGACCGAATATAGCCTTGCAGCTGAAAAAATATTTCTCAAGAACAGGCATGGATAAGCCTCCTAGTTTAGAGAGTGAGAGTATCCTTTTCTTTATTCTGGGCTGGGAACCTTCCATAGAAAATCTACCCAACAGTGAGACTGGCAGCATTCTACAGTTTAGCTTGTGCTACTATTAGTTCTGATTATTATACGGGTTATTGGTAACCTAAAACAGTTTCAGTCTTCACATAATGTAATTCTTTACTTGAACATTTACATTTTCCCATCCAATGAACAGTGTAATTTAATTTTTATTTTTTTATTTATTTTTTTTTTCATGGACCCAGGTTCCCCAATTATTAATATCGTCATCTTTTTAGGTGTAAAATTGACTGCACTGACACTGGAAATGTGAAAAAAATCCCCAAGGGATTTTGCACATGGACCCCACTGGGGGTCTTATAGCACCGACCCCTTGCGCAAAGGAAAATGAGCACCATTGGTCCACACTGCGTAACCTTAGTTACACTCTTAACCAGTGTAACCACACACTCTTTTCTTTAGGAGTCTAACCCTGCCTAGAAGTACACAGAAAATAAAAATCGAAAAAATAACTTATTATATTGCGAATTATACCTATAGAGCACAGAGTAAAGCACAAAACCATCTTAAGTTGTATGCATACTATTTAAAAAAGAAAGAACAACATAAAAATAGGACAAAATAGCAAGTCACAAATAAAAAAAACAACACAACAATTTGTATGAAATAAAGTAAAGAACAGAAGGCTTTCTATTATAGCCTAGTAAAACAGGTGTGTGGTGTATTTGTAAACACTGATATGCTGTTAAACAAATTTCGCTTTGTGTTTGTGTTGTATCTGTCCACCCTTCCAAAAAAGTGAGTGGACGTCGTACACCTGCGTCCATCCACCAGTCTAACACCGGTGACTAGGGTAAGAATAAACTTCAAGATCAATATAATGTGTGTGTGTGTGTGTGTGTATATATATATATATATATATATATATATATATATATATATATATATATATATATATATATATATATATATATATATATATATATATATAAAATGTAGTCGTTGCCAATGATTTTTATCCCATTTTTCTCCCCAATTTAGAATTGCCAATTGTGTTATTATTAATCTCGGTTCACCGCTGCAACCCCGCCGGCTGACGCACGCACCCTCCGAAACGTATCCCTGCCTAGCTGTCTTTTTTCGCACTGCGGATCCACAGCGAAGCCATCAGACCTATAGTGCCGGAGGACAACACAGATCTGAATGGCTCCACTGCAGACCCACAGGCACCCTATCAGCCACATGGGTCACTGGTGCACAGTGAACCGTGGATTGCCCTGCCAATGCTAACCTGGCAGCGCTCAGCCAGTTGTGTACTGCCCCCTGGGAACTCCCGGTCACAGTCGGCAATGACAGTGACGGCAATGATCTCCGGCTGTAGGATCGCCTTTACTGGATGCGCCACATGGGTGCCCTTGATCAAAATGTTTTAATGCACATTTGGGAAATCAGCCTGGTAACGGTGCCTTCTGACAGCTCAAGACATTCCACAGCTTTTTGGCCAACAATTTACAATTTTATACACCCGTTTGCACTGGATTTATCTATCGCAGGTCTTTTATTATTATTTCGTAGTTTTAAGTTTTAAATCTTTCTTCATGCTGGCAACCCTTGTTCACACAACATCTTGCATGTAGCCTATTCACATTCAGTGTTTTCCTTCATGCCCCTCTGATAGTGCTGGGCAGTAAAGAATTACATAAATTTTATTACAGAAGACCTGGTAACCAGTAACTGCAGCAGATTAGAAAATAAGGAATACTGCTGTGATTTACAAGGGCATTAGTGTGAATGCCTCATTACTGTGTGAAATGATGGATGACATCAACAGCTGACCAATACTGCTGTTTACTGCATGTGCATTACAATTGTATGGAAACTTATGGAAACTATAATAAGATCTGAAATGGCAAATTACCTATATGGTAACAGTATCCTGGGAGACAGCCAGCATGGTTTTAGGAAAGGGAGATCGTATCTAACTAACCTGCTTGATTTCTTCGAGGATGTAACCTTGACAATGGATAATTGCAAAGCATATGACATGGTTTATTTAGATTACGAGAAAGAGATTACTTCTCAAACTGAATGCAGTAGGGATTCAAGGAAATGCATGCATATGGATTAGGGAGTGGTTAACATGTAGAAAACAGAAAGTACTGATTAGAGGAGAAACCTCAAAATGGAGCGAGGTAACCAGTGGAGTACCGCAGGGATGAGTATTAGGTCCTCTACTATTCCTGATCTACATTAATAACTTAGATTCTGGTATAGTAAGCAAAGTTGTAAATTTGCAGACGAAACAAAAATAGGAAGATTGACAAATACTGATACAGCAGCAAAGGTCATCCAAAATGATCTAGACAGTATTCAGAACTGGGCAGACACATGGCAAATGACATTTAACAGAGAAAAGTGTAAGGTACTGCATGCAGGCAAAAAAATGTGCATTATAAATACCATATGGGAGATAATGAAATTGAAGAATCTATGAAAAATACCTAGGAGTTTATCTTGACTCAGGAATGTCTTCATCTAGACATTGTGAGGAAGCTATAAAAAGATGCTCGGATATATAGTGAAAAGTGTTGAATTTAAATAAAGGGAAGTAGTGTTAAAACTTTACAATGCAATGGTAAGACTTCATCTAGAATATTGCGTTCAGTTCTGGTCACCTCGCTACAAAAAGGATATTGCTGCTGTAGAAAGAGTGCAAAGAAGAGTGAACAGAATTATTCCGGGTTTAAAAGGCATGTCATATGCAGACAGGCTAAAAGAATTGAATCTATTCAGTCTTGAACAAAGAAGACTACCCGGCGATCTGATTCAAGCATTCAAAATGTTGACCCAGGGGATTTTTTCGACCTGAAAAAAGAAACAAGGACCAGGGGTCAGAACAGAAAATAGGAGGCACTTTTTTACACAGAGAATTGTGGGAGTCTGGAACCAACTCCCCAGTAATGTTGTTGAAAAGCTGACAACCTGGGATCCTTCAAGAAGCTGCATGATGAGATTCTGGGATCAATAAGTTACTAACAACCAAATGAGCAGGATGGGCCGAATGGCATCCTCAGGTTTGTAAACTTCCTTATGTTCTTAATTGGTACACCACAGTTTGTGTGTTCTGTGCTGAGTTCATAAAATAACCTGGATGTTCAAATTCTGGACCATGCTGGTCAGTTACTTCTCCATTCAAGTAGTCAAAACAAAGTCAAAATAAAACCCTAAACTCAGTCAGGCATGATCGAAAGTATACCAATATTTGCCAGTACACAAGTTTCAAGTGTATGAGAAGGTCTGACTCAAAATAAATATTGCTGCCAATTCTTCCAGCTGTAATGTAATTGTCTAAATGTTTCAAGATGTCTGGACACATCCAGAATATTTTTTATATTTCATATTCTCATGATTTGTTGACTAAAATATTTTAATCTTGATGTTGCACAAATAAAAGTGATAAATATTTTGGTGAACCAATCCTGAGTACCGATACTCTTTGTTGCATTCGTGGTTATTTTATCCAGCACCAAATTCTAGCGAGTGGCGCAAGGTGCCTGGATTTTACTGATTATTTTATAATCTCAACAAGTTTGAGTATTTATCCATAAAACTCATTATTTCAAAAACTGCACTGAAACCTGTTCAGAATGGTCATGAAAAGGTAAGGGGTGGGGGGGTTTGGGGGATGACAACTGTTAATGCCATTTGAAGCGCTTTACTCTTTTGATGTAACAGTGTTTACCAATGTCTGGTATAGACATTATACGTCTCCTGGTATTAAATTAGTTTTATCACACAAGTTGTTTTGTGCGGTAAGACATTACACTGTGGTAAGGCTGATTCAGTAGTTGTATAGTGATAATAATTGGAGGAGGACATGTAGAATTAAGCTGTGAGCAAGGGAAGACAAGGCTGCTAAACCCTGCACCTGCAACAGTACAGGAAAATTGATTGGTCAATCGGTTAGCTACACTACAGGATAGCTTCTCTGCTATAGTCCCTGTAGTATTTCCTGAAAAAAGAACGGCAAAATTGTATGTCCATGGTTGGATTAGACAAGACTCTCTTAAGTATCACAGATATCTTAACTAATGCGTTCTTCAAGTTGTTTAGCTTCTTTTTGTATACTTTACTGTTTCAGTCACTGTATCCTTGTGACTTTTTATATCTTACTTCTACAAAGGGCAGGGTGTTGCAGGAGGACAGGTTAACTTTTACACTATGGTGTACCTGATGTATTTAACGGTTGAACATGATTGTGGGAGCTCTACTGAGGCCACTTGGGCGCTTGAAACTAAACTTCGTTTTTACAAAGTTACCAGGATGTGATGGCTGAAAGAGAACATCATATATAGAGTGATGCTAAAAAAAGATGATAGCATCAGTTAAGAAAACTACGAAATACCTCATACACGTTCCAAAATACATAACCATGCCAAGCTGTTCTTTAAAGTGTTGCAGAACACCATGTTAGTGTTAGAATAAACATATCACTGTTGCCTGGAATATCTTTTTCAGAATAATTTGGATTTTATTTTCACATAGTATGGGTCATCAGTCCACTGGGGAATGTGGCTGAAGAGATTCCACAAAATGTCTTTGTATGAGCTACAGACCAGCAGAATGGTTGTAAGGGGAGCTTTTGTGTTCTTCAGTTAAAAAGATCTGTGCTTTGACCTGAGATCTGCCGTTGTGGAATCTTCCAACATTGATATATGACCCAAGTTACATGAATAATAAATGTCAAAACAATCGCAGATAAAGTGCCGGTATGTTGAAGATACTGCACAGGAAAAAAAGCAATGATAAACAATGCCTTAGTTCTTAAAGCTTTGACGTGCTCCTTAACATTGGGATGCCATGCTGGGGCGGTATTGGTTGAGCTCTGTCTTATTATTGGGTGAATTTGTGTGCCTTGGGCAATGCTGAGCCGTGCAAGTTACAGACATTCAGTAGCCAAGGCCTTGTTAGGAGTGTGTTAAGAGTGGCCCCTTTATTTGTGGATTTTAGGGGATACTATGGGCCCAATTGAGGTGGCCCTCTCTTCTCAAATGTTTATACTCTGAAGGGTTGCTTCATCTTTGCTGTATCCCATGTTGTCTGTGATGTGGCAATATATGTTTTTAACATTACTTTTGATTGTTTTGTTCTTTTTAGTCACTCAATATGGGTCATATATTAGCTGGGGAATACATTTCGCAACTAAAGAGCATTCAGCAGGAGAGGGATAATTCCCCCAATGAAGATTGCCATGAATCCAGATCATGCTCACTCCTGTAAACAGCATTGGTGCTGATTGAAATGCGTGGCTATTGTGCGAACTGAAAACAAGCATTGTAGCATATTTATATTGATGCGATACACGGACCAAGGTAAAGTAATGCATTTACTGATAGCTTTCCAGGGGGTTCTGTAACGTTTTAAGCTTGACAATGAGCATGTTTGTGGTACTCCCTCATGGCTGGTGCAGGGACTCCAGAGAGAGCTTTAGTCAGGCACCCGGATGGAGTTGAGTAGAGCCAGGATTAGTAACGGGCAGCTGTAGGGCAAAAGTTTTCTACATATCCCCATTTTGCTGATTTATGACCATGTTGTCTCGAGTCACCTTACCTCCCAACGACACTGTATCTTACATAAGTGTGTGGGTGGTTTTATAATAAATTCTTCTGGTTTTGTATTAAATTATTTTGTAAGATAAAATTAAGCAACCATCAGTACATTTGTTTCAGGTCAGATTTTCTTATAATGACTGAAAAATCTACAATAAGTCTTTATTCACTTAATGTGGAGGTGCATACAGTACATTCCTCATAAGGAAAGCAAATTGATTACCATTATGGAGTTAGTTAATGACGCATAGGAACATTTGGGAGTTTGCTGTTCTTTCCACAGGATGTCAGCAGAAAATAATGGTTATGTGATTTTATATTTTTTTTTTTTTTTTTTTTTTTTTTTTTTTTTTTTTTAAGATTTAGCCCTCAAGCAGGAGATGAGACCCAAGTCAGGGTCAATCGTGTAGATTGGGTGACTATGCCATTCCAATTGAAACAATGGAAATAACAGCTGTTTTAATTTGTGCTGATTGCTGTTCTCCACAGAGGAAAGATGTTGCTTTAACAAGCAGCACAAATTAAAGCAGCATTTTCTTCAACTGTTTCAGATAGAATGGTAAATTAGCCCACCACCAACCCTCACCTGGGTGTAACCAGCTTTCAGTGGGGAGCTCAAATAGATGAGTTTCATTATCGGTTTATGCTGCTCTAATAGCAGAAGTCATCGGATTTGACTAAAGTGGCATGTTAAATAGAGGCGCAGTAACTTGGCAACATTCATGGTTGAAGAGCAGATATTAAGTGTCTTTGTTACACATGCAGAGTGCAGAAGATGCTGGTTGAAATTAACAACACACACATATATATATAATATATAGATATATATATATATATATATTATATATATATATATATACCCTGGATGATGCTATGTGGCATGTCCCACCATTTGCCATAAATGCACCGTTCTATGGAGCAGTAATGGATGAGGTTCCTGAATGCGCTGTTTCTGCAGTACCATCAATGTTGTCTGCACCTGAAATAAATCAGAAATTCAATGATCTATACCACAGTGTTCTCTCTGTCATTAAAAGCTAATTGTTGAAATGTTTTGATACTGAGAGGTTCTCATTGCAGAGCAGTTTGATCTGTCCCATGTTTTACATCCTGGTAATTGCTGTGTAAACTGTAACAAGTTAGGGGTGTGTCCAGTTAAGTTAAAACCTGGAATGGATCCACCTACTATGCAATGGGAGTCTTATTTCCAACTACCTTGAGCTTCCTACATTGTGTCCCTTCGGTGTGCATGTTCTTTAAATTATCCCTTACTACCTAACTTGAATTAAAAGCTTGTTCACTTTTTCCCCCAACAGAATATTTTCCTATCTGGATGTGATTACCTTGTGCCGATGTGCCCAGGTGTCTAAGGTAAATTGTTTTTCTTTTGAATGTCCTGAAACTCAGTTTGTATTTTTTATATTCCTGTTTTATTACCCAACAATGAAAGCGAGTCTTCTACCTGAAGATATTGACTGCCTGCATCAGGGGTCAAATTAAAATGTACAGAATTTTAAACCGCCATCACAACAGTAAATACAGTACTTACTCCATGCCAGTGGTTCCCAACCCTGATCCTGGGGACCCCCTGTGTCTGCTGATTTTCATTCCAGCTGAGCTCTGTTACTTAACTAGACCCTTAATTGAACTGATAATTTGCTTAATTGTTCTCAGCACGTAAACAGTTGCAGAGTTCAAGTTTCTTATAAAATGTTATAGTAGTGATTGGGATATCAAATAATTCTTCCAGTCACATTACCTGATCATGCTTACAACACAGTATATATAATTAGCTTTTTTTCAGCAATTGTTTTTTTATTTTGTTTTGTTTTTGCATAGGTATGCACACGTTCTGGAAACATCAGTGAAAAAATTGGAAGCAATGTTGTTTTAACATACCATATTCTCAAACCAGATTTTTTTGGGGAAGCATTTCGCAATGCACGCATGCAAGAAAAAGAGCAATTTCTAATTCACTTTACACCACTTATTTTACACCTACTGTATAAGTTGTACTTTATTTAACATACACATATTCACATGTTTCACGTAATACTTGTCTTGGAGCATTCTACTGTTAACCATACCAAGTGCAGTTATATTAAAGATTAAATATAATTATTTCATGTATTGTAACATTGAACTCAGTGTTATGTGAAATTGGATTTGTAGTTGTTACATTTATTTAATCTAAATATTTACTGTGCATTTAATAAATTGCATTCAGTTTCAATTAAATTGAAATTGTGCTTTAGCTGTAAGACATCCCCAGTTAATCTAAAACCATCAGTTTTAAAAATGATGCCTTTATTAAATGATACATAACTTATAAAAGCTACATTCATCCTGCTATGAGTATGTGCTGGATCACCGTAAAGTACACTGTATTCAATATTCATCTTAATACAGGGGAATGTTGGCATTGGCTTTTATGGAAGGGGATGCTGGCGTATTTGTACAGTATCTTATTTGGTGTGGTTTCATTGAAAACAGAAAGTAGTTACAATTTAAAATTCTTACCTCGTATCATGAACTCCGCGCACAAAGTGAACTCCTGGGCTGGGTTGCACCAGCTGTGCGTAAGTTCTTAGCTTAGTTAAAGCATAAGTCTTTACTAACGTTGATTTTACACATTGCTAACTTTTCATGGGTTGCACCAGCTGTGATAGAACGTAAGACTAGTTGTTACTTAAAATGTACGCGTACCTTTAGGGAGCCGTAAGCTGTTCGTAGAATCAAAGTGCAACGTGACGGGGTAACTTTTGCTCTGTGAGCTTCTCTTTTGAAGATGATTTTGTTGATAGTTTTCGGCGTCGGCAAATCCTGCGACACCACATACATCATCTAAATAATTATAGGACACCCTTGTAAATCCTGTTAGATTCTAAAGTTTCTTAGATGATTTAGTAGGATAAAAAAAAAAATCTTACAGGAATAATTGTAAAGTTCCTATATGATCCGATAGGAATTTTTTTAATTTCTAAAGGATTCCTGTAACATTTCCTGTAGGATTTTTTCACCAGGGTTATATTTTAATGTAATTAAATATGTATTTATTACCCATAATGGCTCACACAGAACATTCATTAACATTATTAAAGTTATATTAATAATTTGTAAAACTTTCCTAAACTTGGTTTCATATTTCAATATTTTTTACCATATACTTAGGGCTTCTGATTTTTGGTTTTAAGGTTGTAGCCCCCGATACAAAAAAAATGAAGTCAGTGGATAGCCAGTAAACACCAGAAAAGCTGTGGAAATGGTTAATAAATTCACGTTGACATTACCCCTTTTCCAAACCTACTGTAAAAATAATATACATTTTCCAGTGCTGCTGGGCTGTGTCCCGCCTTCCTGACTTGCATCTATCCTTGGTTTGTTCTGAATACTTTAAACCTGCCCCAACTACTGAGTGACAGCACATTCCTACATTTATAGATTTAGCTTGCGAGATTTAAAATGAGATTACAATCAAGGATGGAGGCTTGTTAGCGGGATTTGAAGCTGTATCACGGTTAAGATACGGAGGGTATAAAACAAAATTATGGCGATATGTACAAAAATGCTTACGCACAAAAACCCCAGAAGACTGTGCCCGTGACCGTAGGGATTTCGTTATGGAAGACAGCAAAGGAAAGAAGGTTCAACTTAAGTGTGCAAGTACTGTCGAGTTACTATTATACATATTTTGACACACAAAAAGAAAACGCTCAAGTATTTTGGAAAGTAACCGAAAACACTAATTTTATAAAGTATATCAAAAACGAAAGCCCCGATTAAAAAAAAAAAAAAAAAAAAAAACGATTTACATAGAACTCAAAAATAGCTAAAAGTAATCACCAAAAAATACAATTTATAAAACCGGAAAAACAGAAGCCCTGCATATACTGTTTATGTATAACTATAATGACATATCTGCAATTCCCAGTACAAAATGGTCTTGAATTAGCCTTCTTGTCAGCTTGTCTGTCAGAAGTGACTGGTTCACAACACTAGGTGCCACGGTATTTATTTATTTTTAATCCTAAGAACTGGGTTTTTATAAATAACACAGGGAAGTGTGAAGGTTTAAAATGTGAAATACGAACAACGTTTACCCTTGTAGTTTTCATCTCTAAAACTCAACATTCTTAACATTCCCATGAAGTTATATGTTTATTTTGAGTAGTTTAAGGTCCTGTCGATGCATGTTTCTTCAGAGGGTTTTGATCTGAAATATACTCACTTCTAATTGGCTACCGAGCAGTGATGTCGTCACTGACGTAGTATGAACCGCTCTTAGTGATAAACTAGTAAAGTATTGTCTTAAGTACATGTGGTGCAACTGAAATAAGAGAACGCTTAGTTATAAATTAACTAATAACAACTAAGGACTTAGTAGAGACATTACCTTAAGAATGAATTTACGCATAGCTGGTGCAACCATTCCCTGGTCTCTCTGTTGTTTGGGTCAGGAGGAACAAACCAATCTCTTATCCAGAGATCATTGTAATGTAATCGCTTTGGCGCCAAAGTCAGTGTCCCTCCTTCATAAAACCACACGTCATTTTGTATCATTGTCCAAATTTCTCTTTTCTGGGTACAAAACCAAATGATTTTGGTTGTCTTACCCTAGCACACAACACACGATTTGACACAAATCGGCACACTTGACAAGCCCAGGACTGAAAGGCAGGCAGGGGGTGTTTAGTTGAAGATTGAGGTGCGCTCACAATGTTGTGTGAGGGCAAGCACCCTGCTAACACCATGCCATGATGACCACCAAAAATTCACTAATTAAAAAGACAATAAATGCTCAAAAACGTATTAACTGCTTCTCCCCCTATGCTGCCTGATACGAATTTGAAAATCTCCTTTTTCAATTGTCGCTCCCTCTGAGTAACAAATCTCTGCTTCTCAGCGAACTTATAACCAATACCAATCTTGATCTTCTCGGTCTAGCTGAAACCTGGCACTCTGTAAACGGCATGCACTCGCTGCATCTAGCCACCCCAAAAGGCTATTCCCTCTTTGACAAACTTTGCCTCGCTGGCTGAGTCGGGGGCACTGCTGTTATTGCAGAGACTGTGTTTGCTTCCTCAGTTCTTTCTTTGCCTGCCCTTTCTTAATTTGAGCATCTTGCTATCAAGTTCCCCTCTCCCATGTCCCTCACCCTTACTGTTATCTACCGTCCACCTAAGAACAACTCCGCTTTTATTGCAGAGTTTTAAGAATTACTTTCCCTCGTCTGCAATTCCACTGACAAAATTCTACTCCTAGGTGACTTCAGCATTCGTGTTGACTTGCCTTCCTCCCCTAATGACCGACTTCAACGTGCTTCTGGACTGTCTTGGACTTTCTCAATCTGTCAATGTCCTCACTAACACCCGAGGACACACCTTGGATCTGCTTAATCCAAGGGGCCTTGATGTCTCCAATCTTTCCATTTCAGATGTCTCTCTGACCATTTCCTAATATTAATCGCTGCTAATATTAATCTCCCTGCTCCTTCCTCCGCTACTGATACTATTGTCTCCTTCCATCCCAAGAATCTGCTGAACCATCTGAAACTCTCAGAATGTGTCTCTGCATCCCCTGTAACTGGTACTCTCCCGTCCTCAGTTGATGGTGCGGTGACCCTCTACAATGCCACCCTTACTCATATCATTGACACTGTTACCCCACTTACAACCAGAACCGTCAAGAAAGATCAAAACTGCCCATGGTACACCCTTGAATTTCGACTGCTTAAATCTACATGCTGTAAGTTAGAGCACAAGTGGAGGTCTTCTGGACTAACGGTTCCGCAGCCAGGATGAAGTACTTCTCTGAAATCATAACTATGGGACATGGTAAACCCAATGTTCTCTTTAAGACCATTGACCAAATCCTACATCCAGCCACTGACAGATCCAGCTCCCGTCCGTCCTCCTCTCTTACTTGTCATGCTTTCTCCTTTTTCTTTCTGAACAAAATCTACAACATCTATTCTATGCTCGCCCACCACAAACCCAGTTTGCTACTTGACCATCTTGACGATCCTCCAGTTGCCCATCCTGCCCTCTCCTCTTTCTCCACTCTCTCCATTGCTGATTTTTCCAGCTTACTGTTGAAATCAACTACTGCCACATTCCCCTTGGATCCCTGGCCGCCTAATCTTGTCTGTCTCTGTGCTTCTGATCTTGCTCCCTCCATTATGCACACTCTCAACCTGTCCCTGGACTGTGGCTCGGTTCCTGCTGTCCTCAAGCTTACCCGAGATATGCCGGTACTCAAAAAACCCTCCTTTGACCCAGCTGACTTATCTAATTTGCATCCCATCTCCAATCTCCCTTTTCTCTCAAAAACTCTCGAAATGGCTGTAGCCAGTCAGTTGGTGGAACATCTCATGGACAACAGTCTGCTTGAATCTCTACAGTCTGGTTTCCGGCTGCATCACAGTACTGAAACTGCTCTGCTCGGATTGTGAATCCTGCTCAGTGCTGATGCTGGTCCTCCCTCTGTGCTTGTCCTCCTTGACCTAATATCCGTTCTTACCTATCTGGACATTTGCAGTCTGTTTTCTGTGCTGGACGCAGTGGTGTTGTAAACCCAGTCACTTGTGGTGTCCCCCAAGGATCTGTTCTTTGGCCCCTTCTTTTCAATATCTACATGCTTCCCTTGGGTCACCTCATCCGTCAGCACAGCCTTATGTTTAACTCCTATGCTGACGACACCCAGCTCTACCTCTAACTCGACCCTGGTAGCCCCTCTGCCATGGTCCAGCTCTCAGCTTGCATTCAAGACATCAAGGCCTGGATGTCTGCCAGTTTTCTTCACTGAACACTAGCAAATCTGAACTCCTTTTACTAGAATCTAAAACTCAACTTAAGAATCTAAATACAGTTGCCCTGAACCTCGGAAACTGTCTATTGCTGCCTTCCCCCATAGTACGAAGCCTTGGTGTACTTCTTGACAGCAACCTCTTCTTTGATGCCCACTCTTCCGTGGTCAAATCTTCCTTCTACCATCTTTGAAACATCTCCAAAGTCCATCCCTACCTTTCCCTCCCGGATGTGGAGATACTGCAGCTAGTTCAGAGTGCCACTGCCAGGATCTTTACCAGATGTAAAGAGCTTGATCACAACCCCCCAAAGCTATTCACAGTAAAAATAAGTATACAATATAAAAATAAAAACATCAATACTACAACAACTTAACAAAACCAAAACAGCATTTCATATTTAAAACAATCCAATACACAGTACAGCAATATAACAGAGCTTGTAAACACGGATACACAAAACACTCCCAATCTACAAATAGGCCTTTGTGTAAAAATGTGTTTTAAGTTTAGTTAATTTTATTTAATTAATCAGCATTACGAATTTCGAAAGGGAGTATTCCACAACGCAGGTGCATAATGACTAAAAGCTCGTCCACTGTACATTCTCTTACTGAACCTGCTGTTCCTGTAATTCTCTTTGGACGTCCACTTCTTTCAAGCATTTCAGTTGAATTGGTTCTGTGGTGGTACTTGATTATTGTTCAGATTATGGATTTTGGTTTTCCATATTTCTTTCATATGTTGGAAAAAATTACCTCTTTTTCTGGCTATTGACTTTATAATACAACTTATAAAGTCAATAGCCAGAACCCCCAAAACAGTCTACTACATACTGATGTTATAGTAATCTGTTAAATTAAACTGTTTTAATTTGTGAAAAACTGTGTAACCAACTTCTGTCTGATCACCTGTCCACCTTGAAGTCTTTCATTTACTGGAGACAGTGGAGTGGTTTCATCAGGTGCATCTGCTTCAAAATCACGAAGCCTGGCTCATCTACTAAAATTATGCAAAACTGCACCTGCCACTATTATACAGCTAACTGAGCATATGCATTGCGAATGGATGTAAAAACAGGCACAGGCATGGTGTCAGGAATGTGAATGCTTTCAGTATATTCCCTCATAAAGTGACTGTAAAAAAGTTAAGTTTTCAAAAGAGACTATAAAGGACTATGATGAGCTCAAATTAATACAGTATTTTTTAAAGGTTTGTCTAATGAATTCTGCACAGTTTTCAAGTAGGCTCAAATTACCCATAGATGTGTGAGGAGACTATGAATGAATAAAGTTTTCAGAATGAATATGGTCAGTTGTCTGCTGTACATTAGTTCCAATTCATTCCTGAAAGAAAAAGTGAAATCTTGTGAATGTGCATGGTTTACTATACATTTAAATAAAATACATTATAAAACAGATGGTTTTGTGTTGTCTTATTCAAGTAAAATAATTAATTTTTGGTCTGAATTAAGTAAAGCCTCAAAACAGTAGATTATTAGGACTGTAGCTTGGTGCATGTTACCAGAACTATAATATTTTATAACAAGAATTGGGATCACAGATCACCAAACCATTTGAGCGTATACTCTGTTTAAGTGTGTAAATATTTGTGAAAAGTAAGTGTGACAAATTGGCTGAGTGGATGCAGGTGCAGGTGCAGGGGAGCAGTTTCGAAGCAGGTTGAAAGCAGGTTGACGGCTGCAGAAGAAACTAAACTTCAAAAAAAAAAAAACCCTCAACATGGTCTTCAAGCCAGTAATCTGTGACACCTGCTTGATGTGGGAAATCCGAGAAAACCCAGCGGAGCTAAACCAAGTGTGCGTAAAGTGCCGCGCGATCCAGGATTTGCATAAACTAGTAAGCATGCTAGAAATGGAGCTGGAAGAAGTGAGACAGCAACAAGATCTTGAGGAACTGGCACACCCACAATTCATGGAAGTCTGCATCACCCCTAACAGACTGAAAGCCACCAGGGAGATAGAAGGTCAGAACAGCTGGGTTCAGGTGGGCAGAAGCAGGGAAAAAAAGAAACTTCGTCAAACACCACCAGAAATCAAAACAACCAACAGATTTGAGTCACTTCAGAATTGTGATGAGCAGAACCAACAACAAGAGAATGAAAGGAACAACATCCAGGACCCTATTGACAGTGGTGACCAGACAGTAAAAAGAAGGGAGGTCATGATTGTTGGGGACTCCATATTGAGAAACACAGCAAGTTCAGTTCGCAGTTTGGACCCCCTTACTACAACAGTGTGCTGCCTTCCGGGAGCCTCGGTCAAGCACATCACTGAAAACGTGGACAGGCTCCTAGAACGAACAGGAGACGACCCGGTAGTAGTCGTCCACATCGGTACAAACAACATTGGAAGAGACAGACCAAAATCCCTGCAAAACAAATTCAGAGAGCTAGGAAGGAAATTAAAAGAGAAAACCAAAACTGTGGTATTTTCTGGTATACTACCGGCACCTTGCAAAGGACCATATGGACAGCTGGAAATAATAAATCAAAACCAATGGTTGAAGACGTGGTGCACACGGGAAGGCTTCACCTATCTTGATCATTGGACCACTTTCTACAACGAGGACTATCTGTATAGATGGGATGGACTGCATTTAAATAACAAGGGAACTAGTCTACTTGGAGAAAAGATCCTCGAGCAGGTTCGGAAGCATTTAAACTAGAAAGGAAGGGGGGAGAAATCAACAAAAAAACAGAAGGGAGACCGCATCAAAACAAGAACAACAACTCAGGTAAGACAACCATTAAATGTATTTATCTAAATGCTAGAAGTATCAGAAACAAAATTCTAGAACTTGAAGCTACTGCACTAACAGGTAACTATGATGTGATAGGTGTTACAGAAACGTGGTTATCTGAGAGTGATGGGGACGAATATAATATTTGTGGGTATACACTGTATAGGAAAGACAGGCAGGACAGAAGAGGAGGAGGGGTAGCGCTATACATAAGAAACAGTCTTGAAGCCCAGGTGTTAAACCTGGACAAAGAAAATAAAACCGAATCAATATGGGTCAGAATAACAGACAAAAATTCAAAAGGCATAATAATAGGAGCATGCTATAGACCGCCAGATTCAGACGGTGAGCAAAATAATCTGTTATACAATGACATTAGAAATGTGTGTAGCAAAGGAGAAGCCATACTAATGGGGGATTTCAACTTCCCCCAAATAAAATGGGAAAACCCGGTGGGTAGCGCGAAGGATGAAATAGAAATGGTGGAAATGACAAATGACTGCTTCCTAACACAATTTGTGAAGGCACCCACTAGAGGGGAGGCATGCCTTGATTTAGTCTTTTCAAATAACGAAGATAGAATAACTAAAACAGAGGTCAGAGAACCACTGGCAAACTCAGACCACAACATGGTCTCATTTGAAGTGTTTTTTAAATCCTCAAAAGTAAAGACTAAAGCTAAGGTTTACAATTTTAGAAAAGCAAACTATGAAGGTATGAAACAGAGACTAACAGAAGTAGATTGGAGTAAAATAGAGAAAACACCCACAGAAGAAGGATGGTTGTTCTTCAAAAATGTAGTACTAGAGGCGCAAAACAATTATATCCCTAAAGTAGACAAATCTAAATGTAAAACTAAATTGCCAAAATGGTTTAATAGATCAATTAAAAAAAATATTCAGCGAAAAAAGGCACTTTACAGAGCATTAAAAAAGGACCAAAAAGAAAGTACGCAGAAAGAGTACACAGAACTGCAAACGCAAGTCAAAAAGGAAGTTAGAAAGGCCAAGAGAGAAATAGAAATGAACATTGCTAAGGGAGCTAAAACCAATTCCAAAATGTTTTTCCAATATTACAACAGCAAGAGAACATTCAAAGAGGAGATTAAATGTTTAAGAGATACAAATGGCAAAATCGTAGAGGAAGAAAAAAAAATAGCAAATATGTTAAATGATTACTTTTCACAAGTTTTTACAAAGGAAGATACTGACAACATGCCCCACATGTCATCCAGTTCCTATCCAGTTTTAAATAACTTTAGCATAACTGAGGCAGAAGTGTTAAAGGGACTAGGAGCTCTTAAAATAAACAAATCCCCTGGGCCGGATGAGATCCTCCCAGTAGTACTCAAAGAAATGAAAGAAGTAATTTACAAACCGCTAACCAAGATCATGCAGCAGTCTCTTGACACAGGGGTGGTACCGACAGACTGGAAAATTGCAAACGTAATACCGATCCACAAAAAGGGAAACAAAACTGAACCAGGTAACTACAGACCAGTAAGCCTGACTTCTATTATATGCAAACTTATGGAAACTATAATAAGATCCAAAATGGAAAATTACCTATATGGTAACAGGGTACTGGGAGACAGTCAACATGGTTTTAGGAAAGGGAGATCGTGCCTAACTAACTTGCTTGATTTTTTTGAGGATGCAACATCGATAATGGATAATTGCAAAGCATATGACATGGTTTATTTAGATTTCCAGAAAGCTTTTGACAAAGTCCCGCACAAAAGATTAATTCTCAAACTGAACGCAGTTGGGATTCAAGGAAACACATGTACATGGATTAGGGAGTGGTTAACATGTAGAAAACAGAAAGTACTGATTAGAGGAAAAACCTCAGAATGGAGTGTGGTAACCAGCGGTGTACCACAGGGATCAGTATTAGGTCCTCTGCTATTCCTAATCTACATTAATGATTTAGATTCTGGTATAGTAAGCAAACTTGTTAAATTTGCAGACGACACAAAAGTAGGAGGAGTGGCAAACACTGTTGCAGCAGCAAAGGTCATTCAAAATGATCTAGACAAGATTCAGAACTGGGCAGATACATGGCAAATGACATTTAATAGAGAAAAGTGTAAGGTACTGCACGCAGGAAATAAAAATGTACATTATAAATATCATATGGGAGATATTGAAATTGGAGAAGGAATCTATGAAAAAGACCTAGGAGTTTTTGTTGACTCAGAAATGTCTTCATCTAGGCAATGTGGGGAAGCTATAAAAAAGGCTAACAAGATACTCGGATACATTGTGAAAAGTGTTGAATTTAAATCAAGGGAAGTAATGTTAAAACTGTACAATGCACTTGTAAGACCTCATCTTGAATATTGTGTGCAGTTCTGGTCACCTCGCTATAAAAAAGATATTGCTGCTCTAGAAAGAGTGCAAAGAAGAGCGACCAGAATTATTCCGGGCTTAAAAGGCATGTCATATGCAGACAGGCTAAAAGAATTGAATCTGTTCAGTCTTGAACAAAGAAGACTACGTGGCGACCTAATTCAAGCATTCAAAATTCTAAAAGGTATTGACAGTGTCGACGCAAGGGACTTTTTCAGCCTGAAAAAAGAAACAAGGACCAGGGGTCACAAATGGAGTTTAGAAAAAGGGGCATTCAGAACAGAAAATAGGAGGCACTTTTTTACACAGAGAATTGTGAGGGTCTGGAATCAACTCCCCAGTAATGTTGTTGAAGCTGACACCCTGGGATCCTTCAAGAAGCTGCTTGATGAGATTTTGGGATCAATAAGCTACTAACAACCAAACGAGCAAGATGGGCCGAATGGCCTCCTCTCGTTTGTAAACTTTCTTATGTTCTTATGATGCAGTGCGGTAATGAAACAGACAGAGAGGATTAATCCGGTTTGGAAAAGGGGTTTTCCTTTTTGTATCCACGTCTGGTGACAAATAACAATAAACAATAACAATAAACCACACGTATCCACCCCACAATTATACACACAGGGTCACCAGTCCTGGGTGTGTGCAGTAGTGCTCGTGGTGGGTGATACAGGTTATATTTGTGACAGTAGTGCAGTGCTGTTCCAGCTTTAGTGCTGGCCCTCGGCAACGGCTCCTGAATCATGTTGGCCATCTAGTGTAGTGTTACAAACAAACAAAAAACACTCACGATACTGCTTTCTCTGTTAACGGGGTCTCTCAGTTTAAATTACAAAACCAAATGCGAAAGAACAGATTATGATTCTCCGTCCCCTTTTATGCTGTCAGTCATGACCCCTTGGTAAACGAGTACAACCGCGTCTCCAATCTGCGGCTGACACGTCGTTTCCCTTCCGGGTCAGTGCGTTATTGCAACGGAGTCTCGCCCCCTTCCTGGCTGACCGACTTCCCTTGAACCCTGGCAAAGAACTGTCAGACCAGCCCGTCCAAGGAACTCTGTTCTTGCTGCTTAGCTTCCTCACAGGTCGGGAGGGAGATTTACAACCAAGAATCATTTCTGTCACAGTAAGTTACACACTTAACTGGGTTAGACTGTAACACATGGAACAATCATGGTATTTCTTTAATATATTGGAGTGAAGGGAACAGGTAATGGTTACACTCTTTTGTACCAACTGAATTTTGAGAGGAAACATGTTTCGGCGGTGCTTTAAACTGACTTTTAAAAAGGTACCAGAATGTGATGACTGAAATCTAAACAAGAAGAATGCATTAGGTACCCCTGTGATATTGCAAACCCAAACCATGTTGCTGTTTGAGTTCTGTTGTCTCAGCTTTGGGGATTTGCACAAAATCCACTCTCACAACCAGCTCTGAAATACAAAATGCACATACTCAAAGCTGTAGTGTGTTGGTCTGTTGCTGAGCATTTTATGGTTGCTGTGTTTACCAGTCACTACACCTTGTTCTGTCACTTACTTTCAGAAGCAACATTATTTTCCCGCTTACCTAAAACCTTATCTTACACCCTTTATTTCAATGTGTGGGAAAAAGATTTATAATGTAATTTTTTTTTTTTTTAAATTGGTAAGGAATATAATATTATTGTTTCTTTATTTGTATTAGTGCAGTATCGGTACAGTTTTTTAAACTTTTTTTAGCGACTTGGAAAGGGAAAGCACAAGAGACTGAGAAAGGAAGATTTACAGAAAGCTGTGAAAACTGTAACAGCCTCTAGTACAAGTGGGAGGAGACTCATTGAATACAGTAACTACATCAAGAGTAGCAACTTCTTGGTCTATAATATTATTAATGCAGGAGTAAATGGCTGCAAAAGAGACTTTTGTTGGATTTCTGTCAGGTGGAAAGTAAGGAAAGAGATGTTTATTGTAAGAGCAGGTTTTATACAGTAGTTCAAAGTAACAGTTAAAATGTAAGGCTGTAGTAAATGTTGCAAGTCAGAATTAAGTATGTACAGTATTTATTCAAAGTACTCATGACTTCAAGGTAATGTTGCATTTTACTCACCTAAAATACATTTTACTCGCATATGGGTAGATGTACTAAAGTGTTGTGGCTGTTGCAATAGTTGCAAACGAGTTGGAAGTCTAGGGTGAAATGCACTGAACAAGCACAATGCTTTGTGGCAGCAATTTTTTCTTTGCGGTTCAACCTTAGATGAATATGTAATTTCATCATTCATCATATGGGCGTTCCTGCATAAATTCACAAAAAGGGGGTGGAGGTAGTTTCACACCCTCCTTTGCACTATTATAATGAGATGTAGTGAAGCTGCCAGCAGTTGTGACACTTACAATTGCATCAGTTTTTTAAGAACTTTTGAAAGCATGTTTTAAACAGTCACAATTTTGTTGCTGGCATTTCCCAGTCTGCTTTTTCTCATGCATTTTTGAGGCAAACCCTAAATAATATGTTTCCCTAAAAACAGGGTGAACTTATAAGGGTTTCCTCAACGTACTGGGAGCAACAGACTGCACACATGTGCCGCTAACCCCTGCAGCTCATTCTGAACATCTGTATAGGAATAGGAAACACGACTATTCTAGTAATGTGCAGGTGGTTTGTAATTGTGCACAGTTTAGCACTGCACCACTGACTAACTTAAATAATGTATTTAAGTATGTTTGCCTTGCGACTGGCCCGTCATATTACATCTACCCCATAGTGACTAAATTGGAGAGTAAATTACTCAATGACCCAAAACCTTATCTGGAGCAATGGTTGTGAACATCAAGTCTGGAGAAAAACGCAAACAACCCCAGGGTATACATGATGCACATGTTGGAATGTATGTCCTCTGTGATGAAACTTGCTACAGACATTCTTCAGCACTTGAGCATATCAGAATCTGGACAAAAATGTACATTTCTGGATTTTTTTTATGTCAGTTGATAGTTAATAATATGCTCTGTATTGAAAAATAATACATTGATGCCTGACTACAGTAGTGTCTTATGTGCACATGTTGGAACATTTGTTAGCCAATGAGATTGCTTCCTTTAGTCTTGCCATTTTAACGTGAGCTACAGTACATTTTCATTATATATTACTGATAAACCATTATAAAAACATTCCGTTTTTATAACAAGATTCGGCCAACCAGTTGTGGGACTTAAGGCAAAACTCTGAAGCCATTTACATGCAACTAAATATTTTGTTCAGTTGTGTCGAACGACTTCATGTCAGATAGCTGTCAGTGGCACAGTATCGAGCTGTAGGATTGGTACGGGTGAAGCCAGACAGATTTTAGTTTTGATTTCAGTTCGAGCTGCTCCATTCCTTCAAGGCACTTGCGGTGAAAGCAGTTTACATCTATAGTCCGAGTGAGCAGGGCACAAACTATTACAGTAGATAAGCAGGGCTTTGCAGTGTGTAGAAACCGTCACACACTAAACGTGGCTTTATCAATCTTAATTACTGTACCTGCAAAAGACCAGATGCACAGTTTGCATGAGATTGCGTGCGCCCAGCAAAATATGTTTTGGGTGGTTTCTGGAGAAAATGACAAAGAAATTGAAACACTCTTTTTATTTTCCTTCTGTGAATTGAAGGTAGAGTTAAAAAAAAATATGTCTTTTATTGTTATTATTTATTTATTTGACAGGTGTCTTTATCCAAGGTGTCTTACAGGTGTTACAGGGTAGTAAAGGGTTACGAAGCAAGCTTGATATTTAAATAGTGTAGTTTTCAGTAAGTGCAAATAATACTACTAAAATACAATATTAACGAGGATGCAACAAGTTAGGATTACAGTAAGTTATATCTACAATGATATAGTAGTGCAAGGATAGTGTATTAGCTGAGGATCCACTAACGTGGTGCATAGGTCAGGCAAGTCCAGTGCATAATAGGAGCAATAGAGTAGGGATCTACAAATGCGGTCTTGAGGAGACAATGGAAGGCAGTGAGAGACAAAGCGGTCCTGAAGTTCTCTGGTAGCTGCTTCCACCACAGAGGGGCTAGGGAAGAGAAGGAGAGGGCATGGAAGGATGGAGAGTGTAGGGAAGACATGACCAGACAGCCAGTAGAGGAGTAGAGGGGGTGTAGGGAGTCACGAGGGATTGGAGGCAGGAGGGGGCAGCGTGATGAAGAGAGCCTTAGACAAGCTGGTATATACTGTGCATAATAAAAGTGTTTAAGACATCTGAGCAGACAGGCTCCCAAGTGAGGTTAATGTTCATATTGTTTTTTAAACCATGATTTTCAGGTCTGTGCTATTTAATGTTGGCATGGCAGCAATCTTATGTGGCAAAGTCATTGCCTAAGGTCACATTTTCTAAAACTGACTGCCCAGACAACATTCATTATGCTAACTCAATTGCAGAAACCGTTTTTGTGGTGTAAAATGCAGAAAAAATATAATTCTGGATTAATTGGATTGTGTTGCCTATTGTTCAGGGGACAGTTATCTATTCAACAAAACTATGAAGTTTAGTAAACGTGTCCAATCAGTCATAAAACGCCTAGTCGGTCATCATTCATCAAAAAAAGCTTGAGTTGCTTAAAACAGGCAACAAATGCCCCAATTGGGTTATAATTCAAGAGTAAGTGTAATAAATTTTCCTTGTAAAGTAACATGTGGCTTTTGCATTGTGAATTTATAACTGTATGAATTGACTTAACATATGGACTTCCAGGAGCTGCATGAGAATCTGAAAAACAAATGCAGCGATAAACTTAACTTCCAGTATTAATCATTGATTTCACTACACTACAGGATTAACTAACATATTTGTGTGTTTATTAATTACAGGCGTGGAATGTCTTGGCATTGGATGGAAGTAACTGGCAAAAAATAGACTTGTTCAACTTTCAGACGGATATAGAGGTAAGTTTTGCAAGGACATTTTTTCAGTCAATTAAACTTTATTTTGCTCTTTTTAAACTGTCAGCTACCTACAACTGCTAAAAGTGGGTGTGGATGTTAGGGCTGCTCTGATTTAATAGATTAAAGAGTTGATCACAGATTAATTTCATTTAATTTAATCATGCAGAATTTTATTTTTGTGTATAAAATCAACCAATAGAAGAACTGCATTTTCCCGCGGCAGTCCAATCATTAGTGAGTGGAGGCGGGTGTGGCAGGCTGGCGAGTGGAAAGAGGCCCAGAGACAGACTGCAGTTCAAAAAATAACTATTTTATTATAAATAAACACAAAAATGAAAGGGCACAAGGGCCAAAACAAAGCAATTTAAACACAAAGAAAGACAAAAAGCAAAACTTACAAAAATAACAATTTCCAGGCTGGGCAATGCCTTCACTGGATTCAAACTTTCCAAACAACCAAAAAAAAACAACCTGCTTCCTCAGCTCCCTCTCCCAAATGAGAAGCAGAGGCCTCCTTTTATGTCAGGTGGCTGGGCACTGATTGATCGTTAATTAACCTAATCAACTAATCAACCCCAGCCACCTGAACATAATAAACCCAGGCAGGTAGGGGAAGTTAACCCCATCCCTGACAATTTAAAAAGGGCAGAGCTTTGCTCTGCCACAGCGGGACATACATTTTTAGCAGGTTTAAAAAATGGGAGAGTCAGAGATCTGCCCCAAATATATTTTTATATATAGCCCGTCACGCCAAGGCATCCCAGACTGCTGTGCAAAGTTAAAAACTAAACAAAATAGCTCATGTGTACAGTACACTCCAGTTACAACCTATTATTTAAAAGCACATTCAAAAAAGTATGTTTTCAATTTAGGTTTAAAAGAATGCAGTGTTTCAGCCTGCCTAATGGTAATCGAAATAGAGTTCCACAACCCAGGAGCACAACAGCAAAAAACTGTTTTAAGATGACTTTTTGGAACAACTAAGAGTTCTGCATTTTCTGATCTCAAAGAATGACTAGGAATGTACAGAGTTAGTAGTTCTTGGAGATAGGGTGGCCCTAATCCATAAAGAGCCATATAAGTTATTACAGCAACTTGTAAAATCAGTTCACTAGCTCACTTGGTACCAATGTAAGGACCTAAGCACTGGAGTGATGTGTTGAATAACAGGTATGGGCAGTCTGGCAGCTGCGTTCTTCTGAGTTTAGTGGCAGGTATCCCAACAACAAAGAATTGCAATAATCACGACGAGAAGTTATAAATGCATGTAGCAACATCCAATACAGATTTTAATTTGGTAACATTTTTCAAATGATAAAAAGCTATTCTGATCACAGAATTAATATGTAAATCAAAAGACAGGTGTCCAAACATGAGTGAGTAGAGGCGGGACATAATTGGGAGTTTAACCAATGGGAATGTCAAAGATCCCTGCCCTGGTTTTACAACTGTCCAGTCATTTAGTGAGCATAGGCGGGACATAAATATTCAAGGTTAGGGTGTAAAAATAGCTGAATTTCATGCAATATTGCTAATTTTAGAGACCGTTATTGAGAACTTCAAAGTAATATTTTGAATTGCTTTTTACAAATAAAAAAAAAGTCATAATACAACAGAGACATTGTTGTCGATTTGGTTACGAATCAATTTTCAAGAAGAACTTTCTCAGAAAAAATGAAATTATCGCCACTTCCAAAATTCAGATTATGAAAGGTATCCATGGCTTACCGGTAGCTGTCAATTAAAACAAGTACTATACTGCTGGAGTTGTAGTTTGCTCAGTACAGGAACGGCGATATGGAACAGCACTGGATACAGCAATCTAGGATGTCTTTCGAAGTCAGCATGAAAACATGAGCTTTACCAAAGTCACTTGTGAGCCACTGTTACACTCAAAACTTTGGACAAACACAGATTTATGTTCCCAACTGGATGAGCAGAAGCGTATGGATACAATACATCACAATGATCAAGTAAGAAAAAATCGTGAGGTTCTTAAATGCTTGATTGATTTTGTTGTTTACCTTGGCAAGTAAGAACTGGCATTGAGAGGGCACTGTGAAGGCACCAGTTCCTCAAATAGAGGTAATTTTGTGGATTTACTTTCTCTGATTTCTGACTATGACAGCATGTTAACCAGTCACTTGTCATTACCCACAGTATTCTCGGGTACCTCTGGCAAGATTCCGAACAGCTGAATCTCTTTGGTGCCTCAGGTTCTGTTAAGAAGTACAGGAAGGAAGCCAAGTACATCGTTATAATGGTAGATTAAACAACTGATGTTGGAAACGCAGCTCAGCTGTCTTGTGTTTTCAGATATCTGATTCACAGTGGCACAAAAGAACGGTTACTCTGTGAAAATGTGATGCATCTTTTTTTCTGTTTTTCTGCCTATGGCTTAGGTACATTGATGATGTCTTTGTAATGTGGTTGGAATCAACTACTCAGCTTGATCAATTAATTCTGCAAATAGTCATTCAAAATTTAAATATGAATCTGATCTAGATAGAATACATTTTTCAGACTTAGAAATATTTAACGGTAAAACAGCACTTTACAAATTATTGTATTCAATAAACGAATGGATCGGAATTTGTTACTCTTGGCAAAAAGTCAGCATCCTCACTCACTGATAAGAAATTTGCCGAAAGGTCAATTATTACTGGTAAGAAGAATCTGTAGAACAGAGTCACAATCTGAAATTAAATCTGAAGAAATGCACCCAAGATTTATTACCTGAGGATAGGACGACCCTATTCTTAAAGAAACAACATATAAAGCTAAAGATTGTGACCAAGAGATATTTCTTAAATTTAAATTTAATTATTTGTCTAACGATATAAAGGGGATATTTTTCAAACATTGGCAGGTACTAAAAAGTGATAATTCCTTGAATTCGATAACAGATAAACTGCCCTGTATTGCTTTTAAACGTGCAAAAAACATTAAAGACAAATTGGTTCATTTATTTAGTCCAGAAGTAGAGAAAGCAATTACATGGTTATCTAATCCACCGGATGGTACTTTTAAATGTGGACATTGTATCCACTGCTCAAATACTGTAAATACTAAACTATTAATCACCCAAGATCTGGTAAAAATATACAAATTCAAGGTTTCATTAACTGTAATACAGTAGAAGTAATTTATATGTTTACTTGTCAAACTAAAAGAGCCTTCAAAATAAGGGTCTCTGAATATAAAGCAGCAATTAGGAACCAAAATCAAGAATATGCATTAGCCCAACACTATGAAAAAGCTGGTCACGGATCATCTCCACACTCATTATGATTTGTGGGGGTGGAGAAAGTAACTCTACCAGCTCCAGGTGCGAATTTGATACTTTTGTTACTATGGAGAGAAGCATACTGGATATTTGCCCTCCAAACATTAGAACCAATTGATCTCAATGACAGAGTCAATTTCATTACATTATGTTGAAATATCTTCAATGCTGATAGTTTCTGTTGTATGGAGCTGTGGTATACTGTTGATTGACATAATATGAAGTCATGATCGAATTTCGATATGTCAATTGCATTATGCTGAATCAATTATTATATTTTATTTAATAAAATCTAAAAATGTACACTCTACATTTTGTGGCAGATTGCTGCTGAACATATATAGCATGCTAGTGTAATATGACAATTGCATGATGTTGAATCAACTATAATGTTTAATAATATATAGAGATTAATAGATGGGCTTCAGTGAGTTACAGGAAAATAATTCCATATAGGGTTTATGTGAAGTCCTGAAGCCCATCTGTTATTTTTTATAATACATGGATGTTAGTATCATTAATAATAAAAAAAGACAGTAAACTGGTGTTAAGGTTCAAATTGCAAGTGGATTTAATTAATAATAACATAAATTAAAGTTAATATTAAAGAATCTTAAATATAATTTTATTTTTGATAATTCAGGAATGTTGAATTAAACTGGGTAGATAATGAACTGCAAAAAATAACATTTTTTAGGAAAAGATGTTTCAATGGGGTATGCTGTCAGAGTCGAAGATCGTTGTTCTCGCTCGCTTGTTTGGTGCTCCCGTTGGTGAAGGATGATTGCAAATCTTCACAAAGACAGTATTTGTTTGAAGTGCCTGAGAACAGAAATTGTGGGTGTAGTAGAGTGATTGAAATTGAATCATTGACAGGAATGTCTTTAATATCCTGTTTCTCTCCAGTTTCTCTGAGATATGAATGTACCAGCTTTACATCAATTTATTATTTACTTTTTTTTTATGTATTCTCATTTTGTTGATTAGTGAACATTTCTCTACTGTGGGTGTTGTCGAGTGATTGAAAACGAAACATTCTGTGTTTGAATTGAAAGGAGTCTCGAGGAGTCGAATGGATCAGAGTTCAAGTATATTTTCCTCTAGAGGAAATATAACATTTTGACATCACTACTGTGATATTATGACATTTTTGTTTGCTTTGAATGGCTCAGGATGCAAATGTAGCCTTCATCCATATATATATATATATATATATATATATATATATATATATATATATATATATATATATATATATATATATTAATAGAATATATATATATTATATATATATATATATATATATATATATATATATATATATGTATATATATATATATATATATATATATATATATATATATATATATATATATATATATATATATATATTCTACAAAATTAATTAAAAATAAAAACTGAAATAACTTGGCTTGGTAAGTGTCCACCCTCCTTTTAATAGAAATACTAAATTAGCTCAGGTGTAGCCAATCGCCTTGAAAATCACACGCCAAGTTAAGTGGCCTCCACCTATGTTAAACTGTAGTAATTCACATGATTTCAGGCAGAATTAAGCAGTTCCTGTAGGTTCCCTCTGCTGGGTAGTGCTTTTCAAAGCAAAGACTCAACCATGAGCACCAAGGCGCTTTCAAAAGAACTCCGGGACAAAGTTGTTGAAAGGCACAGATAAGGGGATGGGTATAAAAAATATATCAAAGGCCTTGAATATCCCTTGGAGCACGGTCAAGACGATTATTAAGAAGTGGATGGTGTATGGCACCGCCAAGACCCTGCCTTGATGAGGCCATCCCTCCAAACTGGATGACCGAGCAAGAAGGATAATGATTAGAGAGGCTACCAAGAGGCCAATGGCAACTTTGCAAGAGCTACAGGCTTTTATGTCCAAGACTTGTCAAAGTGTGCATGTGACAACAATATCCCAAGCACTCCACAAATCTGGCCTGTATGGTAGGGTGGCAAGAAGGAAGATGTTACTCAAGAAAGCCCACCTTGAATCCCATTTTGAAGTATGCAAAAAAACACTCAGGAGATTCTGTAGCCATGTGGCAAAATGTTTTGTGGTCTGATGAAACTAAAATTGAACTTTTTGGTCTAAATGCAAAGCATTATGTTTGGCGCAAACCCAACACAGCACATCACCCAAAGAACACCATCCCTACCATGAAGCATGGTGGTGGCAGCATCATGTTATGAGGATGTTTCTCATCAGCAGGGACTGGGGCACTTGTCAGGATAGAAGGGAAAATGAATGGAGCAAAGTACAGAGAAGTCTTTGAGGAAAACCTGCTGCCCTCTGCAAGAAAGCTGAAATTGGGATGGAAGTTCACCTTTCAGCATGACAACAACCCAAAGCACACAGCCAAAGCTACACTGGAGTGGCTAAGGAACAAAAAGGTAAATGTCCTTGAGTGGCCCAGTCAGAGCCCCAACCTAAATCCAATTGGAAATTTGTGGCATGACTTGAAGATTGTTGTCCATCAACACTCCCCAGTGAACTTGACAGAGCTTGAACAGTTTTGTAAAGAAGAATGGTCAAATATTGCCAAATCTAGGTGTGCAAAGTTGGTAGAGACCTATCCCAACAGACTCACAGTTGTAATTGCATCCAAAGGTGCTTCCACCAAGTATTAACAGTGTGATTCGCCTGGTCCATCCATAATTAGATTTGAATGAATGGAAGATAGATTACAACATGAGTAAAAACTCTAAATGTTGAAAAACAAAAAAGTTAACAGGTGATATAATGAAATAATATTATATTAATGAAATAAAACCTTCTCTCACCAGTAGCCTAGTCCACGTTTTTGGACAGACATGCTCATCATGTAACACAAAGACTAAACTATTGCAAATCCAGTTGTTTCTGATAGGGAAGTCCAATTTTATCTGACAGTGTTATCGGAAGCGCAGACGGGAAAGGGTGAAAAATGTGACTGTCTTGAGACTGGGAAGTAGATTAAGAAATACCATGCAGAAAGTATTCTGTTTTGACAATGGAAATTAAGACGAGGCAATAATCAAATGAGAGACTGTGGACCGCAAAAGAAAGCCTCAGAACTAGATTACAGAACATCTACAGTAAGGTGATTACTACCTAGATTATCATTAGCACGGTGAAAACCAAAGGACGCGTTGGGTCTTTTTTGTCATACTTTCACTTCAAAGAATCAAACAATTCAAATTAGTTTATTTTCTGTACTTCCATAGATCTCACCGTAGGTGAAAGATATCTCAAGCATGTTCGGTCATAAAAAATAATAAAGAATATGTAGAGAAACCACTGTCCAGATGTGGTGGATTTTATTAATGATGTGTCCCGATTTTCCCCTGTGCTGTGATAATCAGGCCTGACTTTTATTAAGGTGTGTGTGTGTCTCTGCTAGTCTGTCCTCTCTCCCGGCAGGGTCGTGTGGTGGAGAACATCTCAAAGCGTTGTGGAGGGTTCCTACGGCAGCTTAGTCTCAGGGGGTGTCTCAGTGTGGGGGATGCAGCGATGAGGTCAGTAAAGGGCTGCACTGTGTGGAATGCCAGATAAATCCCCTTTCCATAACACAAGTCCAGAGTACCCCCCCTTAGCCTGTTTGCATTAATCACAGGCAATGAATACCTTATATGTGGAGTATTTTCAGTGCTAAATTTGTTGACCAAATTCACACCTATTTTAGTTTAGTTTTAACATATGTATGTCTGGGTTTTATGTAATTGATCTAAGTAGTTTTTATTATTTGTTATAAATTAGCGATTTAGCAGATGCTTTTAAAGTGACTCGCATAGATTAAGGGGAGTGAACAATGCATCACAACTGCTGCTGCAGAGTCGCTTACAATAAGACTTTGGTTTTACGTCTCATCTGAGGGACGGAGCACAAGGTGGTTAAGTGACTTACTCAGGGTCACACAGTGTTGAGCTGGGATTGAACTGGGATCATCCTGGTAACAAGCCTGTTTCTTTAACCACTGGACCACCAAGCATCCGGGGGTCACGAATGGAGATTAGATAAATGGGGCATTCAGAACAGAAAATAAGAGGCACTTTTTTACACAGAGTTGTGAGGGTCTGGAACCAACTCCCCGATAATGTTGTTGAAGCTGTCACCCTGGGATCCTTCAAGAAGCTGCTTGATGCGATTCAGGAAACAATAAGCTACTAATGACCAAACTAGAAAAATGGGCAGAATGGCCTCCTGTTGTTTGTAAACTTTATTTTGTTCTTACCTGTTCATTAATAAATTAAAGGCCCATATACAGTGTTTGAAAATATATATGCTGCTGAGTTTATTTTTTATTTATTTTTTGGATGGGTGGATGGGGGGGGGGGGGTGTTGAGTTAGAAAGCTGTATATGTTTACCATGATTTCAATTTAACATTAAATCCACAATTAGTGAAATAATTTAATTATTGATGCAGGTTATGACCTATAGATCAGAAGATATGGTGGCCCTGAAGTGCAAAACTCAAATACAAATCGAAAAAAAAAATACAAATCAAAAACACAAATTCAAATAAAAAAAATTCAAATACAAAAATACAAGTCGAAAAACGCATGCAGATCAAAAAACACAAATGCAAATCGAAAAATACAAATTGAAAAACAGAAATACTAATCGATAAACAAATGCAAATCGAAAAACAGAAATACAAATAACTGAAAACAAAAGCACGAAACACATACAAAAACAGAAAACACAAATACAAAAAGTACAGTAATAGTGATTAAAAACTAATATTTTAGACAACATTTTTTTTTTTAAGTTTGGCTTCGATGCCTGTGAATTTCTAGTTTTCAAATAGCATCATAAAAAATGTTTTACGTGATGTGGTTAGTGCAACTTTAACATGCGAAGATCAAAGTTTGTATTTCATCAGACTTCGGGTAAATACATGTGCTAGTAGATCTACAGTACTGTAAAGTTAATCTTTCGCACGGCCATCATTGCGATACCAATGGTATATGTATTAAGCTAGAAATTCACAGGCATCAAAGCCAAACTTTTGAGCTACAAAAACATTTTATGTCTTGCCAAAATAGTAGCTTGTAACCACTATTACTGTACACAAACTCATTTACGATAAACACACTTACCGTTGCGATACCAATTATAACACTGTCAGAAATATACCACGTCCAACCCATCTTATAACATTTACTCTTTCAAATAAACTTGCTAAATTTTGAACGTGAGGTTCTTAAGAACTGTGTTGTCACTGTTTGCGCCCCGGCACCACGGTGCTAATTTTCATACATTTAAATGAAATTAGCTTTGCAGGTCGAATTCATTTTTAAGCATGCCTTTTGTAAAAAGAACTGCAACAAGATATTTGGTTTTAAAATATAACAAAAAGCTTTATATATCAACTTAAGATGTAATCCCAGTCTACTTGATGCATTTTGTAATGCAGAATTATCACAAAACGCAAGAGACCAAGCTTTTACTTCCATAAAGTTCAGTTAATGGCTGTTTTTACAACAGAAAAAAAAAATAGCCATACCTTTATTTTCCCTATGATACAATAGATTAAATTGCTGTCATGGAAAAGCAAAAAAATTCATAAAAAATGTAGTTTTAATGCAGTATTTCTACGGATAAATGAATGCATTTAAGAACTACGTCAAATATTGAAACACCTTTTAATAGCTTATTTTTTAATATCTACCGTTACTTACTGATTCGGACACAAATGACATGAAATGGTAACAAATATTTCAAGAGTCTTCTACAGTGTTACAAGATGATGAATGTAGAAACATTCGCTATCACACCCAAAATCAAATGTTTTGACGATGTGACAAGGCAGGCTTGCTTTCTGTTTTTGCAGGACGTTTGCACAGAACTGCAGAAACATTGAAAATTTAAACCTTAACGGTTGCACAAAGATCACTGACAGGTAAGTGTTGTCTGAATGGAGTGTTTTTGAAATAGTGGTGGGCTGGGGATCCACAGGAGTCATAGTAACATCTGTGTATCTGTCTCTCTTGTTCCAGCACATGTATTAGCCTTAGCAAATTCTGTTCCAAACTGAAATTTTTGGACTTAACATCGTGTGTGACTCTAACTGAACATCGTTGTTGACTCTAACAAAGGCTTTCCAATTTCCTGTAAGTTAAGACTTTCCAATTCTCTAGAATATTATTATATTATTATTATTATTATTATTATTATTATTATTATTATTATTATTATTATTCTTGAGGTATTTTAATTTTGTTCTCTGAGGTATTTTTTTGTTAGTCAGCACCCGTTTATATGCCATTCATCAATCCATCTCTAATTTCGCCGTCGGTCAGCGCTGTAACAGATTGATTCTATTGTAAAGTACTGCATAGAACCGTCACGAGTGCTTTCTGACTCGGTCTGCTTTTTTTTTTTTTTTTGGTTGTAGTAGCACTAAACTGCTTGTTATAAACTCTGTTATCCATCCAAGAAATGCGCCTGGGTTAAAAACAAACAGGAAGCGACGGGAATGCACGTCAGTAACTACCGAACTATACATATCCTACTCATATGTGTGTTTTGTTGCTTTATTTTACTAGTTTGTTGGTTTTATTAGTTAAAAAGCTGTTCAAAACCTTTTTTATTATTTGATAACCTACTGAACAAAGTTACAAGTTGCTGTATCATTATCTGTATTGCTTTAGAAAAAGTAAAAGCAACTGCTAGCTGCCAGTACTACTTCTATTATACATCTGCGCTTTACTCTATGATAGTCTTTTTATATATACAGTACACCCTCGCTATAACGACCTTCATTCAAACGAACGAAAATAGATAATATTGTTACATATGTGAGGTCTGTGACGTGAAGGAACGCTTAGAGTAGGAGAGGCTGTGTATCACATTGGTCAAACAGCCTATGGGTGACAGGCACAGAACACAGAAGCTGTTGGTGTTTGGCTGCGTAGTGGGAGGAGGCGAGACTTCCAGTGACGGGGAGTGTTTGCTGTTGTGATGAAGCAGAGAGAGAAGCGAATAAACAGAAATAGAATTAAAAAAAAAGGTCAGATTGACTTTGCAACAGTTCATGTCATGTTTAATAAAAGTTTAACTTCAAATCGGGATTTGTGCTTTTTGTACTGCGTTTTAATTCTTTAACGAATTGGATAAAGCAAAGGCAGAATACTGCATACATGAGACGAACAGATACATGTAATTAATTCTACATGTATTCACAATCTTATCTCATTCACTTACTCCAACAGTTTATCGTTCATTTTGATTGTCCTTTCCCTATAACGAACCCCTCGATATAACAAATATACAGGGTTCGTTATAGCGCGGCTGTACTGTATTGTTTTTCATTATTGTACAGTTCAGTGTTGCAAGCTGTCTATATGATTTCATTTGAATGTGTTTTTCACTGCTTGTTGAGATGCCTTTTATATTCTGAACAGTACAGAACTATACTGTGAATGTTTTTTGTTTTTCCAGTGCTGCAAGTCAAATTACAGTATAAACTGCATGCATGTTATTGTAAATTAAATTGTTATACAAAACCTGTGTGATTTTAGTGGTGATTTCTGGAGTAATGGTGTTGGATATTTTTATTTATTTATTTGCTTTTTTCTGGTTCAGCATCTTGGACTAGTGGATGTTTCATAAACCGTCACTCATTTACCTGTCAGGGGAACCTGATGTGAAACTCTGGATAAACACTGGATAAACTGTATGTGTAGTCCTTGCTGAGAGGGGTTGCATATGCAAAACCTTTTCAATTGAATTTGCCTGGATTTTTAACATCCCTTGCTTATCTTAAAAAGGGTAGAATGGGCCATTTCACATTAGATTGGACCTCAGTTAGTGACAGACAGGATTCAGAACCTCACAACGCACCCAAACAGCATGCTGAAAGGAGGGAAGCGTGCCCCCTACTGGTCATTCAGATAACACCACCGCATTTTGCACCACCTAGAGAGGTGATGACTAACCAGGCCCAGCATACTGTTGCTTCTTATGTACAAATCAGGAGCGCCCTGCTAGTGGGTATATCTGGTAAACCTTAGTAGATGTCAGGATGAAAGTGCTGTATATACATATATTACAGGTATAGATCATGACTTTTGGATGATACTGTATTGAAATTCACAATAATTTGTATGTAATTCCTAGTTATGAGATTACTTTAGATTCCTCAGCAGATAACACATTAGCTATCAAGTATTCCCTCCAAATTTATACACAGAGTCTGTTTTAAGAGTCTTATGTAAATCATAGCTAGATAACTCTGTTATAACTATAGAAGGGTTGGGAAGCTAGGATCACAAAATTTGCAAGTAATAGAAATAGTTGAAGAATATCACAGCCAATTGCAATATGTGTTAAAGAATTGTGTTAGTTTTGTTCAAATTTGAAATACAAATACCAATGCGGACTACCTCTCTGTGCCTGGATTGTAATTTTCAGAACCGTATTTTAAAGTGTTTGAATGTGGTGAGTGTAATATTCTATTTTACCTCAAGAAATATAAGTAATTTCACACCATGGTAATTGTAAGTTCAAAATGGTGAGACTCAGATGGTGAAGCAGGGCAGATTCTGAAGTGTTGGAAGATGTCTGTTTTGTTTTTTTTTCTTTATTTTGTGATTACAAAATCTGGGGGATAATTGCTATAATTTTTTCACTTCAGTGAGGGCTGCAGAAATCTGGAGCACCTGAACATTTCTTGGTGTGATCAAATGACTAAGGATGGTATTGAAGCTCTGGTGAGAGGATGTGGCGGTCTAAGAGCTTTATTTCTTAGAGGCTGCACACAGGTTGGTGAGGAATACCATTCCTATTTCAGAGCTAATTGCAATCTGTAGACTGTGCTTCATATGGCTCCATGCAGAATGGCTGCAATGTAACATTCCCATCATCCCTTTTGATGTACTTCATAGTAATGAGAACAAAGAGAATATTTGGAGAGGTAGATCACACTTTCGCTCTTAGAATCTGCAGCAACATTCTCACTCACTGACAATGAGAGCCTGTGTGGTGCTACATTGAATTAAAAAGCCACAAGACCCCTATACACCCGGTGAAAGCACGCCTCCTGATGTGTGATGTACATTTTGTTTGTTTAACACTGAGAACACGATTGATAAAAACTAATTTATCTTGCAAAAGTCAACATAATACTTTTGTTTACAGTACTCTCTGGGGAGTTAATGCTATGTATTTAGTGATTTAGCAACACAAGACCTGCATATTTATTTTACATACTTGGTGATTAATAAACAACACACCATATGGCTCTAACACAGTATGTGGTAATTCTCTGATTCCAGTTAAAGATGCTGCATGTGATGTTTGCAAATTCTGTCATAATATTAAGGGTGTTTTAAACATTTAAATGGTGAAAGGAAATAAAAATACTAAACAGCTGTGCAGTTACTTTGCATATCATCTGACCAAACATGTCCTGTTTTATGGAGGTCTTGCATTGATTTGACCATTTAATGTATCTTGAGGGATTAATACTGCATGTGAAGATGTGTGTCAGATTTGAAAAAACACAAAATATAAAGATGACTATAATACATACTAAATCAAGCCTCCTTTTTCATAAAAAAAATGTGTATAGTAGTTTTAACGCTCAACTACCCAGTTTAATCTGTTAAACATATATTTGCAGCCTTTTCTAATACAATATTGTCCTGTAATTCGGCAGATGTTCCCGCCTGCGGTTTGTGCTCTGTGTAATGTGGCAGTGTTTTTGCACAGGCACAGTGAGCGCTTTTATTGAACTGACAGCCTGCCACAGGAACATAGTATTAATGAGATTTCAGCAGCGCACAATATATTTATATATATATGGTGCCTTGCAAAAGTATTCAGACCCCTGACCAATTCTCTCATATTACTGAATTACAAATGTTACATTTAAATTTGTTCTGTTTGATTTTTTTTTTTTTTTTTTTTTTTAAACACTGAAACTCAAAATCAATTATTGTAAGGTGACATTGGTTTTATGTTGGGAAATATTTTTAAGAAAAATAAAAAACTGAAATATCTTGCTTGCATAAGTATTCAACCCCTGTGCTGTGGAAGCTCCCAGTTTGCACCGATGAAAGCAATTGCCCTAACGAGGACACAATTACCTTACCATTGGCCTCCACCTGTGAGCCATTAAAGTTGCTGTCACATTTTCTGGATAAAAACCCCACTGTTGAAGGATCATTGGTAAGGCTGTGAATCTGAAGGAAATTGAAGACCAAAGAGCATTCTACAGAAGTTAGAGATAAAGTAATACAAATGCATAGATTAGGGAAAGGGTACAAAATAATATCCAAATGTTTGGATATCCCAGTGAGCACAGTTGGATCAATAATCAGGAAGTGGAAGCTGCATCACACCACCCAGGCACTGCCAAGAAAAGGCCGTCCCTCAAAACTAAGCACTCAAACAAGTAGGAGACTTGTGAGAGAAGCCACAGAGAGGCCAACAATCACTTTGAAGGAGCTACAGAGTTCAGTGGCTGGGAGTGGAGTAATGGTGCACAAGTCAACCATATCAGAGCTCTGCATAACACTGGCCTGTATGGGAGGGTGGCAAGAAAGAAGCCGTTACTCAAAAAGTACCATCTGAAAGCACATCTGGAGTTTGCCAGAAAGCATGAGAGTGACCCAGCTGCGATGTGGGAAAAGGTTTTGTGGTCAGATGAGACTAAGATTTAGCTTTTTGGCCAAAACTCAAAGCGCTATGTGTGGCGCAAACCTAACACTGCCCACGCCTCAAGACACACCATCCCTACAGTGAAGTATGGTGGTGGCAGCATCATGCTGTGGGGATAGTTCTCATCAGCAGGGACTGGGCATCTTGTTACAATTGAAGGAAGAATGGATGGAGCAAAATACAGGAAAATACTACAAGAGAATCTGCTTCAGTCCGCTAAAAAACTGAAGCTTGGAAGGAAATTCACCTTTCAGCAGGACACTGATCCCAAGCACAAGGCCAAAGCAACATTGGAGTGGCTCAAGAACAAAAAGGTGAATGTCCTTCAGTGACCCAGTCAAAGTCCTGATCTCAATCCCATTGAGAATCTGCGGCACTATTTGAAAATTGTGGTCCACAAGCATCGTCCAACCAACCTGTACAACCTGGAGCAAATCTGCCAAGAAGAATGGGCCAAAATCACTCCGACACTGTGTGCAAAGCTGGTACATACTTACCCCAAAAGACTTAAAGCTGTTATTGCAACGAAAGGTGGCTCTACCAAATATTAATGTGTGGGGGTTGAATACTTATGCAAGCAAGATATTTCAGTTTTTTATTTTTCTTAAAAATATCTCCCAACATAAAACCAATGTCACCTTACAATAATTGATTTTGAGTTTCAGTGTTTTTAAAAAAAAATATCGAACAGAACGAAATTTCAATGTACCATTTGTAATTCAGTAATATGAGAGAATTGGTCAGGGGTCTGAATACTTTTGCAAGGCACTGTGTGTATATATATATATATATATATATATATATATATATATATATATATATATATATATATATATATATATATATATATAAAAATACTAATTAAAAATTTTGGAAATTGCCAAAATAAGTTATCAGAGCAGCCAAGTATTCCTTTAAGTCTCAAAAACGGCTTATAATGCCCTGGGAGTTGGGTTTGGGGATGTGGTTTGCATAGCTTGGTGTGTGGTTGTCATCCATGGGGTGTCCCCCACACCCCGTGAACCCAGCCACTCTCTGCTGCCAGGCCGGGGTGATTGAGCAGGTTGTGGAGGGTGGGTAGATAAAGCAGGAACAGCATCAGTGAAATACAAAATGACACAAACTGTTTTGATTTTCTTTTCCCCTGGTTTGCAGCTCGATGATGAAGCACTGAAGCACCTTCACAAGCACTGTCCAGAACTCATGACAATCAACATGCAGTCTTGTACAGTAAGCAACGTTTGGCTTTATTTTACACTTAAATACGGGCATAAGCCTGTGTCTTTTTGGGACTACTTACCTTGGAACTCGGAGAAATGAATGGATCAATGCATTGAGGATGCAAGCTTGCTGGTGGATGACAGATTTTGGAATATATAATGCACACCCTGTGTATAGTGAGCATGCCTGCACAGGCTTGGGTTTATATTCCTCCTCTTAGAATAATACACTTCTCTTAGAAAATACCCTTTAAAAAACACCATAGTATACTATAAAAACTAGCATCTATTTATCACCAACAATTCATCACCAGCAGTTTGTCACCAGATAGAAGTCATCACCAGCGACAATTCATCACGGAGGGTACATTGTCATATCCACAGCTGTTTAAAACGCTACAGGTGAGAATGACTGGTGCGGCGCTTGTAACCCTATCCCTAATCGGCGAGTTATTGTCCTTGATGATTTGTCGCTGGTGGTGAATTGTTGGTGATGAAAAGGGCATAACAAATTGACAGGATACCATAAAAATACTGTTGTCTTAGTATAATGAGCACCTGTACAACACTCCCAACCTTTATATAACTTGCAGAAATTCTCCCAAAATTACAAAAATGGGTATGCGTTATTTTTTGCAAATTACGCTATAAAGTTTAAACAGATACAGGCAATAATAGACATATAAAGGATCAATATTTTATTGTTCATGTGATATTTGTGATTGATTGAGATCAAACAGACGTAAACAGATTTTACTTTCAATGCTATACAAATACAAAATTTTCCTCCTCACTGAGAGCCATGCCTTGGAGACCTGGGTTTGGATCCAGATAAGGTCACAAGTGAAATGTGTGTGGTGGTTTAGGGGTTAATTTTGATCAACCCCTACCCCGCGGGGCTGAAGCCCCCCCCTGATTGTATTTTGTCTCGGTATTCCCCCTAAAAATAGGTGCTTGATGTAATCCAAGAGGATTTATCAGCGTTAAAAAATCCAGCTGAGACTTGTCCCGATGGGATATCCCCACACAATGTGTCATAGCTGGCAGTGCTGGCTAGGGATTAGGCTTAAGAATTTCTCATTCAAGAATACCTCTTCTGACCATTCCATCTGTTTTTTTGTGTGTATTTTAATGTTTAAACTAAAATCTAATAGTATTTTGTAACACATTTGTATTCCTTTTACAATTTGTAGCTGGTCTCAGATGAAGGATTAGTAAGTTTATGCAGAGGATGTCATAAACTTGAAATTCTGTGTCTCTCCGGGTGTTCAAACATCACTGATGCTTCCCTGACAGCCCTTGGGTTCAACTGCCCCAGGCTCAAGTGAGTACTCTCCAGGACGGTACAGGATATGTGTCACAGTCTAAAATGGTTCAGACTTCTTACAAACTTCCACCTGGGCTAACAGTTATTGCCTTATCTCGAAGAAACCCCAGCCTACATTTATTCAAAGCCACCAGACACTGGAGCTCTAGGTAAGGATCCTGGCTAGGGCATCCCTTTATTTTAGCAGGTGTGCCTCTGCTGTAATTGAGCTCTGTATAGATGTAGAGGGGAATGAGTCATCTTGTACACCTGTGTATCATCTGAGTTGCCAGTCACCTACGAGCATGAAGCTTTGAAGCAGTGTAGTTTAAATGTTGAAATCTGTCTGGACCAGTGAGTATGAATTTGAGGGATTGCTGGAACACTGACAACAGCTGTCATGTCTCCTGTCCCTTGTCAAGAAATATCAAGCAGAACATCCTTTGCTTTCTTCTTTTTGGCTGAATAATGTATCTTTTTATTGTGAGAACTATACTGCAGGAAAAATTGCTTTATAAACAAATAAATAAAGGATATGAAATCTCTCAAGGGAGGTGGAATAGTTAGCACAGTCTAAAGAGATAGCACATCCCACACCATAAAACAGGTTCATTACACAAGTTCACACTTCCCAAAGCTGTAGTGTGTTGCTCGTTACCAGGTTTCCTTAATCAAATAAAGCCAGCAGTGCACTTTGTGTACTTCAACAATATTAAAGGAATAAAGGCAGAAACTTAATGCTGTTTGATGAAACAGCTGACCAGAGAGTGTGAAAGGGAGTTTGGGAGAGATCAGGGCTTCTCACTGCATTGACATGATGGCCTGGAAAATGTCCCTTAATTTAAGAGCAGCTTTGTATATCAATAATTCCATTGTCTAAATACAAATACACTCTCAAAATCCAAAGCCTGGTTTATTAGACAGCAACCTCACACGTCTTGGGTGTTCTTGCTTACATCAGTTCACACTGTAGCTATCAGAAAGGAATGATTTACATTGGTTCAATCAATGACATCACAATAGCAGTGAGCTGTAATTCAGATATGATCAGACAATAAAGAATAATTAGGACAACATAACAAAGTTTAAAAAGTAACCACCACTGTTAATATTGTTTCTTTAGGAAACCTCAATCTCAAGTCAGGACATTGGAAATAGGCTTGCTTTTTTTGTGTTGTTTTTTTTATTTCTTTTTTATTTCTTTTTTTAGAATTCTTGAGGGTGCAAGATGTTCCCATTTGACAGATGCTGGTTTCACAGTTTTAGCCAGGGTAAGTTCCATTTTTGTGCTGCAGTGCACACATTATGGTTTATATTAAAATGACAAGTTACTAACCAGCCAGTATATGTGTTTTGTTTCAGAATTGTCATGAGCTGGAGAAGATGGATTTAGAAGAATGTATTCTGGTGAGAAGTAATACAAGAATATATGTAAAAGAAAAGGATTTGGTTCGAAAACTATTAAACGGTTTCTAACAGAAAACACTAAACATAATGACACATCGCGTGCTATGTGCCTAGTAGATAGTGTTAGTAGCTGTGCATTGTGTAGAGCCCTGTGGTGTGTTTTTTTTTTTTTTTTTTTAATTTAGTCTCCAATTATTTTTATAATTTTCTCCCTATTTGGCATATCCAATTATTTTTTAGGCTCAACTCACCGCTAGCACCCCATTGCTGACTTGGGAGGGGTGAAGACAAATACACGATGCCCTCCGAATCGCGTGCCATCAGCCGACCACTTCTTTGACACACTGCAGGCCCACTGTGCAGCCACCTCAGAGCTGTAGCGTCGGAGGGCAACGCAGCTCTGGGCAGCTTACAGGCAAGCCCGCAGGCGCCTGGCCAGACCACGGGGGTTGCTGGTGCGCAGTGAACCGAGGACACCCTGGTCAACCTAAGCCCTCCCCCTGCTCCCCCCCCCCCCCCCCCCCCCCGGGCAGCACTCTGCCAATTGTGCGCCGCCCCATGGGAGCTCCCATCCTCGCTCTGCAATGGAATAGCCTGGACTCAAACCGGCGACGTCGAGGCTATAGGGCGCATTCTGCACTCCACGCGGATGCGCCACTCAGGAGACCCGAGCCCCGTGCTTTTCGCAAATACAAAATAGCACGAAATAAATTGAAATGCAACATATAAAACAAAAAAAATTATTATAAAGCAAACATAGAATTACATTTTTAAATTGGGAGGTTTATACTAAAGGTACTTTAAGTACTTGCAATCGTAAGTGTCAATAAATACTTGCCATAGACACGGTCTGAAGGCAAAAGGAAGATGTATAAATTGAAGCGAGTTGTTTGGGAATTCAAATTGTTATGGAAGAGACGTTTGTTTCTAAAATGCCTACACCGCTGCAGAGAATTTGAGCATGAGGGGATGTATGCAGCTGATGGTGACAAAATAATGATATGCAGATTTTGTATCTGTCGGCTGGAATGGGAGTCAAAAGATACTGTTATTAAGCATTAGCTGTTTATAACTTTTATAACTTGTTTTCTTGTATTTTGTATTAGTATGCTAATTCTTTGTTTTATTTAAAGTGGTGCAAACACTGCACTGGAGTAAATGCTGTTTTGGTTTTGAATAAATGAATCTGCTTTGCTTAGTGTTTAAATGCTGAGAAACTGAAAGCTTATTGTATCCTGGAGACCTGCTTCAGTGCAATGGGATTGAAATACAATTCCTACCGTTTTTATTTATTTATTTATTTTTTTAAATGTGTAGATTGCTGTGTGTGCAATTATTATGACAGCCCCACAATAGCAGAGAAGTGTGTGTGTGTGTGTGTGTGTGTGTGTATATATATAATATAGATTGTGTGTGCATGTTATCTTATATTTTTATAGAGGACATGGGCAGTATTTACTATAAAAGGCAGTTAATTAAAATGAGTGGAGGGCAGTACGTTACCATTATTGCTGTTAATGAGAAATTATGGTAACTATTTTTCGGAGTGAGGTCTGTTTGTTAAAATGTAAAAAGAAAAGCAGGTAATGTTTAATAAAAAAAATGTATGTCGTTAAAACATGATGTATACTATTATTGATCTACATCTATTTGAGTTGTTTTATTAATGTATATCTGTAGTAAAACAAAATTTGTGAAAAATAAACAAAAAAATTCTAAAAAAAAAATAAAATGAATTTCATGGAGCTGTTAGCCAGAAAGGGTTAATTCAGAGATTTGTAGAAGTTTGAAAGGTGCTTTTATATCTGTTTCTGAGCAAGAACCCAAACACTGAATGCAGTGCACAGTGAGTTATTCTGTAGCGTTGAACCTCATACACACTTATTAATTCAAGTGTTGTTTTTCAATCACTGTTGTTATTATTAGGCTACCAAGATTTTTTGCCACAGAATTCACCAAAACACGCCCCAAACATCAAACTGCTTCTCTTTGCAAACCGTTTAACCAATTAACTCCTAACTTGGTAGACATCATCTTGGGGACAGTGGAATTCAAATAGGGCAAGTAGGGTGTTCTTGCGCAAAACAAGATGGTGGCCAGACCTACGTTTCGTTCTTAAATTTAAAACCGCTTCAGTTGAACGTGGTTTAGTTGATTAACTCCAAAGTTGAGCATCATCCCTGTGTCAATACAATTGACTTTTTCAAAAATGGCATTTGTGCATAAAGCAAGATGGCCTCCTGATCCATTTCTTTAAAAACCTTTCAAAATCATCTTCTTGGGAAGCGGTGAACCCACTTCAAGTTTGCAAAGCAGAAATTGCTGCGATAAATTTTACTATCAAAATGGCTACCACCAAATTCACCAGAACGTGCCCCAAACATCAAACTGCTTCTGTTTGCAAACCATTTAACCAACTAACTCTTAACTTGGTAGGCATCATCCTGGGGACAACAGAATTCAAATAGGAAAAAATGGTGTTCTATGGTAAAACAAGATGGCCACCAGACCTACATTTTCTTCTTAAATTTAAAACTGCTTCAGTTGAAAAATTGTTTATTTGATTTACTCCAAAGTACAGTCTAATTTTTCAGAAATAAGAACATAAGAACATAAGAAAGTTTACAAACGAGAGGAGGCCATTCGGCCCATCTTGCTCGTTTGGTTGTTAGTAGCTTATTGATCCCAGAATCTCATCAAGCAGCTTCTTGAAGGATCCCAGGGTGTCAGCTTCAACAACATTACTGGGGAGTTGATTCCAGACCCTCACAATTCTCTGTGTAAAAAAGTGCCTCCTATTTTCTGTTCTGAATGCCCCTTTGTCTAATCTCCACTTGTTTGTTTTTTCAGGCTGAAAAAGTCCCTTGGGTCGACACTGTCAATGCCTTTTAGAATTTTGAATGCTTGAATTAGGTCGCCACGTAGTCTTCTTTGTTCAAGACTGAACAGATTCAATTCTTTTAGCCTGTCTGCATATGACATGCCTTTTAAGCCCGGAATAATTCTGGTCGCTCTTCTTTGCACTCTTTCTAGAGCAGTAATATCTTTTTTATAGCGAGGTGACCAGAACTGCACACAATATTCAAGATGAGGTCTTACAAGTGCATTGTACAGTTTTAACATTACTTCCCTTGATTTAAATTCAACACTTTTCACAATGTATCCGAGCATCTTGTTAGCCTTTTTTATAGCTTCCCCACATTGTCTAGATGAAGACATTTCTGAGTCGACAAAAACTCCTAGGTCTTTTTCATAGATTCCTTCTCCAATTTCAGTATCTCCCATATGATATTTATAATGTACATTTTTATTTCCTGTGTGCAGTACCTTAAACTTTTCTCTATTAAATGTTATTTGCCATGTGTCTGCCCAGTTCTGAATCTTGTCTAGATCATTTTGAATGACCTTTGCTGCTGCAACAGTGTTTGCCACTCCTCCTATTTTTGTGTCGTCTGCAAATTTAACAAGTTTCCTTACCCAGAATCTAAATCATTAATGTAGATTAGGAATAGCAGAGGACCTAATACTGATCCCTGTGGTACACCGCTGGTTACCACACTCCATTCTGAGGTTTCTCCTCTAATCAGTACTTTCTGTTTTCTACATGTTAACCACTCCCTAATCCATGTACATGTGTTTCCTTGAATCCCAACTGCGTTCAGTTTGAGAATTAATCTTTTGTGCGGGACTGTCAAAAGCTTTCTGGAAATCAAAATAAACCATGTCATATGCTTTGCAATTATCCATTATCGATGTTGCATCCTCCAAAAAATCAAGCAAGTTAGTTAGACACGATCTCCCTTTCCTAAAACCATGTTGACTGTCTCCCAGGACCCTGTTACCATATAGGTAATTTTCCATTTTGGATCTTATTATAGTTTCCATAAGTTTGCATATAATAGAAGTCAGGCTTACTGGTCTGTAGTTACCTGGTTCAGTTTTGTTTCCCTTTTTGTGGATCGGTATTACGTTTGCAATTTTCCAGTCTGTCGGTACCACCCCTGTGTCAAGAGACTGCTGCATTTAATCTTGGTTAGCGGTTTGTAAATGACTTCTTTCATTTCTTTGAGTACTACTGGGAGGATCTCATCCGGCCCAGGGTATTTGTTTATTTTAAGAGCTCCTAGTCCCTTTAACACTTCTGCCTCAGTTATGCTAAAGTTATTTAAAACTGGATAGGAACTGGATGACATGTGGGGCATGTTGTCAGTATCTTCCTTTGTAAAAGTAATCATTTAATATATTTGCTATTTTTTTTCTTCATCTACGATTTTGCCATTTGTATCTCTCTTGCTGTTGTAATATTGGAAAAACATTTTGGAATTGGTTTTAGCTCCCTTAGCAATGTTCATTTCTATTTCTGTCTTGGCCTTTCTAACTTCCTTTTTGACTTGCGTTTGCAGTTCTGTGTACTCTTTCTGCGTACTTTCTTTTGGTGTTTGTGTGTAAACCAATATGGCCACCTGACACATTTCTTTAAAAAAAACTTCTGAAATCTTCAGTCAAATGTAAAACTAGTTCCTTACAAAGTGCAGATAGGTTAGTGGTTACTATGAAACATGTGCTCTATCCAAAAATAATCTTGATCGTGACCTTTGACCTCTCCTTAAGGTTAAATGTAAACTCCTTATAGTGTGTAAATAGGGTGATTGTTACTATGGTGTTTAAAGTTATAAAGCATCGTGAAATAATGAACTAATGTAGTATTTTGAACTGAAACTGCTCCGTAAAACTGATCTGTTGCTGACACTTGTGCTGCAATGCTACAGCTTGCCAAAATTTCCAACTGGTACTGAGCTTCGAAGCTGTAAAACAGTTCTAGTTATTGATTATTATTATTATTATTATTATTATTATTATTATTAGCATGCTACCTGGTTGGAGATGCTTGTTTTTCTAATACAGGGCTTCTCCCTCTCATCTCTCGTCCACAGGTCACTGATAACACTCTTGTCCAGCTCTCTATTCACTGTCCTAGACTCCAGGCTCTGGTGAGTTTTCTCTCTGCTCATATTTTTGTCAACTTCCTGTATTTGATTGACAATTTCATTAAATAATTGAAGCCATCAAGTACTTGATTCAACAAATATGAAATAAACTGGGCTTTTACCATAAAAGGGACCCACCTTTAAACGTGTAAATGCCTCTGTTTAGTTTACTAGTTATAAACATTTAGAAAATCTATCCGCTACAAACGAACATTAAGCAGCTGACATTGCAGTCGCCTACTGACTGACTGGCACTCCTGTTCATTATTAAAAAACCTACCTTTTTTTCCAGCAAAGACGGGCTGTAGATTTGTTTTTCTTTACATACCGGTACTTGTGTGCCAGCGCTGGTATACTATTGCTTGTTAAGAAACTAGAGAGTCAACAATGCACGTAATAGGACTTGGCTTCGGCTTCCTGCCAAAGGAATGTTGTAAAGTGTACATTTCCTTACCTGTTTATCACTATGTAGTGTCAACATTTTAAAATATATTTCCTCACTACTGGAACAAGAGACAATAAAGAAAAAAAAAGCAGTTGACATTCAATTAAGAGTTGTTGTTTATGTACAACAACAGACCTCCAACCTTATATCACTAATAATACTAAATGAATGCTATCTGTTCAGAAGCACATGTGGCAAATCACTTTTACTTATGTATTTATTTGTTTCCTAACTTACTGTAGTAAATGTAATGTTTAACATCCAATTGAAAATGTGTGTGTGTGTGTGTGTGTGTGTGTGTGTATGTATGTGTGTGTGTGTATATATATATATATATATATATAAAAAATGGCCAAAACAAAAGGTTAAACAAAACTAAACAAAACCATACAGGCTGGACATTCACCTTCACTGTAAAGTTTGCAAAACAGTACAAAAATGACAGCACAAACACTCATCCCAAATTCCTCCAACAAACAGAGGATTTCTCCTTCCTTTTAGACTTGTGGCCACTCCCCAATTATCACTGAATTACCTAGCTGGGGAATGGCCACACCTGTGATTGCTGGCAGGGACAGATTCAACCCCATCTCTGCCAACCTTACAGTCCGACACACACACACACTATAAACGTTAAGGGCTTTCGCTGTACCACAGTACTGTACCAGTATTTGAACATTTCATTTTACTGCAGGTAATATACACATTGGCAGTCTTATCTGGGTGGGCTACTTTGATGCATGGAGCACGTCTTTTTTGAATGCATTTTAAAGTAAGCCACTGTGTTTCAGAGTCTATCTCACTGTGAGCTTATCACGGATGACGGGATCCGTCACCTCAGTAACAGCGCCTGTGGACACGAGCGGCTGCAGGTGGTGGAGCTGGACAACTGTCCTCTGATCACTGACCTCACCCTGGAGCACCTGAAGAGCTGCCCCAATCTGGAGAGGATTGAGCTGTACGACTGCCAGCAGGTCACCCGCTTGGGAATCAAGAGGATCCGGGTAAGGGGACAGGCTTCACCAAGGCATTGAGTAAGACTTCTGGTCAAAACATTTCTCATTGATCTTTGAGTATTTCAAAATTGTACACATTGGGTGTTTAGCAGTTATGGATATTTTACCAGAGCTGTCCAACCTTTTGTTTTCTTTTTTTTTTTTTTTTTTTTTTTTGCAGGCACACCTGCCGGAGATCAAGGTTCATGCCTACTTTGCCCCTGTCACCCCCCCTCCCTCGGTGGGCGGCAGCGGCCAGCGCCTCTGCAGATGCTGCATCATTCTTTGACAGTGGACTCCTTGGAGCAGATCTGTGTAAAACATATACTGTTAGTGTGAATGATGATCATTATAACGCTGATAATCTGAAAGCTCCCAGATCTGGGGAGGGGGAGGATTGAAGGCTCCCACATCTGAGGGGAAAGGAGGAGGAGAAAACCCTCGCAGAGGTATCGCAATGAGTCCTGGACCGTTTTGAGGTCACTACGATGTGCTGCATATGGAAGGGGGGGTGGGGGGAGACCATAGCAGACGGAAAAGATAGAGAGCAACTCTGTGTGGAGGAGAAAACAAATAAGCAATTTCTCATTGTTTATCGGCCAATGCTTCCATTTCAATAAGTCTGTACTTAACTTAAGTCCAAGTACCCCTTTGTGTTATTGTGTCCCTTAAGGTAATGTAACAATAATGTGGTACTATTGGCAGCAGCACAGCGCTGAACAGGACGAATGCAGTGTGGTGTGTGATACATTTTACATGTATTGGTTAAATATGGGTGGGATGGATCGAGATTTCTGGGAGCAAGGCAAAAGTAACAGGTCTAAGAAATAAGTTACCCAAATAGCTCTGTGATTACATTTCTTTATATATATATATATATATATATATATATATATATATATATATATATATATATATATATATATATACATGTGAGGCTGCGTTTTTTTATAACACAACATGCATTTTCAATATTAATACCTGGAATAAAGCTTAAGTGAAATATTAGTATTTTATTTGTCAAATAAATTACCAGTTTAATATATAACAAAAAGAATAATCACAGAATGATAAAACTGGCAACTGATGTTATTCTTTATGAAACCGGACCAGTGATGCATATGCGCATATATATATTAGGGCTGTCAATTAATCATAGTTAACATCTATGATTTAACATATACATTTCTTGGGATAATTTTTTTAACGCACATTAATCATACTCTTGTTTTGTCCCTCTTGGAATACCGTAATTCATTTCACCATTTTACTGCATGCCAGGATTGAATGAGTGTAGTCATCGTTTGAATATAAAATTAGTCACGGAACCGCATTATGTAGCAAAGCGATCAAACTGAAGGACTTGTGAATAGGATGTTTATTTTATTTTGTTTACTCTCTGACGGTTCATTGACTAGAAAGAGGGTTACTCCTACTGTCAAAGTGAGTTCCAGTATCACATCTAGTCTGCTGTACCAACTACCACCTGTGTGCTAAACATGCTTTCGTTTCTCAAAATACACTAGTAGTTTTTCTGCTACAGACAACAGCAATATAACGACAAATGAAACCTGTCAGTTTCGACAGAGTACTCTTAGAAATTCCAGATCGCTGCAAACCCATGAATCACGCTAAGTATGATACTATAAGTGTAACCCGTGCTGCTGGATAGGTAGTGACTGCAGTCGCGTTAACATTGCAGCTTTGTTTTATTTCAATAAGCACATTTAATTTTAAACAATATTATTAACAATTATGGAGGATAAAACTGTTGCTATGTGAATATTTCGTTTTATTTATGCAATTTCAAGTAATTAGTAAACGAGAATATATTATTATTATTATTATTATTGTTATTATTATTTAAACGGCAAGGAAAAACATCAGTTTATGAGGAAAGGAAACTGATAATTGTAAATGCAGTAAGGTGAGTAATAAACTGACTCCATTGGGATTTAGCAGTTGGTTCAAACAGTTTAACAACAATGCTGGACTGTAAATAGATATAAAACTATAAATGTTATTAGTATTAGCATCAGTAATAAAACAAACTTCAGTGAGATTGTTGCAGTAATTGTGTCAATTAAATATGCGATTAAAACTAAGATTAACTGAGATTCATTTTTTTTTATCTCAAGAGTAATCGCAATTTATTTAATTGCTTGGCTGCCCTAGTGTGTGTGTGTGTGTGTGTGTGTGTGTGTGTGTGTGTGTATATGTTGTGATATATATGTATATATATATATATATATATATATATATATATATAAAATATCGCTTAATTACTAAGATTTCTCACTCTTAATCAACTAAAGAGTTGATCACAGATTATTATTATTATTTATTTATTTTTTACAATTTAACCATGCAGAATTTTATTTTTGTATATAAAATAAAATCAGCCAATAGAAGATCTTGCATTTTCTCTGCGGCTGTCCAGTCATAAGTGAACGGAGGTGGGACATAAATAGTTGAAGGTCTTTAGTAGGTTTTAACCAATGGGAGAGTCAAAGATCTGCTCCTTGTTATACAGGTGTCCATCATGAGTGAGCAGAGACAGGACATAATTGGGAGTTTAACCAATGGGAAAGTCAAAGATCTACCCAGGTTTTACAGCTGCCCAGTGATTAGTGAGCAAAGGCGGGACATAAATATGCTAGGGTAAGGTGAAGGAATTGCTGAATTCCGCATGATGTTACTTATTATAGAAACCATTATTGAGAATTATATTGAGAACTTCAAAGTATAAGACAACTGAGACATTTGTTGTCAATTTGGTTACAAATTAGTTTTCAAGAAGAACTTTCTCAGAAAAAATGGAGGTGTACACCACAAATCCCAAACTGACACAGGAAGAGAATGGATCTACTCACCACTTCCAACATTCAAATTATGAAAGGTATCCATGGCTTATCGGTAGCTGCCAATTAAAAAGTATACTGCTATAGCTGTATGTTGTTCAGTACAGGAAAGACAATAGGGAAAGGCACTGGCTACAGCAATCTAGGATGTCTAACAAAGTCGGCACAAAAACATGAGCGTTCCCAAAGTCTCTTGTGAGCCACTGTTACACTCAAAACTTTTGGACAAACCCGTATTTATATTTAACTAGATGAGCAGAAGCGTAGGGATACAATACATCAGAATGATCAAGTAAGAAAAAATCGTGATTCTGTTGTTACCTTGGCAAGCAAGCACTGACAATCCTCAAATAGAGGTAATTTTGTTGAATTACCTTCTCTGATTTCTGACTATGACAGCATGTTAAGCAATCACTTGTCAATACCCACAGTATTCTCAGGTACCTGTAACAAGATTCCGAACTGCTGAATGTATTCGGTGCATCAGGTTCTGCTAGATGCAGAAGTACAGGAAAGACGCCTGTATGTAAGTAAGAAGTATGTAGGTATAATGGTAGATTAAACAATCTTGGAAACGCAGCTCAACAGTCTTGTGTTTTCAGGTATGTGACTCACAGTGGCCCAAAAGAACGGTTGTTCTGTGAAAATGTTACATTTCCTAATAATAATAATAATAATAATAATAATAATAATAATAATAATGTTTTTAAATCCAAATTCCCATTGGGATTATTATTTTTTTTTTTTTTTAGATTCTATTGATTTGTTTTGTATTACTGTGCAGGACAGCCGCTATAATATCGTTACCTTATTAAAAATGTGCACACATTAATCTACCAATTTAAAAATGTTAATCGATTGACAGCCCTAATATATATTGTGACAGATAGACAGTTATTGCAGGGGGCAATAACTCCTCTTGGAGTATTAAAATAAACTTTTTTTTTTTTTTTTTAAATAAGACCTTAAGCTACAGTGGCTTGCGAAAGTATTGACCCCCCTTGGCATTTTTCCTATTTTGTTGCCTTACAACCTGGAATTAAAATGGATTTTTTGGGGGTTTGTATCATTTGATTTACACAACATGCCTACCACTTTGAAGATGCAAAATATTTTTTATTGTGAAACAAACAAGAAATAAGACAAAAAAACAGAAAACTTGAGCGTGCATAAGTGGATGGCTAAGCCGTTTGCTGGTTGCAAAATACTTACACCAATTTAAAGAATATGTTAAGTTTCACTCAGTACCTGACTTTAGCCCACACAGAACTCTGGCTTTCACACAGACAACCTCCCTAAACATTTCTGACCTGCTTTTTTTCATACCTGCCTGCTAATCACCTTAAGCCAGGTGAAACTCCTCATGGCTCACTTCTGTGGCATTCTGGGAGATTAAGTTTTTTTTTAGCCCTTCCTGGACTACATTTTTCTCTTGTCCTCCCCCTAGTCTGCCAATGTATATTACCCTGTTGGAAATGTTTAGAGGTGAAGAACGGCCAAATATTTTTTATATTAGTGTGTGTGTGTCAATTTGCCTGCAACCATTAGGATGTTTAAACAAGCATATATTTAAATAATCATGGCACACTACAGTATATTCATATTTTTGTAGGTTTTTTTTTTTTATATACACCTTAATGAAGTAGAGGTAAACAGCAGTGCTCCTTGTAACAGCCCTAGACTTGGGCTTCAGCTGTACCCTATACAGAACTGTATTATTCCAGACCTTAATTAAGCAACATTTCCACAAAACTGAGAATATTTTACATTAGTCTTTAGGAAATACGACAAGAATGCTGACAAGTTTTCACACTGTTTAAACAAACTGGTAAGTATGTAAAGAAGTCGCTATTCAGCAAACAGTGTTGCACATTACTGCAGTAAAAGACTCTTCTGCACCCAAATAGAAACAGTTATTTTCTTAAATGATTGCTTCTATTAAGCTGGGGTTATGGTTTTTGCATCTGTGTTTCATCACTAGTAGACCAAGGTCAGCCTTTCTGTTTTAGTTTTCATTTTGAACCTCAGATATTACAAAGACAGTCGGGTGTGGAATGATAAGGAATTGCAGGTGTGCTGCTCTGTTGGACACCTGGCTACTTGAAGTGTATTAATCCATGTGTTACTGCTATGCAGTCTGATAGATAAAGACTAACCGTACTTTTCTGCAGCTCGTGAAAACTTTAAAGTTACTAAAGTTACTTTAATAATCTTTAAAAACATGCCTTCATTGAAATGCAAAAGTGATTTTAAAATGCATAATTTAATTGCATGTTCTTAAATTTAAATCTTGTGACTGATCGACTTATCAACACTAATGTACTGTAAGGGTGGTTAAATACTGTAGCCCTTTGCACTAACAACTTTTGTGGTCATATCTGCTTAGGTAATCTGTTTCTTTGTTAGCAAAGAACTGTTGTTTTTTTTGTTTTTTACCTCTGTTTCTTTCCCTGAAAGAATACCTGTACAAATCGCTAAACTCCCAAATACCTTGGGCAGATAGTACTTGATTAAATATGAAAATAATGTATGCCAGCATTACTGATGCTTACAGAGTGCTAACACTGAGAGTGCATTTTGCTCCTTTTCATCGATACTAATGCTCTCTGTAGGAAAGTGATTTAACATAACCTTTTATGTTAAAAATAAGGTAATCGATAGTCAAATTGCTCTGGCTGTTACTATAATAGAAAGTTAATTGAATAAATATTGTTATCGTAAACGATTTGTGTTTTATATGTACTCCTTTTAATCTTTTTTAAAGCTGCACTTCTTTTTTCACATTGGTTTTATTCACTATGGGGAAGAGGGTGGATCTGATATAAAGAAGCCTGATAGTAGCATTTTAGTTTACAGGTGCCTTTGCAATCCACTGCTGCATAGGATTGCTTGTGTTTTGCAATCTCCATGGGTGATTCTGGACAGCCTCCTTATTGCAGATTTTCACCCTTAACTGTCTCCTGCCCAAATTAGATAGACAGTAGACAGTAATCATTGGGAAATGATCACACATCAGTCATATATTTTGACAAAAAATCTGAGTAAAACAGGGAATTTTTGGTTTTGTCTGGTAGACAAAATACATTTAAAGGAGAAAATCCATATTACTGCTCCAAAATGCAAACAGTTTGAGTGAACCAGTGAGATGGAAATTCACAATAAAGTTAGCACGGACTAGGACTGGGATTTCTTGTGACCGATGGTTTGGAGTATTGACACAGAAATGCTGATGAGATGAAGGGTCAAAAAAAAGCTGAGCCTTGGTCTAATTTAAAACAAGGAAAAGTATAATGAGAATCAGGCATCCTAATGTGTGTGCCAGTGTATTGACAATAAAGACACAGTGTACCTACAAGTTTATACAGTCAGCACTCGGATATTCGACACTCACATTGTACCATCCTTGTATTAAGAAACAAACCAATCCCCATACATACACACACACACACACACACACACACACACACACACCATACAGTGGCTCTCAAAAGTATCCCCCCCCCCCCCCCCCCCCCCCCTTTGGACTTTTCCACATTTAATTGTTTTACAACATGGAATCAAAATGGATTTAATTAGGAGTTCTTGCTATTGATCAACACAAAAAAGTCTGTAATGTCAAAGTGAAAAATCTAATCTACAAATTGTTCTAAATTAATTACAAATACAAAACAGAAAATAATTGATTGCATAAGTATTCACCCACTTGAGTCAATATTTGGTAGAGGCACCTTTGGCAACAATTACAGTCTATTTGAATAAGTCTCTGCCACTTTTTGCCCATTCTTCTTTGCAAAATTGCTCAAGCTCCGTCAAGTTGGATGGGGACCTTTGATGAACAGCAATTTTCAACTCTTTCCACATATTCTCAATTGGATTGAGGTCCGGGCTTTGACTGCGCCACTCCAGGACATTGACCTTTTTGTTTTTAAGCCACTCTAGTGTGGCTTTGGCTGTATGTTTGGGGTCATTGTCCTGCTGGAAGATGAATCTTCTCCCATGTCCCAGGTCTCTTGCAGACTTCAGCAAGTTTTCCTCCAGGATTTCTCTGTACTTTGCTGCATCCATTTTGCCCTCTGTCTTCACGAGCTTTCCAGGTCCTGACACAGAGAAGCATCCCCACACAACATGATGTTGCCACCACCATGCTTCATGGTCGAGATGGTGTTCTCAGGATGATGTGCGACGTTAGGCTTGCGCCAAACATAGCGCTTAATGTTGAAGCTCTATTTTGGTCTCATCAGGCCATAGAATCTTCCTCCACTTGGTCTCAGAATCTCCCACATGCCTTCTGACAAACTCTATCCGGGATTTGATGTGAGTTTTTTTTTTTTTTTTTTTTTCAACAATGGCTTTCTTTCTGCCATTCTCCCATAAAGGCCAGTTTTGTGAAGCACCCGGGCTATTTTTGCCATATGCACAGTGTCTCCTAGCTCAGCCGTGGAAGACTGTAACTCCATTAGAGTTGCCACAGGCCTCTTGGTGGCCTCCCTGACTAGTGCCCTTCTCGCCCGGATACTCATTTTTGAGGACGGCCTGTTCTAGACAGATTCACAGTTGTGCCATATTCTCTCAATTTCTTAATAATGGACTTTACTGTACTCCGGAGGATAGTCAATGCCTTGGAAATGTTCTTATATCCTACCCCTGATTGGTGCTTTTGAAGAACCTTATTCCGGATTTGCTTTGAATGTTCCTTCGTTTTCATGATGTAGTTTATGTTAGGAAATGTACTAACCAGCTGTGGGACCTCCCAGAGACAGGTGTATTTAACCTGAAATCATGTGAAACACCTTAATTGCACACAGGTGGACTCCATTCCACTAATTATGTGGCCTCTAAAGACAATTGGTTGCACCAGAGCTTATTTAGGTGTGTCATACCAAAGGGGGTGAACACTTATGCAATTAATTATTTTTTATATTTGTAATTAATTTAGAACAATTTGTAGATTTGATTTTTCACTTTGACATTATGGACTTTTTTGTGTTGATCATTGGCAAAAACTCCTAATTAAATCAATTTTGATTCCATTTCGTAACACAATAAAATGTGGAAAAGTCCAAGGGGGGTGAATACTTTTGAGAGCCACTGTATGTAACAGATTAATGCACTTACCCGTCACACACGATTTCCTACTCCGTCACCAGTTTTCTGATACAAAGCCCATCTCTTCAGTGTTTTTATATATATATATATATATATATATATATATATATATATATATCCTGCAATTTTGAATACTGACTTTGGAAACTGTTTTTTAATCTTTTGCTAAATTCCATTGCCTTTTAACGTTTTACGCAGTTCTGTGCATGGATAACATTTTGATTTCATTTTGCTGTTGGGTCGTTAATGGGAAATTTTACATGCTGCTGCAATACGTACCAGATTTAAAAGTATGTATCGTATTACAGCCGTCTCTTTTGGCAAGTGAATCATATCATTGTGAATTAAAATACTTTAAAAATATAAAGTACAATACTGTTATATACTATTGAAAATATAGTACTGTACCAACAAAACCAACTGCAGTACATCTACATAGAAGCCTACACAGTATTTTCGGCTCTGTATTTTTGACATTGTATCTTTTTTGTATTGGAACGGACCAAAATGAATTAATCAGGTTTATGAAATGTTTAATCGGTATGCATTTTGATTTTGTTGCATTCTATGTTGGGCAAAGTTGGCCCTTTTCTGCTCCCTCGTTGGTGATACAATATAATGTTGTGCTGCGGATTCGATTGCAGACTTCTGATAGAACTGATAGCACTTCAGTTTGATATTGGAACAAGATCAGTTAGGAGTTTTAAAGTCTGGTTTCATGCTGCCGATGTGGCATCAGTGTGAAACAATCTGGTTTTAAATTCAGTAATATACGGTTCCTAGACTGTCCTGATTTAGTAAAAGACTATTATGAGCTGTCTCTGTTTGACCAATTTGCCAATTCCTCACATTCGTTCTTCAACTATTTGCGACTGAAAGATAAAAAAAAAAAAAAGAACTCATGCTCGCTCAAGTTTACTTTGGAAAGCTAACTTTCCATAACAACACACTGACCAGCCATCTCCAAGCAACACTCTGAAAATGTTTTGCTACAAGTACAGCTTGTAATATGATACAGTGCATATGGAATGCAAGCAACAATCAATATGGGACTACATCTTTTAGAATGTTTCACGGTATGATTTTTATTTATTTATTTTTTTAATTATCAGTGTTATGACATGTTTGTGCCTAAGACTGTGATGGAAAAACCCTGTGCTCCACTAATACTCTCCAATTGACAGCCTACACAAACTGTTGACAGTTTTAACTGTTAATGTATCTGTTTTAAAATAAAATAAAAATCACTTATCTGTTGTAGTGATGGTTGTCTGGTTCATTGTGTATTAACTGATGTACACTGCAAAAGAAAATACTATCCGATTTAAACTTGGTTATAGTGGCAGAACGTTATGTTATTACCATAACCCTGATTCCCTGAAATAGAAATGTAACCATTACCAAAGGGGCTATATCTGTTACAGTCCAAATTACCTGAGCACTTATACCAAAGCTGCTCCTTTAAGAGCCCTGTCTGCGTCAGGCGTTGACTCCAACCCCAGGAGACATCAACGGCTGTCACATGGGGATCAGCACCATTTTTTCTTAAGGCTTGCTGCGTTGGAGCGAACGCAGCAACCTCGAAGGGTAATGGTTACTATTTCAGGAAATCAGGGTTATGATAATAACCTAACATTCCCTTTCAAGTACGAAATGTAATCATGACCTAAATAGTCTATACCAGGGGTCTCTGACCCTGGTCCTGGAAAGCCCCTATCCAGCAGGTTTTATAGGTGTCTTTACATTATCAGTGGCTAAAGATCTGGAACACCTGTTAACCTTGACTAATTAAGCCAATAATTGGTTCAATTAAGTAATAAAGATTGGTTGAAATGAAAACGAGTAGCCACAGTAGCTCTCCAGGACCAGGGCCGGAGACCCCTGGTCTAAACCAAAGCTGCTCAGCTGAGCCTGTGGTGCAGTCATGCCCCACCCCTGAGGGCATAAACTGACAGCGTTCACAGACCTCAGTGCCATTTTTCCTTTCAAGAACTGACCTGAGGAGCCTATCAGATAAGTACTTGCTTCTTGTATAATTTTCACTAATTATTGTGTTTTACATAATATATGCAATAATTTATTTACACTGTAAATAAATTATCTGTCCTCAGATGCAGCAAGGGACAGAGTGTCCCCCTGCGCTGGCCCTGGGTCAGCCAGTGTTAGCTGAACCAAAAGGACTGGAGCAACCGAGGAGGGGGGGGGGGGCTCGCAATAACTCTGTGAAAAGGGACTGCTGTTGGGCTATAACTTCGTAAAGCTTCTCCACTTGCCCTAAAATTCGGTCACTACCATCAGAATGCCTGCTTCTGTCCCTCTTTCTGGGCAGAGGAGAGAGAGCTTTCCGAGCCAGAGGATAAAGAGGAGGATGATCTAGAGGAACACAGGCTTTAGTCCTTTAGGACTCTAATGACCGCACTGCAGGGGACAAATGGGGCGAGTCTGGATGCTGCGTCAGTGTCAGGGAGGCAGAGTGACCCCTTGAACAGCAGGCCAGTATGCTTTCCAATGTCCTCTTAAGAAAATTAACAGATGATGCACAACAGTTGCATTCTTTAATTGCTCCTTCCCAGGCAGTAGATGTTGGTCTTCTGCCAGAATGTTTCTTTTGCAAGCAGCACAAGGATGAAACCTAGGCATGGTGCAAGGTTAGAATAAACAGTTCAGTGGTGCAATAGATATGCACGCAAAAAACACACAACAACACTGACTGGAGTGTGAGAACTGTTGTGCACGAGAATGGAGCACTGGTAACGGTCTTGGTGCCAAACTCTGGTACTGTAGGAGTGACTGAACCAAGTCACTGGTACAGGCCCCCGTACCGAACTGAGTCACTGGTACGGACTGTGATACCACGAGAAGAGGTGTGCAGGTGAAGACCTGAGAGAGCCACTAGCAGAGGTGTGCAGGTGAAGACCTGAGAGAGCCACTAGCAACTGCAAGCATGCACTGTTAAACAGACAGCGGCTGCAGATAGCCTGCTAACTAGAATAATCTAGTAGCCTTAATTAGCAGTGACTCTAAAGCAGATACAACTACGACATGAAACGCTTAGAATAAATTCTGGTCGAAAAAGCTCCTGCCAAATCAACGGCAGAGTGTAGCTAAAAGCCCTCAACACTGACAGTGTCTCTGTGACTCAAAGCTGGCTGGAAAAAAAACATATCTAGCGCAGGATAGCGTCTGTGGTACAGGGAAACAGACTGTGTGCGCTCGATTCTGAAAGAAAAATAGAAAATCATTAAAACTTGCTGTAATTATATATAAATATATGAAAAGGTGCTAGCAGAAAAAAGTCAAGCCGCAAAGGAGAGCGTGAACTTAGAAAGGGACTGAATCCCGAGGGAGAGCTGTCTGCATCGCACAGCACACAAGGCCATAGTGGAACTTAATCAGAACCTAGAATTATAAGCTTTATACTAACGCAAAATTATTTTAGAATTGAAATGAGAGAGAAAGTGAAATATCAACTCATCTCCATTATTTTGACTGGTCAGACTCCTTTTAATGCACATTTTTTTCACAAGACGTAAACATGCTGCAAAGGAAGACTACGATAGTACAGACAATGGGGGTGTGTGACCATTAGCCTGTTGTTTACCAGGGCAATATAAAAAGCAATGTGTATTAATACATGTGTAGGTAACATCATAGCTGTGTAAGTACAGTACATGTGTACGTATATATATACAGTCTACAGTGTATATATATATATATATATATATTATATATATATATATATATATATATATATATATATATATATATATATATATACACACACACACACACACACACACGTCAGTATTTAAAATTGACTTCTCTTATTTTGACACCACCCCTGATAAAATAATTATGTCCAGCGGAGGAACAGTTTGGGGGTTGTCTGTATAAATCCTACGTTGTTGCTCAGTGTGGAAAGAGAGAGAAGGGAGAGATAGACATGAATCCAAGTGTGAAAGTGTTGGGAGTTACTGAGACCTGTAGACTTTTCACCTGCCAATACAAATATTATTTGGTTTTGTTTATTTTCAACCTGTAAATTAGTTGTTTTCTAACCAGATGGCTCCTGAAATAAAAAAACATGTTTTGCATTTACGCTTGTTAATAAAAACACTGTTCTGCATTTACTTTTGTTTCTGACTGCTTCCTGCAATTACACCAACCTCTTGGTCAAGCAACCCTACAAAGACCTTGTCGTTGGTACCTCTTATCAAAGACACTGGACCTTGTCGTGTTACCTCTCACAGACAATGCGGAAAAATGTTTAAATCATGTACCAGGAAAGTTTGACAAGGAGTTCAGTAAGAGAGGCACAAAATTTTAAGTTTAAAAAAAAAACAAAAAAAACAAACAAGACAGTTTTACAAAGTGATTTATATTGTTTAAATCTCAGGAAAGTTTGAAGTGTGTACATATCAACATTTAATAATGCACAAGAGGAGCACAAATGCATTGTATCTTCATTTACACACCATTGTCGTATCAGAGCAACAACTTTGTATCACGCCAAAAAGCATACTAAAGGAACTCAGTTAAGGTGATAGGCTACAGAATTACATTCCACTGTCTTCAATTTGTGATAAAAATTTAGTTAAAAAAAATCTAAAAGGATGCTGTCTCCTTTTTATCAGCATTTTTCATTACTGCCCATCATAAATTAAGCAATTAGCTCTTGTAAATCGCAAACATTAATAAAAAAAGGCATTTTATCATTACACAATTCCATTAACTGTAGCAGATCACCTTACATTGAGGTTGATAGAACATATAAAAAACAAACTGAATTATGTAATGCTTTTTCAAAATCGTAAAGCAGTATGGTAGACCACAAGCTACAGTGAACATACCATTTTCATTGTTATCTGCTGATTTTGGAGCCGTTATCCAACCAAGAAAGAAAATGGCAGGCAGTTTTTTTTTTTTTTTTTTTTTTTTTTTAACTGTATGCAACGTCAATTTACAAAAGATTTTTCAACCGAACATTTGTGTCTTTGCCAGAAGAGCAGAAATATTTGGTTGTTTCCCCATTCTTTCATTTGCTTTTGACTCCCTACACAAAAATACATTTTTGTAAAAAGTCAGTGCAAGATAAGGAATATTTCATTATTAAAACTAAAGATTCTGTCTATTGAGACTAGCCAAAACGTATTGTCAGAAAACATGAAACAGCAAGTTTGACATGGTCATTTAAATTAAATTTGAACATTCGAGAAGACATAAGCCGATGAATACAAAAAAAAAAAAAAAAAAAACAATGAAGTCGATATGCGAAGAAAAACATGACTACAAACAAAACAGAATTAAAAGAAAATACATACATTTTCAGAATTATCCCTCACAAATACTCGTTACAAAATTTATGCTGGCTGTTTACAAAAATAATGGGGCTATTATACATTTTATTTAAAATCGCTAATCAGTAATTTGTTGCAAAAGACTTGTGGGCAGGGGTCGGTGCTAAATTGTACGCCACTAAACAAAGGTGCATTTTGAGTTTGTTCAGTGGATTCAAGTTGAGAAAGCCCATGTTACTTTTAATTTAAAACAATGATAGAAAAACTACCAGCAGGGGTGGGATGAAGCTGAAACCATGCTGTCTCCACTGTGCCACTGCTTTAGGAAATAATTACTGAATACACTATGTAACACAATTTTTGTTCCTGGGTAGTAAGTGTTATTTCCTAATTGCTTATGCCTCAAAAGTATAGAAAATGGCTATTATTCCTCACAAACTTTGCTTTTGTGACTAGGACAGTGATATTTCAAAATATCAAAACACTATTTCCAATGGGAAAACGGGCAAATGTGTGTCTTTTCGTTCACATAAAGTCAGAAAGTGTTTTGTAACACTTATTTTTATAAAACTTTTTTTTTGTATTACTTTAGTATAAATACATGTTAATTTGGATTCATATGTTGTTTTTTTCTGACTTTATGTGAACAAAAAGACAAACATTTGCCTGTTTTCCCATTGGAAATAGTGATATTTTGAAATATCACTGTCCTGGTCACAAAAGCAAAGTTTGTGAGGAATAATAGCCATTTTCTATACTTTTGAGGCATAAGCAATTAGGAAATAACACTTACTACCCAGGAACAAAAAAAAAATTTGTTACACTGTGATATCAGTCTAATTAAATGGCCCCAACAAGAAAACAGTACACCCACCACCTCTGCAGTAGCTGTATGGATATGCATTTCCATGTAAAGCATAAATAAAATCCTGGCTGTAAGAGCTGGTTCATTTTATAAAACTTCTATGCTATCCTTTTCATTCCCTTAACAACATCACCCCAGAGGCTGCTAAGTGACTACTAGCATCACTGTAATACAGCCTGCAAAGCGGGCCTTTGGGCGACTGTGCAAACAGGCAGGGGAAGGCAGCATTTTGAAGAGAGAGAGAGAGAATACTGTAAAACATGAAATGTTTGCTGGCACTAAATATATTCACTAATTTAGCTTTTATTAAAATTAGCAAAACATACATGCCACATAATTTTCATAATTACTCAACTCAGTTTATATACAGTATATGTATAGTTTACATGCATAAACATGTGTTGCTGTAAATGTCCACAGTGAGACATTCACAAAAGTTGCAGATATTTCAGTATTACAGTATTCTTATTTTACAGTATTTCAGTTTTACAGTATTCTTTTCCATATTGAGGCTTCTTCAGGTGTGTACGCCACATCTTTTACAATAGAAGTCAAAATATAATACCTGCAAGTGAAACATTTCACTCCATACTTCTAGCAAGATAAGGAACCAACCACCCGTGCAAAAACTCATATATACAGGCATTTACTTGCTTTCAAAAAATGAAAGGCTGAGTGAGTGTTAAGGATTATGCCGCAGGAGACGGGAGATTCGAGACAGTGGCTTATCTGTTGACTTTTATTTAATATCTTTCTGTTTTCAATATGAAACATTCTTATACACTATAAATCAGATTCGAACATCAGCTTGGATTTGCTCAATGCTTCTTTTAAAAGGCTGTTTTTGCACATTTTCTTTTAAATTATTTCTTCCTGTTGAAATACCAGTCCAACGTTAGCTGGCATGCTTCACTTCAATATCACGTGATGACCTTCACTGTTTTCTGCTGTAAAGGGGACACACACACACAATAAAGTAATGTTAACAAATCAATCAAAAGTAAGAGGGCAAATTAGGATTGTTTGGGCGAACAAGTTGGTTTTTTTTTGCAGTCTCTCTTTTGTTGCCATTAAAAACATGTGGTAACTTAACAAGAAAGTCAAATGCATTATTTAAAAGTCTCCAACTGAAGTTTATAGTCTACTTGTGAAAGATTATACTCTGAAATAAATATTTACCTTTCACTGTGTTGATTAAAAAACAGCTTTCATCTTGAAAGTTGTACACCATCTGGAAAGAGAACATTTAAATGATGCAAGTTCTCCTGCAGTGGATATTATTTTTCAGATTTGCACACATCAATTTTAATAAATACAAAAATTACAGAGACGAGAGTGTTATATGATACAGCTCCCCTTGCGCATTAAAAACGGACACTGAATAAAATTTTGTAACGCTTATTTTTATAAAACTTTTTTTTTTTTTTTTTTTTATGCACATTTTAAGCTCTGTAGTAGCTGTCAGTTAAACGTTACATTTTAACCAGGTACAGTTACAGGTCGTGCTTTGTGAGCTAAAAATAGTTTCCTTTGGGTCTAAAAAGGTACCAGATCATTAAATCCAATATTCCCTTATAGAAAAATCTCTGTAATGGATTTAACAACAACACAAAAACACATGACTGTACCTGATCACTGACGAGTATATGTATGCCCGTTGGACCCTGTCTATAAACCTGATTAATCTGATTTAAGGAGATATTAAAAACTGAGGCAATCTTCCTGGTTAGCTCTGTTGCAGTCATCTCCTCCAAGTAGAGAGCATGATACACTGAAATAAAATAAAAAAGAGGTTTTAAAACAACCAACGAGGTAAAAGGATTATTATAGGAATGGCAGTGAAAGCAGCTGGATGAAGACCACCACACATGACAGTCAGGCTGAGACTGTTCTGATTGGCAGGAGAAATTCAGGTCAGGGTTGAGGTGCACTCTCAAAGCAATGTCAAAAGGAGAGAAATGTTGCGTAGAAAGTAGCAGTGATATTGTCTGTCACAAGCACCATGGACTAAAAATGAGAGCAAAAATTAAAATAAAAAAATCCCTTCCCTGTTTTTATTTCGTTTTCATAATATCCTTAAATGTCAACTGAACTATTGATAATTACTTTACACAAATAAAAAGCAGCACCCTCTGGTGGATGAAGTGCAGTTGTCATGTCCAACAACGGGCTAACAGCAGTTTATATCAGTTAAATTGTTTTCATTTGAACAGGTGAGAAATTCTTCTATTCCCCCACGAACACTTTGTGCTGGTTCCACTATTTGATCAATTAGTTTAACAATATAGTGGTTATTGAACACCTGTTTCCTTTTTAGGCTATTTCTATTATTTACTGGACTGCTGCTTCCAACACAGCACATACAGTATTTGTGGTAGTGCTGGGACAAATATCCAACTATTCGAATGAACATTTCTTGTCATGTATTTGAAAGTTAAAATCCACATCCTCCTGAAATTATTTACAGTACACCCTCGCTACAACGCCCTTCATTATAACGACCTGGACCCCAAATAAAAGCAAAACAAAAAAAGATAATAACATAACGTATGCGAGTTCTGTCGAGGGAAGGAACGCTTAGCGTAGGAGGGGCTGTGTATCACATCAGTCAAACAGCCTATGGGCAACAGGCACAGACCACAGTTGCTGCTGATGATTGGTCCTGGAGTGGGACTAGGCAGGACTAACTGCAGCTAAAGACCAGTGACAGTGGGAGTGTTTGTTGTTGTGGTGAAGCAGAGAGAAAAGCGAATAAACAGAGACAGAACAGCTCCACTCTGAAATTCCTTTTAAAAATTAATTACTTTTAGCGCTTAGGTCGTGGCCCACAGCGACCTGTTAATTGTTAGTTAACAATTGGCAGATTGTCTTTGATCATTTATTAGTGAAATAAATAACAAATTTGAAGACAAGACTAACTTTTCATGTCGGATTGATTTGGAATAAAACCTCAGGGTTTGGGGTTCTTGCATGCGGATTAAGATTTGGTGCACTTTGAAACCATCCATGTCAGACTGACTTTGAATAAAAATGTAGCTTCAATTCAGGATTCTTGCTTTTTGTACTGCGTTTGCTTTATACAATTTGTTAAATAATTAAAAAAGACAGAATACTGCATACAAACAAACAAGTATATGTAACTCTACTTTTATTCACAATAATATAATTTCATTAACTTACTCCAACAGGTTACACTGTGTAATAATTTTTTTTTTTTTTTTGGTTCCTAGGTAGTAAGTGTTATTTCCTGATTGCTTATGCCTCAAAAGTATAGAAAATGGCTATTATTCCCCACAAACTTTGCTTTTGTGACCAGGACAGTGATATTTTGAAATGTACCTATTTTCCAGAACATTCCAGATAGATTCAGTGCTGAGTAAACTTGGAGTAACTTCTAGAACTTTCTAGAACTTTCCAGTAATATAAATAGTAGTATAAATACAGGGGCCTTAAGCCCACCAGTTCAGTTTAGTTCCAGCTGCCTAAATGGATACATATCTGCATTTTTCTGAGATGGCATCAAGAGGCTGCAATGGTGGCATTCCTGATGGGTCTCCAAGGCGGTTTTACCAAGTTTCCCTGCTATCTTTGCCTTTGGGACAGCAGGGACACCAAGGCGCACTACCACAGGCGGGACTGGCCACAGCGGACCGAGTTCTCTGTGGGGAGGAACAACGTCAAGTGGGAGCCACTGGGGGACCCCCTGAAGGTGCTGATGCCACCACTGCACATCAAATTGGGCCTTATGAAACAATTTGTCAGAGCTCTAGATAAGGAGTCGGCAGCCTTCAAGTACCTTCAAGACTTCTTCCCTAAGCTGTCTGAGGCAAAGGTCAAAGCCAGTGTCTTCGTTGGACCACAGATAAAGAAGATCCTGGAGTGCAATGAATTCCCCAAGCAGCTCACTAGTAAGGAGAAAGCGGCTTGGAACAGCTTTGTCGCAGTGGTTCGGGGCTTCCTGGGCAATCACAAGGCCGAAAACTATGTGGAGCTGGTTGAGACTCTGGTGAAGAACTACGGCACAATGGGCTGTAGGATGTCCTCAAAATCTATATCCTTGATGCTCATCTTAGTAAATTCAAGGAGAACATGGGAGCGTACTCGGAGGAGCAAGGCGAGCGCTTCCACCAGGATATACTGGACTTTGAACGCCGCTACCAAGGACAGTATAACGAGAACATGATGGGAGACTACATTTGGGGGCTGATTCGTGAAAGTGATTTACAGTATAATCGTAAATCTCGAAAACTACTCACTTCTAAATCTTTTGTACTCATTTTTGTATTACTTTAGTATAAATACATGTTAATTTGGATTCATACGTTGTTTTTTTCTGACTTTATGTGAACAAAAAGACCGTTTTCTCACTGGAAATAGGTAAATTTCAAAATATCACTGTCCTGGTCACAAAAGCAAAGTTTGTGGGGAATAATAGCCATTTTCTATACTTTTGAGGCATAAGCAATTAGGAAATAACACTTACTACCCAGGAACAAAAATTGTGTTACATAGTGTTGTCGTTCATTTTGCTGAACGAACCCCTGATATAACAAACAAAATGCTTGGACCCCAGCAGGTTCGTTACAGCGAGGGTGTACTGTAATTGACAGAAATTCAAAACATGTACCAAAACGTGTTTTGCTATGCATCTATTTACCACCTTGCTAGAATTTGCTAAAAGTTTTTTTTTTATTTTATTGTACAATGGCCCCTTTTCCATGTTTATTTTATTTGAGGTGTTTATTCAAGTTATGGACAGTTTTCACTCGTTCAGCTAAAAAGAAAATGAATTAATGATGCTATCGCTATATGGAAATGTTTTTTTACACACAAGAAAAAAATATTTAACTTAAACTACTTTGTTTTGTAGTTAATTCAGTGGGGTAAAGGAAGGCCTCACAACCAATTCTTCTGGGATATTTTCTTAATTGAACAGGGTTACATATAATGGCTTTGATTATGTTTAACAAATTAACAAATATTCAAATGCTTGCCTAAATTTTGAATGGATATCCGAACATGGAAATACCACGCCCCAGCACTAATTCATGGAATCACAACCTACCATATATTGCACTATTGTTGTGTTCTCCAGTCTCAGTCTCTTGCTGGTTTTCCAGCTGTGAAAGAGTTTCTGGCTGCGTTGCTTCCTGACAGACATAGATAGTCAAGCGTGGCCTAACAGACCTGCAAGGAACAAAGCAAACTTGAGCACTAGAAGGGGAAAAAAAACTATACAAAACCAAAACACACAAAACACAACCACACAGCACAATGTACAAAATAGCTCAATACTAATGGGATGCTCCAAGCTAATAGCCAAAACTTTTGTTGACAGTTTAATAGTTTCCCTCTTTTTTTAATTTTGCTATTAAATGTGTCTTCAGACACCCCGACATCAACACCCATAATCTAAAAAACAGTAAAGAAAAACAGACCCCTCCCCCATTGCATGACACTGGGGAGATTAAGCTTAATTAACCCTGCCACTACCAATAATCAACAAGCAGGCTCTGTCTCACTTAAATCGGTCTCCATGCACCACAACCGCAGATTCTGAATGCAAATGCCACATCCTATCAGGGCAATGTTAGTCAAAGTGTTTATAGCAATGGATAACAAAATACAGCTTTTGCATTACCTTAATTTAAGTGAATTAAACAGTCGAATTCCATTAGCTGGGCCACAAATTTGAACCAGATCCTCTCGCGTCAGCTTAAGTAAATCAGAACCTGACCAATGCAAGCAAAATTAAATTAGATTTCACATCAACATTTCATTTTCAGTTACATTTCAATGTAGGTTAAAAGCTACACCCCCTTCAAAAAAAATACAAAATCTGAATTGTGACTGCAGGTATGTTAGCCCATACAACAAAACATTGCCTAACCAAAAACAGTGAATTCTTTGTTATTTAGTCTTTTTTTAAGCCAAGAACTAGACAAGTATTAATGTGCCAAGTTAACTCTTGTTATTATTCCCATATATTGGTAAATGGTATTATCAGGCAACGGACTGTTTACACCACCGTGTATTTCAGACTCCACCATGACTGACTCCACTTGAGAGAAAGAGTCATAAATCAACTTATGGGGCTTGAAGCGAGAATAACCAAAAAAACACCCCTGAAGGCCTATTTAGAAAATTTTGTTTCTAATTTTTCAAACCGATAAACCTGGGTTTTGGCAATATATTTTAAATAATGTTAATCGTGCTCTACTCTCTTTGTACATAGAGAAAATGGCCGGCAGTGTGCAAAGACATTCCTACCAATCAATCAATTTTTTGTGGACCTACGTAATAAAATACACTTGTAGAATGACGTGACTGGGGTGGGCTGAAAAAAAAAAAAAAAAAAAAAAAAAACTGTAGTGTGGTAGACACGAAGACGGTAAAACGAAATCTGTTACTTCTCACAATTCTCAGATTCATGCATCCATAGTTCTATGTTGCCTGAATCATAAATGTGGACACCCTTACTTCAACACAGTAAGTTAACCTTTGATACAGCCAAGTTGTGAATCACTCTATAGAATTAACTAATTTAGCTTCAGGAACCCAAATGAATCATGACAAATAATGTTGCGTTAACCTATTGTAACCCTAAAATGAAACACTGTACTACTATTATGGCTGCCGGTAGACACTTGCAATATCACTTTGTAGTTTCTTTGATTACATGATGTTAAACAAAATATCAAAATTATGTTCCTATATTTTCTTTTTAACTATGTCTCAATCCTAAAATTATATGTGATGCAAAACTTTTGGCCATTGGTGTATGTATTAGTGAAACGTACCTGCAATTTATTATAGAAACTGACACTTGATGTGTTTGAGTGGTGTTTATTTTTAATAAACAAAAATAACCAATTTTTCCAAATAATAAAAACCAACCCAATGAACTAAAAAAAAAAAATAGTAATTGAAAAATTCAAGTTGCAATACAATAAAAAATAAGCAAAAAAAGCCTGAAAGCAATATAGGGTTAACCACATCCTTCTGCCACGGTGAAAAGTATACCTATTTGAGGTCTGACCGACACTGACTGGACTTTCGGTTTCTTGTATCAGGACAAATATCCAACAAAAGTGTAATGTATTATCTAAAAACAGCTGAGAGTCTGAAGATTATTAAGAGAATAACTTTTTCTCTCGACGAACTATAACTAGGGCTTCTAATTTTCGGTTTTAACCAATAACCAACTTACTGCTGGACAATGCACCACCACCACCATTGCCACTGCCGGAGTATCACACACTGAGAGCTGCATTGCTGCTGCCAGCACTACCACTACCGCCATGTCCGGGGTACGCTGCCAGCGTTCCCACTGGAAGCATTTCCACTGCCAGAATTGGCTTTGCTGGAGGAGCCAGTTTTATAGCTGTCATCACTGCCACTGACAGCATTTCCAATGCCAAATTTGCCTTTGCTGGAGGAGCCAGCCTTGCCACCGATAGCATTTCCGCTGCAGGAGTTGCCACTAGCAGCATTTCCACTGCCAGGACTGCCCCAGCTGGAGGAGCTAGCTTTGCCAATTTCAGGCCATGTGGGCTGTGCACAAGGGGCGATATGTGTGACTGGGTACACCCTGCTCCTGTGAGCACTTTGTGTTATTATTATTTAAATGTATGTAGGTATTGGTGCACGGGGTGTCGTGTTATTAAGTGTTTAATATGTATGTATTTGTGCAGGGTTAATTGTCCTCCCTGTCAAAGCAGTTCACATGCAGACTGTGCCTGGTCCTGACTGAATGATTAATCAAGCAGTCGAGTCCAGGCACAGCTGCATAAGAGAGGCAGAAACCTCTCACTCTGGGTTGGGTGTTCAGAGCTGGAATGTGAGTTACAGAGAACTAAAAGAAATAGAACAATTGCTTCTCATGCTGGTGTAAAACACTTGTTTTATTTAATGTTTGTCTGTTTTGGCCATTGTGCCGTTTTGTTTGTGAAAGTCTTTTGTTTTGTTTTATAATAAATCTGCGCATCAGCGCTTCATATCCCGTAGTACTGTGTACGTCTCTCTTCCTGGTCTGACATCACCACAAGTTATCCTGTTCACAGTTATGTAAAGTAATTTAGTATCCACAGTAACTCTGAGCTTTAAAATCATGGTATACAGTGATCAAAACTGAAAGCTAAGATACTGAAATGCTGCACCTCATAATCTCTATTGGCCTGGGGATTTAGTGAAATGCATTTTGATTGGAGAGTCATCCCTTTATCCTATGAATATCTCACTACAGTTAATATTTTTGGTAATTTATTTTTGGGTTTATGAACACTATGTACAATTTAGTATGATTTCTGGTAAGCTTGTATTTATGATCTCCCGACAGAAAACAAAAGACCGAAATTCACTCGTCTAGTTTTCTGTCTATCTAATTTTACTTTAACTTTGAAAATATAGAAAACCATCCGATTGGTAGTTGAAGCCAACGGTTGTTTAAAAAGGCTTACAATAGGTGTCTAACGTCACCACTGTATCAACGATTTCTAGACGCGCCGAAGCAGAAGGGTTAAATTAATGACAAACGAGGTCCCCAAAACATCTAGCCGATACATGTGGTTAGAGAGACTTACCTGAGAAGTTTGATAATATTTGTGCGAATGCAGAAAACCTATTCTTGTGAAGCCATTGCTGCGCCTCCTGTATAGAAGCAGTTGGGCCAATTTGCTAAGGCAGAATGAAAAAAAATTAACGAATCTCTCCAGAAACCATAACCAAGGAATTGTACAAAAGCTCATTAGCAGCACAAAGAAAACATATTTATTGCACTATTACAAGATAATATTGCATTATTTAGCAATAATTATTGCTTTATGAGATAATAGTGTTATTTAGCAATAATTATTGCATTATTATGAGACAATATTGCGTTATTTCACAATAAATAGATAGTTTTGGCAATTCCCACCATTCATGTCACTATTCCCACTCAGTCTCTTCATTTTGTTTTAAAATTGGTTGCCTGTCGTTGCAAGGAGGAGGTCCCTGTTTCTACCTTTTCGTCTCTTCAAAAACTATAATATAGAGTTGAACCCGTTTTATACACAGGCATAATTTGTGACATAAAGAGGGTCACGATATAAACCGGGCTTCACGTTTGCCTATGACAGCACATTACGAGTGCGAAAAAGAATGAAAAGATAAGACTGTTAATTTGCCCACGCAGCTTTTGACAGGCTGTACAAAATGTCAGTTTATTAGCCAAGAAGATTATTGGTTATTTAGTTGCATCGGTAATTAATTATATCCTGTGGTTACTTAGTAAAGCCCAGCCACGTACTATTTGACAGGCTGCACAAAACTTGACAATAAGCGGGTTTGTGAGATGATATTAAGAGGTAAGAACCTATGGTGCATGGAGGTTTTGAAAAATCGTCATAATAAACAGGGCATGATATTAAGCGAGGTGATATAAAATGGGTTCATCTGTACATTATAGAACACTCCAAATGTGTCGTCCCCTGTCCAGTCTCCCAAACAAAACCAGGCATTCTGACTTACACAAAGTGACACCACTGCAAATGATTTTTTTCACATTTTGGGAACTGTAACAGAGACAGTTCACAGCTTCTCACTGCTCAGCTGCACTTCTACCACACTCCGATGTAAACCATCGGGTAATAATGTAATTATTGAAAAATAATGCAGTATTAATGCAATCAATTTTTTTTTTATCTATGGCGCTAATGAGCTTTCGTAAAATTGCACTCCACTTGGTTTTTGTTTGTATTATTACTTATTTACTTTAAACACTTACTTCAATAGCCACGTTGGCTAGAACATCTCCCTGATGATTTGGTGACGAGGAACTGCTATAAAAATAAACAAAAATGAATTAAAAAGCAAAGGAGTCAAGTGCTGTTTTAAGATAAACTAAAAAAGCTGCTGATACTTTGCCACCCGTCTGCTACGTAGTCAACTAACCTTGTGCTGCTCAGTTCCAAACTTGAATGTCCTCGCCTGAGAAATAAGAAATAAAAATCTAGAGGAAATATATAGGGGTGCAACAATTAAATCGATGCATCAATTATTGATCATCTGTGCTTAAATTTCCAGAGCTTCAATTACAAATTGGTGAATTGATGCATCAAATTACAACCCAGTATGAAGTCTCCTGTTGCCGGTTAGCCTGAGTGTATGAGAGTGCGCTTCTTTTATAATGTTTAAGGGACATCTGATGCTGTCGCATGCATACTCTTTTCAGTTGTTAAAAACTCAAGTCCTTTGTATTTCTTTTTTTATAATCTGAAGTGTTCTAATTTGAATCCAAGTTGTGTTTTTGTTTAAATATTATGTGTTTTATATTGTGTTTTATTGGATCTTCTGTTAAAAAAAACAAAACAACTAATGCTTGTTATTTATGTTGAAAAATAAAACACTAATGCATCGATTATCGCTGATAATAATGGTATATAAAATGATTGTTACAAGGACTTTCAATGTAAAAAAAAAAAAAAATATATATATATATATATATATATATATATATATATATATATATATATATATATATATATATATATAGGGTGCTGTCCAGCTTTCATTAAGCATAGCATATGCTGATTGCACTCCAATTCCTCATACTGCTTCTATAAGCTGCTATTGGCCTGCACTAACATCAGATAATCACTATATTCTGATTTGCCAAGCTTTCTAAATTACCAGATTTTATTTTGGCATGCATCACTAATCACCGCCCATTTCGCTTTGTGTCAGTGTTCATTGGTTGTTCAACGTGCGATGGAGTAACTACTTGAATATTCGAACAAACATTGCTGCACATAAATTAAAAAGAAAAAAAATCCATGTCTGTGTCTTCCATCAATTTCGTAATTTTGTCTTGCACCAATTTACCACCTTGCCAGAATTTGTGCGTCACTTTCTAAAATGGTAAGTGATGTGTGGGATGAACATAAAGAAACAGGATCAACAAAGTGCCTCTTCAGATTTGGCAAGCGAGTCAGAACCGGCGGGGATACATATGAAGGTACACTACTCTAAAATGCTACACGCTTTCCTCACACTGGCCCAATCTGCAAGTTAAATATTATAGTGACCGACTTTTTGTTTTGATCCTATTTTCTGATATGAGGAGAGTAATAAACGGAAACCGAAACACCCCCTTTTCCACATTCATTTTCTGAACATTTTAAGTTCAAATTGAGTACAGCAAAAAAAAAAAAAAAAAAAAAAAAAGCACAAGTAAGCCTGAGTCATGCTATTACTTTATGAAAGCGTGTCGTTTGCCACTTTGTCTATTGTGAAGGAACTACAATGGCAGGAATTAAAACAAAACAATTTCTACTTTTGTAACTTGTCTTGCCAAAATACACACAAGAAAAAAATGTATCTATCCTCTGCTTTACAGTTCATTCTGAAGGACAAAGTAAGGCCTTCAGAACGTATTCTGGAATATTAAGGCATTGCATACAATTTGATGATTGCAAATCATTCTACTTTTGTTAGATTTAGCTGGGAACTGTGCATCATGTGATTGAAACAGGAACGTGAAAGTAGTTTTTGCATTTATTTAACTTCAATACGTCAGTTATATTCTTTAGGTGAGGTACTGATTTATATATACTTTTTTTAATTATTCAAAACACCTGACACTGTCTCCAGTACCTTATTAAAAGGGCCGGTGAATTAAGATCCAGTACAGAGTCGAGGGGGGCTGCTGTATTTTTTTAAATGAGAAACACTGACTATTATAGAAATAAATTTGTTTCTACAATTGGAAAGCTTGTCTCAAGCTTGTCTTGTCTAAGCTTCCTGAACAATAAAAGTCCAGCCCACCCCCTACCCTTCTGAATACAAATTGAAGCTCTGTTACCTGTCTGGAACAGTGAAAGTGCTGTGCACTGTAGAGGTAAATGTAGGAGCAGATGTTGGCGTGGTATTCACATAGGCGTTGTCTGGCCAAGGAGAACACTGCAATTAAAAAGAAAAATAAGTTAGTTAAAAGGTTTAAAAAATAAAAAGCAGAAATATTTTAAGCCATATATGGATCATTGTGCTCCAGAACATGGCTTTCACTGTAAAGGCGAAGGCTGAACCATCAATTAACAATACGCAAGAAACTAATTATCAATGCTAACAGTAGCTGTAGAAACTGACTTTCCACATAATGCAGCAAACATATACACATATACAGTATGTATGGTAAAAATGTCTCAGTCTTGGGAATCCCCCAGTAGCATTCACAGAGTATAAATTGCCCATAGATATGTTAAACTGGGATGAGCAGGGCAGTTGATTCTGACCCCCATTAGTCCCTGGTTGTGCAGAAGCAAAGGCAGCATCAACACTAATCTGAGAATGAGAATAGACCAATACCACAGACCTATTTTCTCAGACATGGGTAATGTAATTCATTCTTTTAAAAAGCTGTTTTTAAGCAATGTTTGCCATAAAATGTTTTGTTGGAACTTTCAGTTGTACATTACTTACTCCTTAAAAGGCCAGCTCTCTTGACCATTTCCCTCATTCCCTTTGGAAGTTGTAACAGGGATTCCACAGTACTTTTAATGGGAACACTGGTAAAACAAACCTGTTTTCTGGTCCCTGTAAGTTAGTCAGAATAAGAGTGGACTGTATAATAAAAATGTATTATATAGTATGCATACTAATATTTGCCTTTTGCAGATGTTAAATCAAGGCACACTTATGCTATAAATCTAAGTATTTATTACATACATGAACCTAAATGCAAATGAGACAAAGCACTGTTTCACCTGCATGTCCCTACGCTCACAATGAAGGATTCACTGCAGCTGTACTCTCCCCCTTGTAGCATATGAAGTCATTTTTTAATACCTAAATACACCTGACTAGTATCACATCAACTACTCAGGATAAAAGCATTTTGAAATCATTCAGCCAGTAATCAATATATGAAAAGTAGGAGTTTTAACCTCAACATTTTCTGTTGCTCGAATAATCATCCGATCTACAATCGACTAGTTACACCTGTGCGCTAGTAATATGAAATTGTATTGACAATTACAAGTAATCACTTTGTGAAGTAATCTGACATTTTCTTTTGAGCTGTATAGCCAGCTTGCATTTCTTTCAGCCAAATGTATGTCTAAAAAAAAGGGATTAAAAATACATCAAAAGCGCATACGTTACTTTACATTACCAGTTGCACGAACACCTAGAATAATGTATTTAACAGATCAGTTTCTTTCAATTCGAATGACAACCATTACCGAATGGGAAGAGCCTCTCTGACCGTCAATCAAGCTGCCCTATCAGGGCCCTGTTGTGAGAGGGAAGTCCTGCCCACCTTCTGCTGAAGAGGGATGTCCTCACAGTAGCACACCGCCATTTTCTCTCTCATCTCTCTGAGACTGGTCGTACATTGCTTTTGCTTTTACGTACCGAATTTGGCTAATTTGTTGGATTTATCCAAAAATTAAAGATTAATGCACAGTAAAAATCGCACTCAAGTGTGTCTAAAAGAGTGCCCTTGCTTTATTCTCACGTCAGTTTTCTGGCTAGAGCTGGTTTCAACCCCTCTGAAGAGATTAGCGAGCGGCCAATCACTAATCTCTTCGCTAATCTCATAGCTGCGCTTGCCCTCGGCGACCACGGTGATTGAATCGGCTGCATACCCCGGCATCGACCGCGGTTTTTCCCACTGATCGCATGGTTGAGAAAACAGTGACTACACAGTCCCGATTGACTTGGCACCGGTGCAAACATCTTCAGCCTCGCCTACAGCTCGGCCCAGACCGCGGTACACGTCGGCATTGAACTCGGCGCAGATCGACTTGACTCGGCTCCGCCCACTAAGCGCCGCCCACGCGGCACCGACAGTACTTTTCTCGTCTCGAAATGATTGAGCACTTGGGAACTGCTTCGAGGCCATCTAAAGCCGGGCACCGACGCCGATCGACTCGGCTCCGTCCACTTGGCACCGACCGTGCGCACCTCGACGTCGACATCGGCACCGAAAAAAGAAAAAAAAACACATCTGCAGGCTGCTCATTGAGCACAGCAATTTAAAACAAAACAAAAAAAAAACAAAACAACTGCAAACATGTCAGTGCAGTTGACTGGGTTTTCAGCTGGCTTCCACCAGTGTGACCGGTGCTCAGCTAAGCTGCCCAGGCAGGACGAACATAGATCCTGCACCAGGTGCCTAGGGCCAGAGCACGCGGTCAAGGCACTGGCAGGTGAGCTGGACTGCTCTCCATGTTGGAAGTTCTCGAGGAGAACTAAGCAACGGAGAGCAGCCCTATCCCCAGCAGAGTCTCTCTCCTCCAACCAGAGGAGAATGAGATCAATGGTCCAAGAGCCTCCGCAGAGGTCATCCAGCTACAGTGACCAGGGAGCTCTCACGCTCATCTGGGTCACCCTCGCCTACCGCACCACCAGTACAGAGGCGCAGACACCTCTCAAGGGAGGCAAGTCGGTCACCACCAAGGCGGTACCACTCAAGGGGACACTCACCAGGGGACATGCGGTCGCTGCGCAGGCACGGCTCCCCTTCCCCAAGGGACAGATGGTCGAGGCTCAGACACCACTCACCTTCTCCACGCAGGCGCAGACGTGCACCGTCACAGTCGCCTCGAAGGCGCCTAAGCTCGGCCGAGTGGCGCTTCATGGAGCTGGCAGAGACTGTAAGGGCTCAGCAGACCATGCTGGAGACCCTATTGAAATCTCAGGGCAGGCTGCCTCCTACCACCGGGCAGCTCCAGCCCCCAGTCTCATTCCCCATTCCCTCTGCCTAGACCCCCTAGCCCAGGCGAGCTATCCTTGTCCGCATCCAGATCGAACATCTCAGACCCAGCTGCCTCCATCGGGCAAGGCCATGGTGAGAGGCTCTGTAATGCCCTTGCCACACGTGTTGCAGAGGGAGGAGTTCTGGGCTCTAATGCAGGGTGCAGCTGCAGCCACGGACGCTCCCTGACCGGCAGAACAAGAGGGAAAGGGGAACCGCTTCTACCAGCAGAAAGGGCACTCCTATGCCAGAACTTCCTGGAACTGGTGCGCTCCTCCTGGAGCAACCCAGCATCTGCACCCTCAGCCTCCAGAACAGCAGAGTCTCTGCTTCTTACTGCACAAGCCCTAAGAAGCGGGCCTACTCATACTCCCCACTATTGGGGACATGGTCAAGGTTTTGGTGAAAAGGTTCCACCTTCACCAAGGAGAATAAAGATCCAACCTGTCTGTCCAAGCCTTGCAGAACGACAGATGCGATGCTCAAAAAAGCTTTCGCATCGGCAGCGCTGTCAGCCCTGCCACACTGGTGCTCTACCAGAATCAGTTGGCAGAGAGGATGCACGTGAGGGCTACACAGGCAGACAAGGGGGAGCTCAAGACGATGGCTAAGGCAATGACCGACCTAACAGGGGAGTTAGGTCAGGCATCAGGGAGGTCGCTGGCGGCCGCCCGTCGGCATTTGTGGCTGACACAAGCCAAGGTCATGGAGACCGAGAAGGTGGTGCTACTGGATGGCCCCATTACAACAGGGCAGACTTTTGAGGCGACCACTGACGTAAGCCTTGAGAGGTCCCACAAGGCCATGGAGGTCGCCTCCAAGTTTTCATGCCTTCCAGTTTACCGTCAGCACCCAAAGTGGCACGGGCAGCCTGCCGGCGTGAAAGGGTCTGAACATCGCCCTCCACCCCAGAATAGACAAGCAGGCAGAGGCAGGCCCAGGGAGACCGAGGCCAGGGCCTAACAAAGACCCACCCCATCCCAAGCCCAAGGAAGTCCGCCCCAGAGGGGCCCCGGCTGCCACCAAACCTCCCCACAACTGGACTGACCAACGGCAATGGTTCACATCGATCGACCTGCAAGATGCCTACTTTCACATCCCGATCTGTCCCGCGCACAGAAAATATCTGCGCTTCGCCTTTCAAGGCAACGTGTACGAATTCTGCATGCTGCCATTTGGCCTCTCGCTGGCGCCTGCACATTTTCAAAGTGCATCGATGCAGCAATGGCTTCACTCAGGCTGCAGGGTATTCAGATCCTAAACTATCTGGACGATTGGTTGATTTGCGCGCAGTCAAAAGCATGCGCAGAGGTGCACACAAAACAGGTCATAGATCATGTGGCAAAGTTGGGGCTCTCAATACAACAACAGAAGAGCAACTTCGTACTGTCTCAGTCCACAGTGTTCCTGGGGATCAAACTGAATTCTGTGAGCATGCTTGCCTCACTGTCGGAAGACAGGATTCGGTCACTGGAGACCACACTCTCTCTATTCAGAGAGGACACTCTCCTACAGGTCAAACTATATCAAAGGTTGTTGGGGCCCTTATGGCAGCCGCCTCGAGAATCCTTCCACTAGGGCTGCTGAGAATGCGCCCACTTCAAGCCTGGGTGAATACGCTCAAGGTGCACCCGGTTCGAGATCGGTACCGCCTGGTGCGAGTGTCCGGACAATGCCGGAAGACACTGGAGTCGTGGCTCAGTCCCGGCAATCTGCACCTCGGATCTCCCCTCGGATTCCCTCGCAGAAGGGAAGTGATCACTACAGACGCAAGCTCTGGGATACTTTTGAAGATACGATCTGATCCAAGGCTTTCACAACGAACAAAACAAATGCTTCTGCCGGCAACAATGGCTCTCGCTATATTATAATTACTATTATGATGTTATTCACATTTTTTGTTTGTCGTGTGAAAACTGTGGCTGCCTTTTTTCTAGAAGGCTGACGGAAAGGCATGAGGTAGCAATGGGCGCAGATCACATAAGAAAAAACTAGGCCTGACAGTTTGTGGATACGGTAAGTGAACCAGTGGAGTCAGTAATTACGAATGCTTTGTGAGAGTCGAGGTTCCATACTTTGATTTTAGACGAAAGTCTAGATCTAGCAACAGAGAAGCAACTGCTGCTTTTCGTAAAATATATGTTACAAGTTTATTTAACTTGTACTCCTTGTCCTACATCATTTAATTATAACAATATATACTTTTAAGAATTAACAATATGTCAGCAGCAACTCAGCAGTAAATACAGAAATCTTATGCATAGAAGGATGGTTGTAATGTAGCGCCTGACAAATCGGTTTTCCTTACTAAGAGATGTAGATACATTGTGATATTTTAGTTAGGTCATACCTTTAATGTGATCATGTGAAAACTGAAAAGCTAGTAATAGCTAATAAATAATAATGGCTAGCCTGTGTGGGGTTATTATGTGGTTATATCAGTTCTATATAACAGCCTTTGTTCTTATTTAAGTGTGGTATAATAATAAATCCAACTATGTAGTAATATCTCCAAGTAAAATATATTTTAGTTGGCTACATTACACTTTTGAGTACATTAGAGTGGTTTTATTGGACTGCTATGCTTTTTAGTAAGAACCTAATAAGTTTCTCAAGATGGTAGAAGCCAGAGCAGATGCCGGTGTTTTATACAATAGTATATAGCAATGCAATACAGACCACCAGTTAAGCATGTAGTCTATACCTATGATGCAGTTATGATAGGATCTCAGACTGGTTTCATGAAGGTAAATATATGCTACATAATTGTATATTTATTACATAGTAAGAGGATGATTGAGAATCAGAGGCAGAGCCAGGATAAATGTCTTGTAGATGTTTAAATGTAATGCAAATTCTAAAATTGTTGAGAATATTGTGCTGGAATATTGTTTCAAAATTGTATAAGGCAACAAAAATAATAAATTAAAAGAGTTAATGCGTGGCCGATGGTTTCTCACTGATAATGTACCCTTTCTCAGTCAAAACGGCAAGTTTCTCAGTATCTAAAAATCTTAGAGGGAATGCTGGTTGAGAGATAGAACAAGCCTATTATTTAGCACACTCAATGATGGTGCATCTTCATTCAGTCTGCAGTCCAACACTATTCTATTGCAGATTTAGAATTTTAAATATAAACTGTTGTACTTTACAACTGTACACTTTACTGCAGTTTTATAACAGTCGCTCTTTCAAAAGCATGACAGCAATTTAGTTTGTAGATTTATATGTTGATGTTTTACTGGAAAGTATTTATATAAAATACCCTACCATTTACTCCAGCTTATGCTCATGAAATCAGCAGTAGCTCAATCCATGTAGGGGTACTCAATTTGCCCTAGTGGTTGCTCATCTTTACCTCTGCCAGGAAGGTGGTGTCATATGAAGGCTGGTACTTTTCTTTCTCCTGCTGGGTCCTTTTCTCCATCTTCTCTCGGTCAGTCTTCTGCTTTCTGTCTGCTCCCTTTGGCTACAGAGTTACGCATTCAGATTCAGCAACAGGAGAAAGACACATTCTGTGTACAGTACAGAACGCTACACTACTACAACGACAACTGCGACTACTACCACATCTTCAAAATGATCAGGGTAAGCAGTGTGTATTACATCATCTTAAATTTGCTTATATGCAGCAAAATTTAAAAAATAGAACCAGAACGCAACAATCAGGAACGGGAGCAAAATGTCAGTTCCAGTATGCTATTTACTAGCTAGGAAGGGCTAAAGCACAAAGCATTTATGTGACTCATCAAAAATGTATCTGCTCTGTCTATGTTCTACGGTAGTAAAGAATTCACTGCGTTTCAGTGCAGAGCACAGTCACAGTCACATCTGCCATCTGCCATTACCTTGAAGACCTTGATTTGGCAGCTGGCTGAATGGAGGTGATCAGTGTATTCTCCATTCTCATTCTGATTGAAAGTGTCGATCTGAATTCTGAACGGAACACCCTTCTCACCACCGTGCTTCCTAGGAGTAAATTCTGTGCTGATGCAATGTACCTAAGAAAAAGAATATATATATATATATATATATATATATATATATATATATATATATATATATATATATATATATATATATATATAGTGCCTATGGAAAGTTTACACCCCCTTTCAAATTTTTCACCTTTTATTGCCTTATATCCTGGAATTCAAATGTATTAAAATAGTTTGTTGTTTTTTTTTCATTTATCTACACATCCTACCCCACAACTTCCAAGTGAAAAAAATAGTCTAGAAATTTCTAGAAAACTAATTAAAAATAAAAAATGAAACAGGTTGGTTGGATAAGTGTCCACCCCCCTTGTAATAGCAATCCTAAATTAGTTCAGGTGTAACCAATTGCCTTCAAAATCACACACCAAGTTAAGTGGCATCCACTTGTGTTAAATTGTAGCGATTCACATGACTTCAGGATAAATTCAGCAGTTCCTGTAGGTCCCCTCTGCTGGGTAGTGCATTTCAAAGCAAAGACTCAACCATGAGTACCAAGGAACTTTCAAAGAACTCTGGGACAAAGCTGTTGAAAGGCACAAATCAGGGGATGGGTATAAAAAAATATCAAAGTGCCTTGAATATCCCTTGGAGCATGGTCAAGACGATTATTAAGTGGAAGATGTATGGCACCACCAAGACCCTGGCCAATGACAACTTTGCAAGAGCTACAAACTTTTATCGACAAGACTGGTCAAAGTGTGCATGTGACAACAATATCCCAAGCACTCCACAAATCTGGCCTGTTTTTTACTCAAGAAAGCCTACCTTGAATCCTGTTTGAAGTATGCAAAAAATTCTGTAGTCATGTGGCAAAAAGTTCTTTCATCTGATGAAACTAAAATAGAACTTTTTGGCCTAAATGCAAAGCATTATGTTTGATGCAAACCCAACACAGCGCATAACCCAAGGAACACCATCCCTACTGTGAAGCACGGTGGTGTCAGCATCATGTTATGGGGATGTTTCTTGTCAGTATCACTTGTCAGGATAGAAGGGAAAATGAATGGAGCAAAGTACAGAGAAGTCTTTGAGGAAAACCTACTGCCCTGTGCAAGAAAGCTAAAACTGGGACAGAAGTTCACCTTTCAGAATGACAACGACCCAAAGTACACAGCCAAAGCTACACTGGAGTGGCTAAGGAACAAAAATGTAAATGTCCTTGAGTGGCACAGTCAGAGCCCAGACCTAAAACCAATAAAAAATTTGTGGCATGATTTGGAGATTGCTGTCCATCAACGCTCCTCAAGAAACTTGACAGAGCTTGAACAGTTTGTAAAGAAGAATGGTCAAATGTTGCCAAATCTAGGTGTGCAAAGTTGGTAGAGACCTATCCCAACAGACTCACAGCTGTAATTGCTGCCAAAGGTGCTTCCACCAAGTATTAACTCAGGGGTGTGGAGATCTTTTAGTTTTGTATTTTTAATATATAATCTTTTTCTCAAAAAAAACCTTTTTCCCCTTAACAGTGTAGAATATGGTGTGATGATAAGTTGAAAAAAAATCCTCATTTAAATGCATGAAACTCTAAGGCAGTGACACAACTAAATGTGAAAAAAGCTTAAGGTGGTGTAGACTTTCTATAGGCACCATATATATATATATATATATATATATATATATATATATATATATATATATATATATATATATATATATATATATATACACATACACACACACACACACACACACACACACACCTGTAGTCAATAGTTTGCATAGCCCAATGGAAATTTCTAATTTCTAGAAATTTTGATGTTGAAGAATTGTCCGAAATCTCTAAAGAATCATGCTAAAAGCTCATTGATAAATATCCTAATCGTTTAAAAGAGGTTATTATTGCTAAAAGGTGCCTCAACTAGCTATTAATGTCATTTTCCTTGTCAGGGTATGAATACTTTTGAATTAGCATTTTGGGTGGTTTGATAAAAAAAATTGCTGAAATAAATAATTGTAGAAATCTACTTCTTGTAACTTTTTCCTCCTTCACAAAAAGAAAATGTTTGCAGCAAAAGATTTTTCCTAAAATTCTTTGTTTTTCAAGAAATTTCTAGAAATTACACATTTCCATTGGGGTATGTAAACTTTTGACTACAACTGTATATATAAATATAAAAGCTGTATTAAAAAAAAGACTGAACTTGGTCAAAGTTGGCCAATCGGATTACTGTCAGACAGATGACAGTATGTCAATGCAGTAGATGGTGCTGCATCTTCGAAAAGATTCAAAACAGGTTTTGCAGCTCCGTCGACCACGTGTGTGTCACCCGCCCCCCCCAACCCCCCCCCCCCCCCCCCCCCCCCCCCCCCCCCCCCCCCCGTGTCCCCCCTTCACCCGTCCCACCCTTGGGGGAACGTGTGTTATAAGCATGTCAAGAATTACAACATGAATACACACACTCTAATTTCCAAATCATTTTTACCTGGACAAAAACTGAAGCGCGCTTTGTAACGTCCCACAGAAATTCAGCTGCATTGAGCTGGTTTGGGTTTGTCCTTGGGTCAATAATTCCAACAGACATTGGGATATCTGTCAAAAACAGAGATCTGCACTGGGCTTAGAAAGCAATGCAACACATTTGTAAAGGACCACACACAGGTATGGCAGCTGGTAGATCTGGTACAGTTGTAATAACTGGCACAAACTCAGTATTTAGCAAATGATCCACATAAGCAGGTCACTGTTACCAACATTCAGAGCACATAGAAAAAAAAAAAGAGCATAGAAGCTCATGTGCACAAAATTGGACAAGCAGTTCCTAAGATGCTACTTTTAATCAAGCTTCAGTATGTTGAAAGAGTTGGTCACTGTTACCTAAAACTAGGGGCAGTACAATTGATACAATGAACTGAATGAACAAAAAAAAACGATATACCACCACCAAAATAAGCTATCTACTAAGCTTATCTAATCTGGGGAGTGGGCACATGGTACAAGGAAGTGAGAACAAGATGAACCCTTCTGACCCTGCTGTGACTGCTCATCAGTAGGCTCCATTTTTTTCACGGTAAAAAATGGCTTCTTTCACAGATTAGAAACATATGTAAAAATAACATCAGACACATGAAATGTCCCCTTCTTGTACTGGGAAAGAAGTCGTTGGCAAAAATATTCCCGATCTTTGATGCAGCTGGTGTCTTTTTCGTGGAAGACATTTTAAAGAAATTGTGCAGCTCTATGCAGTGTATACTCAATCACCTACTGGAAGCTAAATAAATCGGCTGTCAGGTTCCTCAATGCAGTGCAACAGGCAGCGTATATTTATTTTTAAGCGATAAACCGATAATTAGTAGCATATCGGAATGGGCATCGATATAAGATAAAATTACACAGCAGGCTATCGGCTGTTTTTGTTGTTTTATCCATTATGCGCACTGGTATTTACTGTATGTTTTAACTTCTCACCTCATACAGTAAAATGCAACGTTTTGTTCGGCATGAGCCCACGCACTGTCGCAAGATTAGTGAGACAAGAATTTTCCCTGCCGTCATATGCAACACACACGTTGCCGTTTTCCACATTTGGCTGAAGCTTATATACAGGGGTTAACATAACTGGTACGCAGGTACACATGCAGACCAATAAAGAAAAACACAGGCTTCCATATTGTACTTTAGGACTAAAATGGGTACTGTCATTACATTTTTAACAGGAAAGCATGGAAATCCAGGAAACGTATGGATTATTCCAGGAGAGGTGGGGTCTCTGGGCTTTGTCAACGACCCCACCCCCCGGATAGCTTGCTTGCTCGGTTTACAAGGGAAACAGCAAAAAAAAAAAAAAGGTATATATACACATCTTAATTTTGGTGCGTACCAAACCATTTCTGCTGACACTCCTAATGCTAAAAGTTATGTGAACTCCTGTTTATGCAGCATAAATTAGTCAATCAAGTAGCTGATTAGAACTTCACTATCTTTTAACACCCTTGGTATTTATTTTTTTAAAATAAATGCAGTGAACAGACCTGTTAATTGTTGTCATCTGTAATTATAAACAGTTTAATTATATGCCTTGTTTCAGTTGTATGAATTGGAATACATGCACTACTGTACATATGCGTTATTACTATCGGTACTGGACGATATTGGGTGGGTAATCATCAGCTATTGGCCAAGAAAATTAATCGGTGCACCCCTAATTATTTACACTACTCTTTCAGAAATGAAAATTCTCTCGGGGAACTACATATTACGTGGCAATGGGTAAATTTCACTAAAATCGTGAAATCTGTGATAACCGTGAAAAAGATACAGCCTTACTTATTAGGCTCTCGAGGTGTAAAGACTGGGCTCTACTTTATATATCTAAGCAGATGTGCCTTTGGCCTGCTTAACAAGCTTTAGTAATGTTGAAAAGGGGGGTCAATAATTCAACTCTTGGGAATCTCACCAGTGAGATTAAAAAGTGTTACAAGTCAACGTAATTGGCTATATTTTAAAATAAAGTCAAGTAGATAACCCTCAACGGTTTAATGAATACCGCTCTTCAATGTTCTGTAACATTTTACATACCAACATCCAGCAGCCTGTCTCCGGGGCGATTCCACCTCCAGCCCTCCAGCTGCTGATGCTCCACATACTGAAGCCTCCTGTCATGGAACACCACTCTCACTATGCTCTAGCAGGGTGACAAAGGTAAAAGCACATCAACTAATCACAAAATCGAGGATTGGGTTGATGTACTCTGGAGGTACATTAAACAGACAGGTGCCACAATCCATTCTTAGATTCAGATACTTCAATTACTAGTATAACACAGTAACCAAGTTTTACCACTCATGGACATGTTCTTCAGATGTATGCACATCTCCACTATATTCCTGTTTCCAGGGAAACACACCACCAGCGGGGGGAACTAGCTGGTTAATTAGCACTGAGCAAGTTCAGCCACAACTCACCCGCTTTTAGTACCAAAATGGTTAATTAAGAAAGTGGTCATACCTTCACTGTTTTACTGTTCACTTCAGGCAGTTCTCCCATCTTTCTGTTATCCAACATTCGGATTTCATAGGACTGACCTTTTGGGGGTGAGCGGGGCATAAGTTTAATATAAGATTATATATAAAAAAAGAGTGGATACTGTTGGTTGTTAAACAATCAATTAAGAAATACATTTCTGTCCCTGCTTTGCATTAATTTACATGTGTACTGATTACTTACATCTGCTTCATCAAAGGAATTACAAGGTTATTTGTTCTGCAAACTGAAACATGTTTAAAAACACAAGTGCAGACAAGTGTGCGTGTGTTGGAATTTCAATTCTAAAATGTACAAACACATTTAATAGGAGCTGTCAATACAAAAATAAATAAATACACACACACAAACAAGCATGCTTTTACCATATTACACAACCTCAAATGTATTTTTTTGTACACAATTAGAAGTCACAAGTTTTTTGGATTATCCTGTTCATCACGGGTTGGTTGTGGAGAGGATAAAACTTAAAGATTGTGTTCACTAATCAAATGCATGTAATCTCAAGCGCCAATTGTAGTTTTCTAACAGTTTAATTCCAATCTCACAGCACAGAGAATAGAAGAGGTGGTTACCTTGGTTCAGGTATGTGAGGGTCTCATCGTGCAGTTTGATTGCTGGCGAGGTGGAAGCACACAGAACATACTGGAATGGAGGGTTTTTGGTCTCGCTGTCTGGGGGGAGGCTTGAATCTTCCTGCTTGAAAATGGGCAGTGCCAAGACATCACTTGGGGGAAGCAGACAGCAGCTGGTTAGAGGCCAAATCTGTGAGGATCTAGTTGTAGGCAGCAAAGCCAGTACCTACCAAATAAAGTTGCAGTCGTGGATTCCTATACTGAAAACATTCTTGACTACTTTAAACTTAAACACTACAGTTACATTTTCATTTTTAATCATGCTTACTTTCATCTGCACAAATTTACACATTCGTGATTGTGTCAGAAGAAGGCTGCAGAGCTAGGCTACATGTTATTTTGTTAGTGGTAGCAGAATGTAACACTGGACACCAAGCTGAGTTTTAGGATTTCTATAAATATGCAGTTTAGACAACAAAAGTAATAAATTGCCAAGAATATTATATGTGCTTTACTAAAGTTAGAGACTTGTTACAGCAAGCGTTTAATCCAAATTTAACAAATAGATACAGTATAAAATGCCATTATAGCACATGTACTGTAACAGTATGATTGGCATTAAACATGATACAGTAATTGAAAATATGTAAAGAGCTGTTGGTCTCAGGTGTTTAATTTTTGTGTCAATCACCAGCTGAGTCTGCTAAAACTGAGAAAAGACTGTTTTTGACTTTCAAAAGCCAAACCTCAACAGGATATCGTCACAACCAAGGCTGTTACTGGCAGGAAGGAGGAAAGAGAGGATGAAAAGCTACAGGTTCAACATGTACCTTCACTGAACCCTCGCTGTCTAACAAACAATTCAGCTCCCTTTATACAGTATACATGTGGCTGGAGCTTGAGCGACCATCAATTAGTCAATCAAGACCCAGCCACTGCCCACGTGTGAATCTGGCAGGGATGGCATTAACCCTATCCCTGCCAAACTTAAATTCATAATAATTAATTTACACATGCTATTTACCTGCATGGATACTGCCCTGTCAGAGTGTGCAACTGAATGTAAGGAGATTTATTTATTTATTTATTTTTGCTTACAGGAACATAAACACAAAAAAATAGGCCTACAGCTATGGCCAAAAGTTTTGCATCACCCTACAGAATGAACTAATAAACAGATCTAAATTATGTTCATAATATTTTTTTTTTTTAATTATTACTATGTCTCAATCTAGGTGATGACAAACTTGTGGCCATAGCTGTAAGTGTGAAAGGTCTAAAGTAAATCACTACCTTAAGCAACCGGAATCTGTTTGATGGGCTGGAAAAACAGCTCCTACAGTACAATTAACAGACTATTATGAACAAAAGCATATATCTGGGAACAATGTCATGTTCTAATCCTGTGTCTTTGAGCAAGGCATGTTACTGTGTTCATTAATCGTTAAAGAAGTGGAAACACAGATTTGAAAAATTTGAAAAGTAAAAGTTGCTGCTACTTCTTGGTACAAAATCACTTCCTGTGCTGTATCTCAGATTCTAGCCAATGGACAACTGGAATCAGGGCTTGTGACCTATCACACACACACAATGTGAACAGTTACCAGGAAAAAAGTTTTGTTTGCTTTCGGTCCTCAAATCTATACAAAATCTGAATAACAGTACAAAAAATAAAAAATACACATGAAAAGGGGATTACTGATGATCCTGCTAATACAAATAAAGAGGTAAGAAGGTAATTAGCACTCCTTTGATTTCTCAAGCTGATTGTGTATAAACCCACCATTACTATGGACTAGTTTTATCCTGTCTTCTGGGAGAATGATAAGTCATATATTTTATGTAACAAGAGGCTGTGTGAGGGGGTAAAGTAAGCTAGCAGGAGACAGACAGGAAATACTTATGTTAACCAACTCTGATGTCGTAACAGCAGTGCATATGCAGACTCATTTCATAATGAGACAGTTTTCTTGCATCAAGTGCTGATTTGGACATAAGGCACTCTACGGACATGTCTAAATGAATGCTGGTGTTGATATTTAGTTGGGATTTGGTTTTGTTTAATCAATAAACATTCTCCATTCAACACTCATTTATTCTCTGGAGAATTACTATTAATTCAGCCCAATAAGGAGAGCCTGTGAAGGAACAGGCAGAACAAGCCATTTTAGGAGTGTTTCTGTAAATTATTTGTTAAATTAATACAACACATGTAGCTCATACAGATTGTCATTCAGCCATCTTCCTAAATGGAAACAGCACGTTTGAAGGGGGCAAGTAATTTAAACATGTCCCAACATCAGGGAATCAAACCTGAATACCCTAATGAAACCTGAATTTAAGATCAAAATGTGTACATTATATCAGACAGGTGATAATGGACAGGTGGAACACTATTAAGAATAGTCGGATTACAGCAAGATCACTGAAACTCCTGCTACTTAAAGTAAATATGCTCCATTTGGCAGGACCTCAGCTGTATATGTCTTACTTAGGGATGCAAGTTGGACAGGATTGTGTTTTTTTTTTTTTTTTGTTTGTTTGTTTTTTAATCAACCCCTTTAGCTGTTTTTGACAACCAATCGAAATGGACCTTTTAAAACCAAAAACCTAGCATACCATTATTATGCATGTCATGTTTTTTGTGAACTGCAATTATTTAATCAACATGTTGGCCTCAAAGTGACAGATGTTTTGGGGCATTTCAAAATACTTTCTAGATTCATATCAGCAAAAACCTGAACAGTTGACACAGTTCGTTTCCCAAACTGTTGTTCACACATCATCATCTCGGACCCAGTGTGAGAACAGCCTAAATTCGATAAAACATGGAGTTTCACATGTGTGCGGTGTTCACACTGGTTCCAGAGAGTTTGGTCCGCACACAGTACGTTTTCTGTGAACGAAACGGACCAGTGTGAATGCAGCCTAACACTTTTGGAATATTATATGCATAATATGTTGCTAACCTCATACTGTAGGCGCCGGCGCCCAGTTCTTGCCCGATTCCAGAGAGACTGGCATCGAAGTCATGCACCAGCCCCGACTCGACAGAGCTATCATCCATCTTCAGCACCCAAGCCATGTTTTCAATTGGACGACCCAAGTTAAGCTTTTCTCTCTCTAGCTCCAGTTTTATAGTTTGCAGGAGGAGTTAAGTAAAACAAATTAGGGGAACGATAAGTCCGACACTGTAGTAGAGTCTCTAACAGATGTAACTTTAGTCATTAACATAATTCTGTCAATTATTAATGGACAAGTATTTCAATGTATTTTTTGTTTGTTTTAATAAAAGTCGAAGTTAACAATAACATATTAAAAACATCCCTTCTACCCTGCGTTACTAGAGATTATGTACAGTGCACAGCCTAAATTAAATATAACTGCGGTATTTTGCACTGGTGTTGGTGCTGTAATAGTCTGTATTAACACGTACAGTCAAATGTTTGTGTACGGAACAACGACTAAACAAACGCACCAATTTCTACCAACAATTTCCTGTCAGTATCTTTCGCTAGTTGCTCCTTGCTCCGTCTCCACTCCGAAACCGATCTCACTTTCTCATTGCGAGTTCGGTCGAAGGATTGTGGCGCCGTGGGACAGTTTAACCTGAGAAATTAAAAATAAAAATAAACAGCCAGCAAAGTGATTACTTTCTCCGCTAGGGCAATCGCCACGGCTTCTCACACTTCCGGGACAAAACCTTCCTACCTGCACCCGTCGCGGGGGGAGGAGTCAACTGGAATGGGATCCATCCAGGGTGCGCTTCACCGGTGCCTGTCAAATCCAAACAGCCAATAGAAGATTTTTGTGTGCAGCAATTGTACATTGATTGGCCAGAAACGTAGGACAAGCAGTTGTAAGATGAGAGTGAACCAATCAAGCTGAGCGTGGTGCGGTTCTTTCCCCATTGGGTAGAGCTTTAGGGACGTGCTCAATGGGAGTATTTACAAAAAAAAAGTTACGCCCAGTGCCAGGTAGGGCGTGAAAAGGCATCTTTTCCGCTTGGATTAATTTGTTACGGCACTCTGGTTTCTGTCGTTTTTAACCGTATTGTTGTGTTTTTGGTCAAAATGACTCGATACTGTTTTGCATTGACCTTCAAATTTAAGTTAAATGTTACTTTTTACCACATTAATTTTGTGACTTTGCCTAGGTTGGGGTCACGAATTTATAAACAGAAAATAATAACTTTGAGATCTTGTAGACAAGCAATGTCTCGGGTCAATATGAGTCCAGTGTATTTATCTATGTATCTTTGTATGCCTGTATTCGTTTATTTGTCAGAAGCCTTATTTTTATAAAATAATAATGATTCATGTGGAGATGTTAAAACAAATGAATACATAAATGCACTGGGTAATAAAAAATACAGTAAACTGAAACAGGATAAAGCAGAACAACCCCTTTTTATGCACAGTATATGTATACCCTCCAACATCTGAGAGATGAAAATAGGTACACTCGGGTGAAAGTAACGGTCTGTTACTACTTACCAGAAAGAATTTCAGCTAGTATGCAGTATGCTGCCGAGAAAACATTGTGTTATTAGTTTTAACGATGTAATATATTGATCCATAGTATGTATATGTTTGCATCACATCTTGTTGCAGATTAGGCCTATTAAAATTGTCATGTTTTTAGAAAGTAGTTTCAGCTGCCATCCACATGGTGTTGCAAAAGATGCAGATGTAACTTCAACTTCAAACTTCAGTGTAAAAATGTAAACACCACCAAGCTACATATATTGAGTTTTAAGCTTTAAACGTACAATCAGGTAAGAACTCAAATGTATTTTGAAAATATTGTTTGGTAAAACGTGGCCTAGAGTTTTTGAAATATTGACAAACTTTCATGAATATAATTCAAATAGAGATGTAAGAGTCTGTGTGATTTATGTCACTATGTAGTGTATATTTAAGCAATATATACTGATTCATTTAGTATAACAATTGTGTAAAAAGTGCATTTTATTGATATCTATATTTCTTTGCACAATGTAACATTGTTTTTGTAAAACCTTTTGTATAAAAACAACAAGCTTAAAAGTCATTTTGCTGTACTGTTTTAAGTGTACTGTTTCAATTTAATATGAAAAGTGAAACTGTACATAGACCGTTAGAAATCACCAGTGTGTGATGACATTAGTTTGAAATAGCCCCGCTACAATACACCCCCACTTCCAACCTAGCTATTACTCCACTGGAATGTTGGAAAGTTCACTGTGGTCACTTAAATAGTAAGTAGTGGGGTTCTTAAAAATATATAAAACTGTATAAATAAATCACCTGTATTTTTTCTTTTCATTTTTAACAGCCTGACAACGTTCTACACTTATAACTTTAAAGTCTGTTTCACAGCTGCTTTCAAAATGGCCACTCTAGTGCACTGGTAGTGTAAGGATTATTACCCACATTGCCAAACAGGTACAGTAACACAGCAATAATGATATATGATATGGTACAGAACAGAAAAGCCATATCACGTGTTATGTTTCTTGCTTTGTTTTTTCGCTCTTTCTGAGATGATTTAGCAGGCAGATCTCAAAACCCAGTGCACTAGAATGGACATTTTGAAAATAACTTTGTATAACGCTATATTTTTCAGAACCCTGCTACCTACTCTTTAACTATATAACCAAAGTTGCCTGTATAGGCTAGGCAAGTCCATCTGAAACGTAACAAAAAAAATAAATAATAATAATTAAATTCAATAACCTTAGTCAGGTTTGTAGACGTGCGTCTTATATAAAGTTAATAATAATAATAATAATAATAATAATAATAATAATAATAATAATAATAATAATAATAATAATATAGGTTTATTTTTGCCAGTCTTACTTGACTTGAAAAACGTCTTAAATGGCGTAAGCAAATTCCTACTTGGTTTGATTGAACGAGCACAAAAAGCTTAATATGAAATCTGAAAATAAAGTCTAATAAAGAACGACACGTTTTTAATAATAAAACCATTCTAGCTTACATCACTAGTAAAACCATGATTTTGTTATTTTGAAATACGACTGCTTGAGCGCCCAGGGATACTGAGTCAATGGAGAGATGGCATGCAGATATGGCTACTAGGTTCTGTCACGTCTGCTGCGGTTCGCAGATTTTCACGTACTCTTTTTATTCGGTCTTATTTATTTTCTATTTACTCTGCACACACTCTTAACTCAGGGGAGACGTTAGGAGGACAGAGATGTTATAAACTCCTAGTGGTTTATGTTCGAGCACTGGACGAGCTGTATGTATGTCCATATAACCTCTATTTAATCAGGAAAGAAAGGCACTCAAGACTCGTTCATTTGAAGTTTTACGAATCAGAGCAATGCTCTTTCGTTTTATTAAAATGCTTTTAATATTGGAAAGGTAGGTTGATCAGACCACTGAATTCCAATACACGCAATCTACAAGCACCCACTTCTATATTTCAGTTTCATTCAATATAACACTCTCTTAAAACCAAAACATAGTTTCAAAACCTTATAGCAATACAATCAATTCATGTGAGATTTAACAATGATAGTAATATGCTTACCTCCTATTATAAGGAAAAGTAGTGTGAACAAAGGAATCAGAATTGTGTTGTGGAGATCTGCAAATGATGGACCACATCACTCTGCCAAGCTGAGTCTTGACTGTGGTGCCCCTTTGCGAAAAGTGTGAGGTTTTATAGAATTTGTCTCCATAAGAATACATGGAGAATCTTTATCAAGTCCAATTCTTATCTCTTTGGCACACAACAGCCTAAAAATTTAGATCCTTATGTCAGTAACTTTTCAAGATATGACACCTGGTCCACACATCCGATCATGATCTCATCCGCTCATTTCTCGACCCCTCCTTTATCTAAAAAGTTAGGTGAAACATAGTTCACTGGATTCTTGTTGTCCTCACAGGACCCTTGCTGTTCCTTTATTTTATATGTGCGGACAAAGAGAATAATATTATTTTGAATATATGAATGTTGTTTAAAATATATACAACACTATTAGTTATGATTATATTGATTATATGTATTAATGTCTAAGTATATATTCCCTCATGCCATTCTATTCTTCAAATTAGTTTTCCTTCTCTCTTTACAGGCGTGTGCTTAACAGATATTATAGGGAACTTCCATCTTATGTTTTTTAATATAGAGTTTCTCTTCATGGATAATCTATTTGTTTTTTATTTAAGTGTAAGATTGTAATGTCTCTGTCCTATGAGTTTCCTAACAGCACGAATTCAGCTGAACTGCGGACGACCTCCTATTTTTTTCAGCTGCACAAAAACCATCTAAGACCAGTTTGCTAGTTGTGCACTTAGTTTTCCAATTTCCAGCGATAAATAAGGTTTTTTTCCAATTTTTCTATGGTGAGAAGACACTCTAACCTTGACGCTGTTTGATAAGAGAACTCCGCTCTTCGTGCCAACTATCCCTTCACTTTCTGGCACGGCTTCAAGACAGACTCACAGCAAGTTATAAAGTTTTTACTTTCTTAAAACCCATCTTCTTTTTCTTAAAATTACTTTTTTATATTTCAATATCATAGTAAGCACATCAGGCATTTCATTCCATTCATCTTCCCCATTCCCCAACTTCTCAATATAGGAATAGAAGAGATGAACTAAGAGAAACCCCGTAGTTGTTTAAATGTGAAACAGTTTTATGCATTTTATCATAACAGGCAGTGTTTAAGCATGTGTGCGCATTTTATGCTATTGTTCATACTACTTCTTAAGGCAAGCATACTATACAAAATCCTACTTCATCCTACTTCACAAAGTAAAAAAGTGCTACAGAAACCTGCCTTTTAATTCTGGGAATCAAGCCCATCTTGATAAGAAACGGCTCAAAGACTGGCCACTGCCCAAAAGCTGGCTATGTATTAAATTATACCAGTTTCTTACTACATCATTTTATACCACTTTCTTACTGCATCATTTTATACCTAAAGAATGCATGATTTTCACAATTATTGATTAGAGCAGCATTAAACATTACATTTGATTACACATTTACATAATTTTCCAAACTAAAGATTATACAAACACTACAAAAGATTATAACACATATTATTGCATTAATACATTTCATTTTAAATTCTCCAATCCATGTCTAGGATTTCAGCTCGCTCCCAGCAAAACTCCACTTCGGTCTCAGGTTCAACTCGGGCAGGCTCAGCGAACATGACAATAGGCTCTCGAATCCATCTCAAAGCCTTGACTTTGTACCTACAAGACACTTGTACATGCTTAGCAGGGACACCTTCCTCACATTCTAATTTTCTCAGATAGGCCCATTTTACTAAGTGACCCTTTCACAACTCATGCATTCAATCCTCTTAATATCTTTTTGGGTTTACATTTAAATGAGAGAAAGAGAACCCCTCTGAATCATTACATTCAAACAGAAACCTACAGTGTCTTGCTACATGACTGCAGGCTGGACATGGCTTAGGCCGACCATGAATGAATCACCTCTGCATCTATCACATCCACACATTCAGAGGCGAGGATTAGTTCTCATGTCATTACTCAGAACCAGCTCTGCGCCTTCCACAAGCATTCTAGAGCTATACATATTTCTTGTATTCATTTCCTTTTGTTCACACAGAGACACTTTGCTAGGGATGCCATTCATCCAGAATACAGTAGGGGGCCAAAACTCACTGTTATTCATATTTTCTGGTATCCAATTATTGTTCTGCCTCACATCATCAGTGGGAAAACTCAATACAAATGAATCTGAATCAGTTGATGAACCAAGAGCCTTAGCTACTGAGATTCTCCATACAAACGGATTCAATGTTTTACTGACCAGCCTAGCTAATTCAGCGTTACTTGCGACATTTCCCCCTCCTGGTTCCTCAAATGAATCAGATTCAAATGAAGATTCTGGGTCCTCATAAAGTACCTGAACAGAGGAAAGCCGAGGTGCAGTATAACAGTATTGTTTAAATGGGTTATAAAAATCCTCATTAGTTTACTTGCATTTTTCAAACATTAACACGTTTCCAAAATCCTTACTGCTTTATGAAATGGATATTTATCATTCTCCACACAAACACACACAAATATATTTCTTTCTATACCATAAGGTCTACTGGAAAGGTATTTAAAGATCATCCTATATAAATGAATTGCCATTAAATATTATGACATAAGAAACATGTTCAGCAAATTTCAATGCTTATGCTATGAGTCTTTGTTTTATTTATTTTATTATTTTATAATTTTATTTGTATTTTTATTACTATTTTTATTATAATCTGGGAAAACAGCTTGTAACAGAGAAAAAAACAGCTTGCTTCTCGATCAATGACCTGTTCGGTTATTTATTTGCAAGGTCTCTATTGAAATATGAAGTCTTTATTTTGTCTTATTACAAGCAGATATATCTGTTAGAATTAATATATCTCCCAGACTTGAATATAATTCAAAGTGTCTTTAAAATGTTAAAAATGTTCTCAAAATGATGTTACAAAAACCCATAGGTCTTAACAAAGTATATATAATTACTAAAACCAAGACAGGCTCAACTGTCCTTGAAGTTATTTTTATTTCAAACCTATAATATTTCATTGCTTACAAGCATACTCCACTGGCTGCTTTCACTGTACCTAAGGAGTTCATCTGGCTTCCAGCTGGCTTGCTTATCAGTGTTGCTATGGTTTCCAAGCAAGTTTTACTCCCTCTTTTCAATCCTGGCCACAGACTAAAAAAAAAAAAAGTTAGTACATATACATTTGACGCACAGAGACTAAATTCCTTATCTCCTTCATTTGTCAAAATGCCAAGAATACATCAAAACTGAATTTAAGAAAGTGTTAAAAGGAAAAATATTGATTGTACTTTCCCCTTTTCTTTTTTTTTTTAAATAGTTTTGCAATACAGAAGCTGCTTGCTGTATTTCCAGAGGTGTATATTAACACACTTTCCCAATAAACAGTCATAAGCATGTTTGTATTTTCCAAATTGCTCTCTTAAATCTCTTGTTATTTTCCTTTGCATGGTTTTGCTTTCCTTATCAAGACAATAACTCTGTTACATTCCTTTTATGAAAGCAGAATATAAAAGTTTCAGTTTTATTTTAATGATAGCCAAATGTATCCATTAAAATAATTACATGTATAGTAGAAAAGGTTTTACTTTCATGACTATTAACATACTATTAACATTACTATTCAAAGTAATCTGTCAAAGTAAAATAATCTGTTATACAATGACATTAGAAATGCGTGTAGCAAAGGAGAAGCCATACTAATGGGGGATTTCAACTTCCCCCATATAAAATGGTGGGTAGCACGAAGGATGAAATAGAAATGGTGGAAATGACAAATGACTGCTTCCTAACACAATTTGTCAAGGCACCCACTAGAGGGGAGGCATGCCTTGATTTAGTCTTTTCAAATAACGAAGACAGAATAACTAAAACAGAGGTCAGAGAACCACTGGCAAACTCAGACCACAACATGTTCTCATTTGAAGTGTTTTTTAAAACCCCAAAAGTAATGACTAAAGCTGAGGTTTACAATTTTAGAAAAGCAAACTATGAAGGTATGAAACAGAGACTAACAGAAGTAGATTGGAGTAAAATAGAGAAAACACCCACAGAAGAAGGATGGTTGTTCTTCAAAAATGTAGTACTAGAGGCGCAAAACAATTACATCCCTAAAGTAGACAAATCTAAATGTAAAACTAAATTGTCAAAATGGTTTAATAGATCAATTAAAAAAAATATTCAGCGAAAAAAGGCACTTTATAGAGCATTAAAAAAGGACCAAAAAGAAAGTACGCAGAAAGAGTACACAGAACTGCAAACACAAGTCAAAAAGGAAGTTAGAAAGGCCAAGACAGAAATAGAAATGAACATTGCTAAGGGAGCTAAAACCAATTCCAAAATGTTTTTCCAATATTACAACAGCAAGAGAACATTCAAAGAGGAGATTAAATGTTTAAGAGATACAAATGGCAAAATCGTAGATGAAGAAAAAAAAAATAGCAAATATATTAAATGATTACTTTTCACAAGTTTTTACAAAGGAAGATACTGACAACATGCCCCACATGTCATCCAGTTCCTATCCAGTTTTAAATAACTTTAGCATAACTGAGGCAGAAGTGTTAAAGGGACTAGGAGCTCTAAAAATAAACAAATCCCCTGGGCCGGATGAGATCCTCCCAGTAGTACTCAAAGAAATGAAAGAAGTCATTTACAAACCGCTAACCAAGATCATGCAGCAGTCTCTTGACACAGGGGTGGTACCGACAGACTGGAAAATTGCAAACGTAATACCGATCCACAAAAAGGGAAACAAAAACTGAACCAGGTAACTACAGACCAGTAAGCCTGACTTCTATTATATGCAAACTTATGGAAACTATAATAAGATCCAAAATGGAAAATTACCTATATGGTAACAGGGTCCTGGGAGACAGTCAACATGGTTTTAGGAAAGGGAGATCGTGTCTAACTAACTTGCTTGATTTTTTTGAGGATGCAACATCGATAATGGATAATTGCAAAGCATATGACATGGTTTATTTAGATTTCCAGAAAGCTTTTGACAAAGTCCCGCACAAAAGATTAATTCTCAAACTGAACGCAGTTGGGATTCAAGGAAGCACATGTACATGGATTAGGGAGTGGTTAACATGTAGAAAACAGAAAGTACTGATTAGAGGAAAAACCACAGAATGGAGTGTGGTAACCGGTGGTGTACCACAGGGATCAGTATTAGGTCCTCTGCTATTCCTAATCTACATTAATGATTTAGATTCTGGTATAGTAAGCAAACTTGTTAAATTTGCAGACGACACAAAAGTAGGAGGAGTGGCAAACACTGTTGCAGCAGCAAAGGTCATTCAAAATGATCTAGACAAGATTCAGAACTGGGCAGACACATGGCAAATGACATTTAATAGAGAAAAGTTTAAGGTACTGCACGCAGGAAATAAAAATGTACATTATAAATATAATATGGGAGATACTGAAATTGGAGAAGGAATCTATGAAAAAGACCTAGGAGTTTTTGTTGACTCAGAAATGTCTTCATCTAGACAATGTGTATAGCTATAAAAAAAGGCTAACAAGATGCTCAGATACATTGTGAAAAGTGTTGAATTTAAATCAAGGCAAGTAATGTTAAAACTGTACAATGCACTAGTAAGACCTCATCTTGAGTATTGTGTGCAGTTCTGGTCACCTCGCTATAAAAAAGATATTGCTGCTCTAGAAAGAGTGCAAAGAAGAGCGTCCAGAATGCAGACAGGCTAAAACAATTGAATCTGTTCAGTCTTGAACAAAGAAGACTACGTGGCGACCTAATTCAAGCATTCAAAATTCTAAAAGGCATTGACAGTGTCGACCCAAGGGACTTTTTCAGCCTGAAAAAAGAAACAAGGACCAGGGGTCACAAATGTAGATTAGACAAAGGGGCATTCAGAACAGAAAATAGGAGGCACTTTTTTACACAGAGAATTGTGAGGGTCTGGAATCAACTCCCCAGTAATGTTGTTGAAGCTGACACCCGGGGATACTTCAAGAAGCTGCTTGATGAGATTCTGGGATCAATAAGCTACTAACAACCAAACGAGCAAGATGGGCCGAATGGCCTCCTCTCGTTTGTAAACTTTCTTATGTTCTTAAGTTGTTGTTTTTTATTTATTTATTTATTTATTTTCAATTCATGTAATAAAATAAAACCATGTCAGGCTTAACTTATAACCATTACAGAATTACTAGTAAACTGCAATAACACTTTTTTTTTTTTTTTTTTAATTGTTAACAGAATTTCATTTATTTAAATTATACTCTAGTTAAATAGTATAATGCATTCTTTCTTTTCCTAAATTATCTTAACCAAATTAATAATATGTTTTTAATTTTTCATGCAATTTATAATCCAAATATTTATTTTTGATTCTTAAAAAACAATTACTTCATTCATGAAAATATTTTCAATATAATATTTCCAGGTACAGTTCTTAATTTGTTCCATTTGCACAGTGACTTTACCAAACAGAAGCCTCTCTCTCTTACCTCTACCTGCCTGCATGTAACACCAAAGTACTGGCAAAGTAACACATTGTATTTGCTGTTCTCATATTATCTTCAGTAGTTTTCAACTGTTTTTTATGTTTTTGGTATCTCCTACTTTTAGGAGTGGTTCTACAAAATTCATCATTGCTTTTCACCAAGGGCTATTCCCTTTCAAGCTGAGCACAGGTTCCACTGTCCTGATTGTGTTGTAGACAGAGCAAACATCCTCTGCTGATCTCCACAGTTTCAGCGTGCAGTTCAGGACACCAACATTCACATAACTGACTTAAGATTCCCCTGCATGCAATATGATCTGCATCTGCTCCTTAGTGAGCTGCTAGTAATATAATCTTTCAGCTTGCTTCAGGAGGCACTATCTTTTTGCTTGTTTCAAACAGTTTGTATAAGATCCCCTGTTCCAGCTGATATCTGTCTCCATCAAGTGGGTATTCAGACAACAGCTGGCTTTCAGTGAGCAAACTAATCAGCCTTGCTGCTGATGCTAGGAAAGTCAAAATTTAATAACCTTGTACTGCTTCGTATGCCAATTCATCAGCGTGATTATTTCCAATTATTGTTACTTCCTTCCCCCTCTGGTGACCTGATGCATGCTGTACACTGATTCTATTACTCCTTAATGCCTCAATAACTTTCATATACTGGCATGTGTTATAGGTTTTCCCTTATGGTCGGAGTAACCATTCTCCTTCCATGCTAGAGAGTGAATATTGAATGCGTGGGTGCAATAACTCGAGTCTGTAATTAACTCGGCATGGTCTCGCTGGGCATTCCCAGTTTTTGAGCCATTTCAAGTCCCTTCAATAGGGCTTTCACTTCTGCTATTTGAGCAGATCGACCTGCTACCACTTCAAAGTGGTATTGCGTTTCTTTATAAATTCCATTTTGCTTTTTCCCGATGGATATTCCTATTCCACAAACTGGATTGCCCTCAATTTTTTGACAGGAACCATCTGAGAAAATCAACCAGTCAGGTACAAGCGGCTGTCCTGCTGGGGCAGTTTGTTCCTCCCATTCTTCAAACGGCGGAAGATGGTGGAATTTACTGCGGTCAGAGGCTAACTCAGATGCAGTGGTAAAGATTATTCTTGGGTCAGCTAGCAAAGTGACCCATCTGTCCCACCGTAATTTAAGCGATTTCATGTTAATCAGTGATCCTTTTGTTAGGGTGGGCAACCCTGGGATATCATTGAAAACTTCAATAAGATCATCCTGAGCTAAGTTGAACAAGGACAGTGCTACTTTTGTGAGAGCGGTCAACATTCTCTCTTCATAACAAAACTGCTGTTCTGTGTAGGTGAAATTGAAATCCGAATTTTTTTATTGGCATTTCATCCCCTTTATTTTTCACCACTACTACTGCAGCTTGTTCACTGATGTGGAAGTGGGCTTCTAGCACGGAACCACTCACACGAGTGGTGATATCCTGCGCTTGTATTAGAGTTTTAAGCTGTATTAGCCTAAGCTCATCTTCCTCTGTCCACGCAATCCATTTACCCTCAGCGTTGCACTGGGAAAATGTTTTTATACAAGGGAGCTGCCAGTACTGAGTATCCTGGTACAGTATTCCTTGCATAATTAAACAAACCCATCACTGCTTGGAGTTGCTTCACTGTTTTCGTTTTCATTTTCAGGGAAGAGATACTGCTAACCTTTTCTTTGTAAACTGTACTCAGATTCATACCCTAATCCTTAATCTAATTTAATTTAATTTGATTCTAATTATTTAATTGAATTATTTATTTTCATTTAATTGTATTTAATTTAATGTCATTATTTACTTTATTTTTTCTCTGTATTTTATTAATTTCAATATTTTAAATAATCTTCTACCTTATCTATCACAATTTCAGCTGCTTCTGCTGCTAATGGGTTAAAAATTAAACGTCTGCTATGTCTTTCATTATGTTACTTTAGATCTGCTCTCTGTGAATTCCTGCTCCCTGAGCTCTCCAAGACCCCCTCCTCATTATACTTACGTGTTGGTGCAGTCTGTGAGTTCCCTCTCTCCTTGCAGGTTACCGCCCCTCTGGATGAACTAAACATTCCTTACTTGCATTACAAGCAGAGGCTGTATCAAGGCTGCTAGCACTGCTTCAATTAATTTTTCACTGAATTCAGCATTCCCTTCTATAGGACTACATGAATCATAGCAAATGCATGTAACAAACTAGCTGCAGTTAAATCCATTCCTCATTTCCAATTTTACTTTTTTTTTTTTAACCTATTAAGGCAAGTAACAGCTTTCTTCCACATACTTATTTTTATTAGCAGTCTTCCCCTACTTCTGACTCAGAGGAGAACAGCTGAGACTCCATCTCATCCTGTTCTTCCTCCACTGAAGCGCTTTCCAGATTATCCTCAATATTCATTTCTCTGTTTAAATCATCTATACTCTGAGACAATCTGTCCATGATTGCGTTAGCCCTTTCTTCCACAAAGTTATTTATTTAAAGGAGATTTTCTATTTCTCTCCCTGTAGATGCCATTCAGAGTAGCCCGATTTTCTATTATTTATAATAGCCTTTTCAACGTCCTCTTATTTGCTAGACTTTATTTTACCGGAAGGTTTGTGCACGATTTGACATCACCGCATGTTCAGGCGAAGCATGACGTCGGGTTTCCGGATTTAAATGCCCATACGCAATTTACCTTACAAAATTACGATATGGAATTAAAATGTTTAAACTATTTTAATATTCGTTTTAAAATGTTAAACTATTTTAATTATTATCGGTCGATTATATTTAGTACGCGCTAGTGCTTTCTAGATTAAGGTTATTTTAATGGTCATTATTATGGATCATTACACGAGCTCGCCCCACGGTCGGGCGCCAAATGTCACGTCTGCTGCGTTTCGCAGATTTTCATGTACTCTTTTTATTCGGTCTTATTTATTTTCTATTTACTCTGCACACGCTCTTAACTCAGGGGAGACGTTAGGAGGACAGAGATGTTATAAACTCCTAGTGGTTTATGTTCGAGCACTGGACGAGCTGTATGTATGTCCATATAACCTCTATTTAATCAGAAAGAAAGGCACTCAAGACTCGTTCATTTGAAGTTTTACGAATCAGAGCAATGCTCTTTCGCTTTATTAAAATGCTTTTAATATTGGAAAGGTAGGTTGATCAGACCACCAAATTCCAACACATGCGGTCTACAAGCACCCACTTCTATATTTCAGTTTCATTCAATATAACACTCTCTTAAAACCAAAACATAGTTTCAAAACCTTATAGCAATGCAACCAATACATGTGAGATATAACAATGTTAGTAATATGCTTACCTCCTATTATAAGGAAAAGTAGCGTGAGCAAAGGAATCAGAATTGTGTTGTGGAGATCTGCAAATGATGGACCACATCACTCTGCCAAGCTGAGTCTTGACTGTGGTGGCCCCTTGCGAAAGGTGTGAGGTTTTATAGAATTTATCTCCATAGGAATACATGGAGAATCTTTATCAAGTCCAATTCTTATCTCTTTGGCACACAACAGCCTAAAAATTTAGATCCTTATGTCAGCAACTTGTCAAGATATGACACCTGGTCCACACATCCGATCATGATCTCATCCGCTCATTTCTCGACCCCTCCTTTATCTAAAAAGTTAGGTGAAACATAGTTCACTGGACTCTTGTTGTCCTCACAGGACCCTTGCTGTTCCTTTATTTTATATGTGCGGACAAAGAGAATAATATTATTTTGAATATATGAATGTTGTTTAAAATATATACAACACTATTAGTTATGATTATATTGATTATATGTATTAATGTCTAAGTATATATTCCCTCATGCCATTCTATTCTTCAAATTAGTTTTCCTTCTCTCTTTACAGGCGTGTGCTTAACAGATATTACAGGGAACTTGCATCTTATGTTTTTCTAATATAGAGTTTCTCTTCATGGATAATCTATTTGTTTTTTATTTAAGTGTAAGATTGTACACTTGTCCTATGAGTTTCCTAACAGCATGAACTCAGCTGAACTGCGGACGACCACCTATTTTTTTCAGCTGCACAAAAACCAGCTAAGACCAGTTTGCTAGTTGTGCACTTAGTTTTCCAATTTCCAGCGATAAATAAGGTTTTTTCCAATTTTTCTATGGTGAGAAGACACTCTAACCTTGACACTGTTTGATAAGAGAACTCCGCTCTTCGTGCCAACTATCCCTTCACTTTCTGGCACGGCTTCAAGACAGGCTCACAGCAAGTTATAAAGTTTTTACTTTCTTAAAACCCATCTTCTTTTTCTTAAAATTACTTTTTTATATTTCAATATCATAGTAAGCACATCAGGCATTTCATTCCATTCATCTTCCCCATTCCCCAACTTCTCAATATAGGAATAGAAGAGATGAACTAAGAGAAACCCCGTAGTTGTTTAAATGTGAAACAGTTTTATGCATTTTATCATAACAGGCAGTGTTTAAGCATGTGTGCGCATTTTAGGCTATTGTTCATACTACTTCTTAAGGCAAGCATACTATACAAAATCCTACTTCATCCTACTTCACACAGTAAAAAAGTGCTACAGAAACCTGCCTTTTAATTCTGGGAATCAAGCCCATCTTGATAAGAAACGGCTCAAAGACTGGCCACTGCCCAAAAGCTGGCTATGTATTAAATTATACCAGTTTCTTACTACATCATTTTATACCACTTTCTTACTGCATCATTTTATACCTAAAGAACACATGATTTTCACAATTATTGATTAGAGCAGCATTAAACATTACATTTGATTACACATTTACATAATTTTCCAAACTAAAGATTATACAAACACTACAAAAGATTATAACACATATTATTGCATTAATACATTTCATTTTAAATTCTCCAATCCATGTCTAGGATTTCAGCTCGCTCCCAGCAAGACTCCACTTCGGTCTCAGGTTCAACTCGGGCAGGCTCAGCGAACATGACAATAGGCTCTCGAATCCATCTCAAAGCCTTGACTTTGTACCTACAAGACACTTGTACATGCTTAGCAGGGACACCTTCCTCACATTCTAATTTTCTCAGATAGGCCCATTTCACTAAGTGACCTTTTCACAACTCATGCATTCAATCCTCTTAATATCTTTTTGGGTTTACATTTAAATGAGAGAAAGAGAACCCCTCTAAATCATTACATTCAAACAGAAACCTACAGTGTCTTGCTACATGACTGCAGGCTGGACATGGCTTAGGCCGACCATGAATGAATCACCTCTGCATCTATCACATCCACACATTCGGAGGTGAGGATTATTTCTCATGTCATTACTCAGAACCAGCTCTGCGCCTTCCACAAGCATTCTAGAGCTATACATATTTCTTGTATTCATTTCCTTTTGTTCACACAGAGACACTTTACTAGGGATGCCATTCATCCAAAATACAGTAGGGGGCCAAAACTCACTGTTATTCATATTTTCTGGTATCCAATTATTGTTCTGCCTCACATCATCAGTGGGAAAACTCAATGCAACTGAATCTGAATCAGTTGATGAACCATGAGCCTTAGCTACTGAGATTCTCCATACAAACAGATTCAATGTTTTACTGACCAGCCTAGCTGATTCAGTGTTACTCGGGACAGTTCACTTTCAATGTAGAGGGGGATTTACCCGAGTCAAACAGGTCTTGCAGAAACTGTAAAATAATTGATATAGGGCAATAAATGGGATCATGGCCATTGGCCATGCACCAATTTTGAAAACATTTCCTCTTGTAGGCATACAATGCTCTTGTGGAAGAAGCCCTAGAGTTCTGCAGTGTACTAACTACTACATCTGAGACTCCTAAGACGATAGACAATCCCGTTCAGGGGCCAGACACACAGTTGGATAACAAATAAAAAAATTAATATATTAATTAAAATGTAACATGTGTTTAGCTGAATCACAATACATGTACTGTATTTTAAATTCAGTTTGTCTTAGGCCTATTACTCAGGATTTACTTTTTTTTAAAAAGACAATATTTAAGGAGTTCTTATGAAATTTTTGAGTTTGCGCTCTAGTGACATGTAGTGATAGTAGGGAGCAATAGTTTGCGTTTTCTTTCTTTTTTTTTTTGGCAAAACATTTAAAATTCAGCAAGAGAGCAAATTTTGTGATTTTTCCGACTCGAGGAATCCTGCAGGAATTTTTGTTGACACGGTACCTACCGTAAATGACTGGAATCCTTTAAGTTTGTGATGTTTTTTTTTTCTAAAAATAGTAAATTAGCATTTCATCTGGCACATTTTATTCTGACTACTATATTCTATACATGACTAGGGCTTCTCACCCCTAATTGGACTTTCCTATATATACATACATACACAGTGGCTATAGAAAGTCTACACCCCCTTTCAAAATGTTCACCATTTATTGCCTTGTATCCTGGAATTAAAATGTATTAAAATAGTTTTTTTTCATTTATCTATACATCCTACCCCACAACTTCCAAGTGAAAAAAATATTCTAGAAATTTGTAGAAAATTTATTAAAAATAAAAGCTGAAATAGCTTGATTTGATAAGTGTCCACCCCCCTTGTAATAGCAATCCTAAATTAGTTCAGGTGTAACCAATCGCCTTCAAAATCACACACCAAGTGGCATCCACCTGTGTTAAATGGTAGTGATTCACATGATTTCAGGATAAATTCAGAAGTTCCTGTAGGTTCCCTCTGCTGGGTAGTGCATTTCAAAGCAAAGACTCAACCATGAGCACCAAGGCGCTTTCAAAAGAACTCTTGGACAAAGTTATTGAAAAGCACAGATCAGGGGATGGGTATAAAAAAAATATCAAAGGCCTTGAAAATCCCGTAGAGCATGGTCAAGACGATTATTAAGAAGTGGAAGGTATGTGGCATCACAAAGACCCTGCCTAGATCAGGCTGTCCCTCCAAACTGGATGACCGAGAAAGAAGGAGACTGATCAGAGAGGCTACCAAGAGGCCAATGGCAACTTTACAAGAGCTAGAGGCTTTTATGGCCAAGACTGGTCAAAGTGTACATGTGACAACACTATCCCAAGCACTCCACAAATCTGGCCTGTATGGTAGGGTGGCAAGAAGGAAGCCATTATTCAAGAAAGCCTACCTTGAATTCCGTTTGAAGTATGCAAAAAAACACGAGATTCTGTAGCCATGTCGCAAAAAGTTTTGTAGTCTTACGAAACTAAAATGGAACTTTTTGGCCTAAATGCAAAGCATTCTGTTTTACACAAACCCAACACGGCGCGTCACCCAAGGAACACCATCCCTACTATGAAGCATGGTGGGGCAGCATCATGTTATTGGGATGTTTCTCATCAGCAGGGACTGGGGCATTTGTCAGGATAGAAGGGAAAATGAATGGAGCAAAGTACAGAGAAGTCTTTGAGGAAAACCTACTGCCTTCTGCAAGAAAGCTGAAACTGGGAGGGAAGTTCACCTTTCAGCATGACAAGGACCCAAAGCACACAGCCAAAGCTACACTGGAGTGGCTAAGGGGCATTCAGAACAGAAAATAGGAGACACTTTTTTACACAGAGAATTGTGAGGGTCTGGAATCAACTCCCCAGTAATGTTGTTGAAGCTGACACCCTGGGATCCTTCAAGAAGCTGCTTGATGAGATTTTGGGATCAATAAGCTACTAACAACCAAACGAGCAAGATGGGCCGAATGGCCTCCTCTCGTTTGTAAACTTTCTTATGTTCTTATGTTCTTATGTTCTTAAGGAAAAAAAAGGTAAATGTCCTTGAGTGGCCCAGTCAGAACCCAGACCTAAATCCAATTGAAAATTTGTGGCATGACTTGAACATTGCTGTCCATCAACACCCCCCAATGAACTTGACAGAGCTTGAACAGTTTGTAAAGAAGAATGGTCAAATATTGTCAAATCTAGCTGTGCAAAGTTGGTAGAGACCTATCCTAACAGACTCACAGCTGTAATTGCATCCAAAGGTGCTTCCACCAAGTATTAACTTAGGGGGTGGAGACTTATCCAATTATGATCTTTTAGTTTTATATTTTTAATATATAATCTTTTTCTCAAAAAAAACTTTTTTCCCCTTAACAGTGTGGAGTATGGTGTGTAGATAAGTGGGGAAAAAAAATCCTCATTTAAATGCTTGAAACACTGACACAAGAAAATGTGAAAAAAGTTCAAGGGGGTGTAGAATTTATATAGGCACTGTGTGTGTGTGTGTGTGTGTGTGTGTGTGTGTGTATGTATATATATATATATATATATATATATATATATATATATATATATATATATATATATATATATATATATATATATAGTTAATGGTCTATTGATTAATTGAAAGAACTGAAACAAAATATTAATCTCAGTGTCTAGCAAATCAGGGAGCATTTTTAAGGCTGCTCCACACACACAAAGCCCCTCAAGCATTCTCATTATAACTGGAGCATTATAATTACTAACAGGTCTCAGTTACCTTACAATAAAAATAACAAAACCCCAACCCATGGCAAACCTGTATCACTCCCCTAGCCCCGCAGAACACAGCAAAACAGATCCCCACAATCCAAATGGTCCTTCTAGCTGAACCGAGCACATTGTACTAGACAGTGTTTTCCTAATCACTATATGAATTGCAAATCGCTTACATTTTTTTTATGCGTTTTTATCTACAGCATGGCATGTTATACCTATAACAATTAAAACATTTGTGGAGTGTCACTTGGTACAGAAAAAGTTGTTTTGAATGGAAAGCTTAAAGTTGTGACATTTCAAAAGATTTTCCATTCATAAGGCATAGAGAAAACAAAAAAATCCTGAAACAAACACACTGAGGCATGTTTTTGGGTTACTTTTGTTGAGAAAGTAGTGCACCTTAATAACAACTCTTAACCACACACTGGCCATACAGATTAGTATACAACTACTACAGCTGTAAAAACGCTTTGTGATACTGTACTTTATTAAGCGAGATGGGACTGTAGAGGTAATAACATTTGTAGCTGAAACAGCTATATGATTTTTATTTTAAAATTTAATTTGACTGCATTTCAAAATAATTTCTCCAAAAGAACTTTAATTGCGATATCTCAATTATTTACACATATTAAATGGGTATTTATCTATATAATAAATATCTAAAAATAAATCTAAAAAATTCTAAAATAAATACTACTGGTTAGTATAATTTATTTAAAATATGTATTCCGCATAAATTATAGTTGAAATATATTATGAGTATGTGTAAAGAATAGACTATGCCAGAATTTTCTTCATATTGTATATGTACAAAGGACACAATGTTATCTGAAATATAAGAAATACAGAACATTTAACAAATATGGACTATATACAGATTTATCTTTAATAACAAAACCTTAGTTAACATGCATTGTATACTGCCTAATTGTAGTTGAAATAATAATAAAAACAGCATTTTGTGTTCAACTGAATGTTGACTGCATGAAGTAAAAATAAATAAATGAATTAATTAAAAACTTCACCAACCTTTTTTTTTAAATCCCAAGGAAGCATGTGACAATGTTGATCCCTCCTATTGGACTACCTTTAATTTTCTCAGGAGTGTTTATTGAAGGGATAGAGGGGTGGGTGGAGTATCACCTGAATTATCACTGCACACAATGTATAAACATTCTACAGTGCATTATAAAAAAAAAAAAGTTTGACCTTTGAACAACTTTAATTTCTAGAAAGTTTACTTACATTTTGGTAATTATTATTTAATCTTAAAATCATAAAGATCCAGTGTGGAAATGCCATGATTTTTGAGATGGAAACATGGAAACAAAAGCGGTGCAAAACCTTAATAAATCTGTCCACTCGAATTCCAAGGGTGATACAAAGACTTGCAGAAATGTGATAGCATGTGTGCAACCTGAAATGTGTGTACCAGTGCTGCATGACTGCTTATTGAAACTTCATGTCCAATACAATATCAGGACTCTCTTGATCATAATAATAAATACATTGAGAACATGCTCTGAATTGAGCTCCCATCTATGGGACATTCTTATTTAACTTTTCTTGGATGGTCTTGAATATCAGAACTTGCCAGTGAAAGCCAAAGCTGGATTGTACTAGTTTATTTCACTGCACTGGTCAATCCCCCTGGATTTGATCTACTACCTTTTTTTAGGGGTTATCCCAGGATAGCTATGGACTGGTGGTTCATGCAAGCCAGGTTGATGCTGCAAAATGCTTTAATAAAATCCAGCAGGGGCCAGCGGGGTAAGAAAATCTGATGACTTCAAGAACCAAAGATTGTTACCTTTGTTTTTATTTTTTTATGGGGGTTTTATGTCATCACAAATTTCAAGGGTACCTTTCACTTTACAGACATTGATTTGCAGTAGCTAAGCATTTTTCTAAATATGTGTATATGTACGGTTTTCATGTGGGATTTTGAAGACAAAAGTATTTCTTAACGAATAAACAGTCCTTGCCGAATACAATCTTCTGCAGTGGTTGCAATGTTGTCCTCATTTCATACCAGCAAAGATGGACTATGCCTTATTGATGTTGCGAGTCAAGCTTGATTCTCAAAAAGAAAGTAATAGCGTACAGTGTAGAGACAGATATTCTGAACACCAACCAATATTGACTAACAAAAACCAGGCTGTAGCAACCGTGGAATAAAACTTTTAAAATAAGTTGGTCATACTGAAGTTCAAAGGTTATCAACCCCCTTTTTTAAATCAGTTTCAAAAAGGGATCCCCAAATGAAAACTGGGGAAACGGAAAATTGCAAAGCAAGATGAATTGTTTATGTGGTAAGTGTTTAATTTACATGGTCTGTGTAACTATCACAAGCCCATCTCTCACTACACAGTGTCTGACCACTTTTCTACATTAAATTTGTTTCACAAAACAGAAGCATTGTCTTGACATGAACTGTACAGCTAGTTTATGAAGAGCAATTTGTGGTATGAACCATATTTTCCAACAGCATAACCATATGTCTAAAAGAGCAGAATTGTGAGGTTTTTATTACATAAAGCCTTCACCTATTTGAAAGAAAAGTATAACTTGAAATCAAACGTGGCACTCTGTCAAATACTGTATGAACTGTACGGGATAGAGCGCTGCTCTGGATTAAACATTAGGGCTTAAGAAAGAGAACATATTTTATTGTCCTTAAGCTTAGAGACAAGCAAAAGGTTAGTAATATTGTATAGTCTTTACACAAGAAACCTTTGTTCAGTCTAAATCTTGACAATACTGAAACACATATTGTACCACCCAGTTCAAGAGAAAGTAAGAGGACACAGGTTTAATTCTTCAGGTAATGTTATGTACAGTTTTATTGGAGGTATATGCACAACTAAGCACAGATCTATAAATACACAAAAGTAATAGAACAGTGGGAAACAACTAGAATGTTACACTCACAAAAAAATTGCAAAAAACTTAACACAGCTTTATGAGGCAGCTGCTATATAAAACAAAAGAGTGACAAATGACAATTTTCCTTTTCAGGTCTTTAAATACATTTCTACAAATTTCTCATGAAAGAAAAAAGGAGACTACTTTTGCAACAAGAGCAAAACAACCATATCAACACTCCTTTTCCCAGCTGAACTCAACTGCTTTTTTTTTTTTTTTTTTTTTTTTTTTTTTTTTTTTTTTTACAAAAAAAGAATATATTGCCAATTTCCGGCTCCACCTATACACCATCAGAATCACCCCCCTATAACGGAAATGACATTAAGCGTAAAAGTAGCATCTCAGCTCACTGTTAACAAACTTTAACAAAGAGAAAAGTGTTTTTTAAAAGCGTAGAAGCAAGATGGGTAAACGTTTAGAAGTCTGCTGTTATAGAACACAAGGATTCAAACAGAACACTAGTTAAACCAAAAGATCAAGTAACTATTTAGAAGAGCTATTAGAATCAAACAAGCAACAACTAGGAATAAGAGAACATATCATTATCAGACCACCACTGGACTCCCCCTACTCACCACTCTCATTTCCTCCAATTCTTTGGCTGGCTCTGTGACGATGTGAAATTTTTAAGTACTGCCATAGTATGCTACATTCCCCTTTAGACTTTTATTTAGTTAGCCACTGTGGCTAAAGTAACTTCATTTTCAGCCACAATGGATAAAACTTAAGCCACACCAAAGAATATTAAAGAAAACTGTAAAATTGTTTTACTGTACACAATACAATAAACATACTGACTACAACTGTCCAACAACCCTCTCCCCTAAACACCACGGGTTTCCCTAAACACAAATATACAAGTAGGTGAGCTTTTCAGATCCCAATGCAAGCCTGAATAACATACAAGCAACACACTGTCACTGGTAGATTTCATAATATGTACCCTCTGCCTTTTACAACTTCACAAGGCTAAAATAAAATTGTACTACATTATTTTTGTGGATATTTCTTTACTACTGTTAAGTAAACACTTTGTATAAACTGGTTATCATACTGTTTCAGCAAGACAAAAAAAAATATTTTATTTGAAAACATAGATATTTAAAATGCCAGACCCTACCCTTTACTTACACATAAGCAATCTATTTAAAAGTGCACTATAACTCTGATTCCCATTTAAATCAATGCCAAATTCAGACCCACATGAAAAAACGTGCCTGCAGATTTCCTGAAATCTTTGCAGATATGCACGTGTTTCATGTTTACATTATTTTGACGGTGTCGCAGCTTTCTTTCCACTGCAGAACGGTAAAGCGAAACTGCCAGAAGATAGAGCTAAGTATGTTAACATAAATGCCTCCCAGACCAACATGAAGTAGGATTGTACAACCACGACTGTTTAAAAAATGTGTTTTTTTTGTTTGTTTTTTTTTACCTGGGACTACTGACAGTAATATTGCACAGATTCCAACAAAACTCAATAAATCATAGTGAGATGAATCCTTTTTAAAATTATACACATGTTTATTCTTTTAATAGTTCCTCTTCTGAATCTTCTTGGAACCAGTCTGCTGTTACCTCTAAACTATATTTCAGCATATTTTAAAGAGATAGCAAACAGCGACTGTGACTATCAGTCATATTTTTGTTTCTAATCAGAACCTCTGTCCTGCCAAACACAACGTTGGTGCTTATGTAAATCAAGCTAAACGGCTTTCATTGGGCGAAATGAAATGAAACAGTCTGTATTGATTCATCTACCAGCACACGTTCAAAGTAAGCATGCTGGCACAGTCTTACACATGTACATTTTTCAAAGCCTTCGCCACCGTGGCAAACTTGGTGAAAATTAATTGAGCCACACATGAAAACATTTCACTTGTGGCGAGGCAGCGAGTGGTTAGTGGAAACGTAGCTATGACACCAATAACCCATTAAAAATAACTAATGATAAAAATATGTCCCTATTTCCAGCAAAATAGGAGCTTACTTCCACCAAAATGCATAAAGCTATTGATAAAGCACTGACAATAATGTTCTATAAAAAAGGAGTTTCAACAAAGTATATGCAGAACATACTGGGGGTCGGTGCAAAGGATTCCACTCCAATGCTTCTTGCTTGGGTGAACTATACTCACAGGTATGGCTTCCATCCACTTCAGTAAAGCAGTAACTCCTAAAACAGATTTAACTACTAATCCAATGATGAGCTAGTACCTGCACCCCTAAACTTTTGATCAACACTCACTTTTGGGAATAAAAGTGAATTGGCTGATTGTGTCGCCAATCAAGAATTTCTACTCCCTCCCTCCTAAAAAGCATGTGCCATTACCACAGGATGCTCCAATTCCAGTGAAGCCTGGTTCTAGCAGTTGCTACAGAAATTATAACTTTTGTACTAAAGTGTTTTGTTCCTTCTTTACTTTTCAAATGAACCACTTTAAAAACAGATTACTTCACATGCAACTGGATAAAAGCAAAACAATTTAAAAAGCTTGAAGCATTCTTTTATTTTATTTAGAAAATTGTAACACTGGTAAAAGGGAAGACCCACATGGGGGAAAAAAAAAATGAACAGGATTTAATTATTTTTCTTTCAATTCTTATTTTAGTTTTTATTTACTTTTTATCTCCTTTTACCTTTATCATTTGAAACTAATACTGTAACCCCCTACATTTCAAAATAACTTTAAGTGCAACAGTTAACATGCAGGCTCGAGGGAAAACCATCCAGTAATGTAACTGAAAACAATAACTCTGATGGGCGAGAATGTGCTTTAAGTGATTTCTCTCTGTTATGTGGCCCCGTCTCTCGCCTCCCCTCTCTGATCCAGTTGCCGGTGTTGGTCTTCACTAGCTCTGGATGTCAGACGTCGGGTCGCTGCCACCACTCCCTGACTGTGCTCTCTTAATGTACAGGTTCAACAATTTCAACTGGGGAGAGAAACAAGAATGATGTCAATTTTTACAGTTTATTCAAACTCGGACTAACTTTCATTTGGATGCATTAAAGCCAACCTTGTGATTTCACTTTAAGCATTGTTCTCCTTGGGCATTGATCAAAGTTTTTGGGCCACAGGCAAAAATTTTTTTCATAAGGTTGGGGGCATAACCACTTCTTGTCATAGTCGTGAGTAAAGAAGTTCAAGGGGTCTCTCACACAGTTCTTTGTGGATAGAAGGAAGCAGGAACATTACATGGCCATCGATACATTACAACCCAGCAACAGTATTTTGACCAGAAAACAATTGTCAAATAGCAACAAATTTGAGATCTGTTTTTATTTTTTTTTTTTAAACTTAGACTCACTGATCTGAGAAAAATGCAAAAGAACCCCAAAAAAACAAAAAACCAGGGGAGGATGCAACAATTTCCATCAATATAATCTTTTAGAAGGCATTACATTTTTCAAGAGTTGAAAACCAGAGGGGTCACTTTCAAAAACATGGTATGTTATTTCACTCCCTTTTACAATGTTCTAATGTATAAATGTTTTATTTTTGTATATCTACTTCATTTATGTTCGGTTTTGCCAAGTGATGTTCTTTGTGAATACAGGTGCACTCCACTTATAACGAACTCCAAGGGACAATGGAAATCAGTACTTTATAAACGCAGTACGTAGTAAACACAATTCGAAATGTACGTAACTGCAAACAAATACTTTCAATCTAAACAATACAAGAAAGCTTAACAGCCAAAGAACTGGAGTTTATTATTTGTACAAAACACGCTACTGTGGGCCGTACCATGTAATAGTACCACCTTACGAATTTATATTTTTGCTAAATGTAATTGTTTACATTCTACATTTAAACTGCACAACAGCTGTGCCAACAAATACATAGATTAAAAGTAAACAGCAACTGTTTTTCCTGCCTGATGTCACACATGCCACCGTGACTGACATTTACTGTCCCCGGTGCACCTTATTTGTGCAAAATATCTATCTGTAGAACAGGAAAACTGTACCTATTAAAACAGTACTGCATATACTAAACTGTACAAATTAAACACAAAACATCTACATGTGGAACAGGAAAACTGTATATACACATTATACCATCAGACATTATGAAAAACATGATTTAATGTGTCTTTTTTAAATTGGTGACTAGTCAACCTATTATTTTGACCTCAACTATTTGACTCGGTCAAATTTGTAGTCATTCTGCCCCTATTGTGCTGTGCTAGTGACGTCATGTCTATTGTACCTACCTTGCTGCCGGTGAGCTGGTTTAGGTGGGGTTTAAGCTCTTCGCCAATGACTGCATGGATGGCAACCAGACAGAACACACATGCTTTGCGAACACTGCTCTCTGAATTGTCGTAGCCCTGAGAAACAGAACATGGACAGCCAGTCAATACATTAAAAATAAAAAACAAAAAAAGCATTGCTGTCAAATGACATATCATGAACAAATTTAAACCCACAAAAAAAGTTAACATTGAAAAGTTAAAATGGGTATTTCTGAAGACACATGTCAACTCTCATTAATATGAATTAAGGGATCTGCAAAAAATGCACCTTATCTGTAATTCTTATTATCAAGAGTCTAAGCCAAATGCGTACTGTCAGTTTTTACTGATTTACAGTAACACTGAAATCAAAGTTCAGTTACAGTACAGTACTGTGCATTTTAACTGTAAATATAGTTAACTAAGTTAACTTACTTTTAAAAACTATCAGATAGAGACCTGTGCTTTACATCTTTTTGATGATGTCGGACCCTGTCTGAAAGGGAAAATTGTAATGTTGGGCCTGGTCCGACATAGAACTGCAAAGGGTTAATACCCTGTATCTTTCTAAACAAGGGGTTTAGGTAAGCTCCCAATAAAAGCTGTACCTCAAAACAATTGTGTGAATACAGTAATTGTTACAGCTGTGTCCAATGGTATTTAAACCAGGATTCATTTATCCGACTTTTTACATATCCGTCCTTACTCTGGTCGGTCTGTGTGTGCGCATGTATAAAAAAAAACAAAGCAGTAGCTATTAATACTATTCCTTTCTCTTAGTGGCATGCTTCACATATAAAAGCTGGATTTCGAATTGTGTACCTGCACTAGTCCTGGGACGATCTCTGGCAGGAGCTGGTTTAAGGTCTCTCTTGAGACTCTGTCAATGACTTTCGTTTGCATCTTGATAGCAGCCAGATTTATGGGGTAGTCTGCTGTCTGGATGATGGGGCAGAGCACTTTTATACACTGATCTGGACTGATCGATGTCGCCAGCATTGAAGCAGCTTCTTCTGCAGCTCGCACCACCTACAGACATCAAAAAGGTAGCTTTAGGTTAAAAACATATTAAAATACACATTTCTATCTTTTTATTAAGTATTTTCTGCTAGCTTGTCATAATCTTTTGGTATTTTATAAGGGTGTTGGTATTCTCCCTTAAAAGCACAAGCAAAAAAAGACTTCTAATGAAAATATCATTCTAACACAGTTTAATAATGTGTAACAGAAGTTTATGCTTCACAAATTGATAATTGTTTAAAACAAAAAGTATAAATTCATTATTCTAATAAGAGACAAGGCCAGTTGGTTGAACAGGTTGTGCTGGCACATTATACAGTTTAAATCACTGTTCTCTTCCCTCTACATTTTTGATAGCCATCAACTCCTGTCCATGCTATAATAAATGTGACAAAGATCATTGAAGCTTAACCAGTGCAAAGAAAGAAGGTGTTGAAAGGCCCGATGCGACTGACCTCCTTGTGTGGATCTTTATGCGCCTCTAGAGTCTTCATGATGGTCAGCTCTGCGTAGTTCTTGAATCTCGCTGGCTGTCTGTTGAGGATTTCCTTCAACACTCGCAAAGCCAAGGCTCTGATAGTGTGCTGTGGATAGTCAGTACGGAACAATTAGCTGGACGTTACAGCTCGAGCAACTACAACTTATATCTACATTTACTTTTTCCTCTTCGTTGAATATCAGAGGCACCTTGAATAAGCTGCTGTAAACAGTCAGTTCAGTGACCTTTTAATTCCACTTTCAGTGAATTCATTTATGCCGTTGATATTAAAAGACAATGTTCAATTTCACACACAAATTCCACAGGTTATACATTTAAAACACATTTATTAGATAGTCCAGATAGACATTGGAAGCGCCACGGTTATGAAGTAACTTAGGATCCTTTGATCAGCACCTCTCTGTCCCCGAGTGTCTCCAGCAGCAGCAGGAGGATGGTTTTGAAGTGTTCGTCCCACACCACAAGCAGGTTGCCCCGGATGAGCGTCATGAGTTCACACAGGACTGCCTTCCGCTCCTCCACGCGCTCGTTGTGATTGGACAGCTCTTTCAGCAGCTCTGCCACCAGCTCTGACTGGTCCAGATTACTGTCTGTGAAGACAACGTAAGGGTAGGTTTGGTATTTGGATCCATGTTCCTGAAACTTATTTTATTAATGTTGCACATTTACCTAAAAGTATTAGAGCTTAATGGTGGTCTGTGAAACCAGACAACAAGTGTATATCATTTAATCCCTTGTGACAAAGGCGTACGTTTTTATTGGAAGATATCTATAAGTGACTTCAACCTTTAAAATTATGGTATATAGATGTGTACTGAATGTGAAACCAATATCTCAGTTTCCATAATTGTTTTAGATATGCGCCGTTGAAAAATCACTGCCCCAATTTTGGCGACTCACAACTAACAAAAACCTAGAATTTATATATTCACCTGCAATGGCTAGTTTTTCCGAAATACTTATACAAAAAATAGACTATTATTTGGTCATTTGTTACAGAGCACTAATAATGCTATTCTTTAGCTGCATTAAACTTTGCAATCCTCACATTAATACGTGAGGCAGGCCGCAACAATTGTAAAATTGAATAAAGTCAGCACAACATAATGGCCACTTACTGCAGTATTGCTACCTATGCAGAGACGGCAATGTTTTGTCAATACTCTGCTTTCCTGGTGTTTCTAATGCAAACATCCATGTGTGTATGGGAAATACAATGAGAGGAAACATGTGCTCCTCTAATCTTACAATATTTTGTATGCTGGTCAGAACCAGATTTATTTAATTTTTTTTTTTTTACATTTCTGACAAAGCAGTTGGCTTTGTGGCTCATTAGCAAAAGATGTATTTTTGGTACAGGATTTGTCAAGCAGATAAGGAAAAGCCACACGTGAAAGGAATTAATTTATTTATATGTGTTAGCCATACTAGATCAGAGGTCATACTCACACACACACATTTAGCATGTAGTGTTTATAAAATCATGCAAATATGAAGACTAGTACCTCAAATACAGTAGCAATGGTGATTTGACAGTGAGCCAGCGGCAGCTTCGTAACACTACTTCCGAAAAAGGGTGAACTTGCCTTGTAAAATATCTACAAATGAACTAGTCACCATCTAAATATCTAGAATATCCCTATACCAAAAATGCTCTCAAACAGTTAAAAGTACAATCTATATACAGGATTGCAGGACACTGGACAGTTCAGAAAATTATAGTTGAACTGTGGATACGCTAGAGTTGAACACTACGACATTCTTGGAAAGTCACCTTCAGGAAACTGTTCTGCATCATCGTCAAACATGGCCTCCTTGAGGTTGGACTTGTTGAAAGAGTCCGAGTAGCTGAAGGGGCTGTAATCCCGGGAGCGTGGGCTGGAGTGGAGTAGAGGCATGGTGTTCAGGAGTGAAGTCTTGTTATCCAGGGCTGTACGGCCTGTGTCTGGTGCATCACCACCACCTCGCAGGTCAGGAAGGGCACTTCCCATGCCACCCTAAAAATATGGAATAAAATCTAAATATATACACAGTGAAAACTCATTATTAAAGGATAGTCACTGGACCAACAAAATGTGGTCCTACTACTACCTGCTAAACAGTAAGACTGCCCTGCATTACTCATGCCCACTGAAGGGCTGGGAAAAAAAAACAAACACCAGAAACAGAACTAAACACTCACAGCTTCTCCGTCGCCATCTTTTTTCAGGTCCCTTTTGACCGGCTCATTCATGTCTTCCTGACTGCGGAAGCTGAAATTCTGAATGGCTTCTGTCACTCCACGGAGAGAGCTGTAGATGTCTTCCGAGTTCATGTTTTCTGTATCATAGTCAAATGCACTAAGAGGACAAAAAGAGATGGCACTTGAAATTTAAGGAGTACATCAGCATACAGACAAGCCAGTTTCCACAAGAGACGGTTCTCCATTTTACTTCAGCTGCACATGAATCTTAGAAAGGAGTTCAAAGTTAATCCAAACCAATGCTTTAACTGCAGCACAAAAACCAGGACCACAGGACACAGTTGGAAATTAAGTGGAGATAGCCTTAGGACAGAGGGTAGGAGACACTTCTTTACAGTGAGTGGAAAGAGTATGGAATGGGTTACCCTAGCCATGTATCACTGGGGTTCTTTAAGATCCAGCTTGACAGTTTTAAAACCAATCCGCTACTAGGAACCGGACAAGCACAAAGTGGCATCCTCTTGTTCGCACATTTTCTTATGGTCTTGTGACAAAGCAGACCAAAAAGTAAAAGTGCCATATTCTTTGTTGACCCACAAACCCCTACTCTTAGTACACACCTGTGTACTGGCATAGCATTAACTAGAACTACTGCAAAAGCACAGCCTGAACTATCAATTTATTTCAAAACAACAGCAGCTATAGAAACGAAATTTCAGTATGTTGAAAATATACAGCTGTCAATGTTACCTCTAAAGATGTTTTACTTATATAATGAAATATAAATTAGGAGATTATAAAATATATACAAAGACTAGACAAGGCATTTTAAGTATCGTACAGTTTTTGATGAATAATTCAAACAAATCACTTATACTGGATGCGAGCACTGACTGTAAAAGGAGCTGAACCAAGAGGAAAGCAGCAACTGACCTTGGCGACAAAGTGTTGCGAGACGTGTTTGTCGGAGAGGTGAGGGGACTGGACCAGTTGGCTGGGGAGCGTGGTGTAGGGCGAGTCAGCGGGCTACCTGTGGGTGCCTGGAGAACAAACACCATTGTCAACTAAAGCATAAGAAAAGGTACTGGTATTGCAAGGCCAGAGAAAAGAGCCCATGTTAAAGAATATATTCTGCAAAGTACCTGGGCAGTGTTTCCACTGTTCCGAAGATGGTTCTGAAGAAGTTTGGTTGCGCCATCCTGGAAAGTTTTTGGTAAAGCCCCCAGCAGCATAGTGAATTCTGGGGTGTTGAGTTGGAACAAAGAAATCAACACAACCTGCGCCGCCTGAAACAAACAAAGACATAGACAAACCCTTAGGAACCAGCAGGAACCACCAATTCATTCCTTCCACTTACCTGTATTGATGCATTTACTATATATAAAGTATAATACAGGAGATGCTTCACAATAAAGTAATGAATGCTCCATTTCCCCACAGATGTAAATCTTTAGAATGTGCTTCAGATTTTCACATAAACAAACAAATTAGGGTCTATTTTATAATCTAAACCGTGGCAGATTTAACAAGGGAATAATTTATTAACAGCACTGAATATAAGAGGATAGGGATGGTGCAGAGATACAATTTTTGCATGTAAACAAGAGAGACTGTAAATAGAACATAAAACGCAGTGTTGCAAAAATTGAAGGTAACAAAGCATTTGAGAAGCAAGCAAGTTTAAAAAAATAAATATAGTTAACAAAAAACAGCACATTACTGAAACCACCGCAATGTAGGTTTCTTCAAAACACATGATAGCATCAAATTTGTTCTGGCTGCAGAATAAGCTCTTATAAAAATGACAGTCAAAAAGGGATAGTAACCCTTTAAAATAAAGAAATAAATAAACCCATATAAAACTATATTTATATGGGTTTATTTATTTCTAGTCACTAACTGCACACTGATGCTCTGTCCAAGTACTGCCCTACCTGGCGTACGTTTATAGCATTATACAGTACTAGGTTGAACCGCTACAGGACTGGGACCGCTGCGACCTTTCCCCTACTTGTGGGACTTTGAGGAGTTTGAGTTGCTCCTCTTTGTTTAAATATCTGTGAGCACTGCTGTGCTTGTGGGTAGTTGGTTGCTGTGCTGTTGTTGCTGCTGTCCGTGGTGCTGAACCTGCTGTGATTTTTAAATAAGAGCGTGTTGTTAGCATCCTCTTAATCCAGACTCTCTACAAAATGTTTCAGACTTCAGGTCGTAGCACCTGCTTTTATCTCGGTTTTACTGTTTCATTCAGTTTGATGCCGATTCCGTGATTTCTTACATTTATTGTCATCTTAAGAAACTGCTACACTATAACAGAAAAAAAATGCAGGATAATCTGGGTTAATATTGTGGTTCATGTTGTAGAATGAGTTTAACCGAGTGCATGCTTTTGATAGGTTTGATCAGTCCTGCAGCAGTATGGGTGAAAATAGACTGAGTGGCCTTGCCCTGCTATATGTCCACAGAGACAAGGAGGTGTCCTGGGAGGAAGTGTCACAGTGTTTCGATAGATCAGGCCCTAGGAGGATTTGCAAACTGTATTTAAAGTAAAGCCTTCTAAATTGTGGCATCCTATAGTCCCAGCAGTCCTATCAGTCTTAGCACTAGTATCGGCACTCAGACCAGTCCCATTGGTAGCAGCACCAGTTTTACCAGTCCCAGCAGTAGCAACATCAGTTCCAACACCAGTCACATCATTCCCAGCAGTGGCATCATTGTCACCAGTGTCAGCATTAACTTCAGTAGCAGCGAACCAAACGCATGTCTCTCGATTAAGGTATAAAACCACCTACTTATTCATATTTATAAGTTCTATTCTTGTCCTTTTAATATCACATATTTCTGATCGTGGGTCATGAATTTTCAATCATCATCATCATCCAAGGGGGGGGGGGGGGTCACTGGGTAAAAAGAGTTAACGACTTATATTGCTTTACAGTTTGCTTTAATAGTCTCCAGGCTTTATAAGACAATAACTTTCACTTTTCTATTTCACCTATTCCTAGCTACGTCCCTGTAAACACATACCAAAAGTCGTCTGGATGCAAGGCAATGCACCCACATTCCTTCTCAATAGCTGAATGGAGTGCAAACAGACTTCAGAACTGAACTTATTTCATCAAGAAACTTTTATTCTGCCACAGAAATTGCAAAGTAAACTGAGGCTGCAAATGAACCTGACTACTCAGGCTTGACTAGTGAAGAGTGATGAGTAGACAGAGCAAGCAGATGTTGAGATATATATCAGATAAGAATGGACCATTAGGCAGTTGGAATTAAGTAGAAGGCATTACTCTCTCTTTCAGCTAGGCATAAGGTACAAGAAAGAGTTAAATGGGTTAACTGTATTCTGTATCAAGTAAGAAATATTAGTTAGTAGCAAACACATGTACAGTCAAACAACCAATATAGAATAATTACTTTTTATCCCAAGAACACAAACTTAAAGGATGTATTCCTAGTTAAATAACTAATAACTAGACTGGCACTGCACTGCCTAAAGTCCAATACCCAAGTAGTTTTAACTTAAATTTTAAGTTATACAGTACAGTCAATTGCTTTATTGATCAAGCACTCAGATGAAAATAATTTAACTGACATTTTGTTTAGCTGGTGCTAATAGATGGCCAAAAATCGAGCAATTTAATTTTTTTTTTTTTTTTTTCCAGTAAATCTGACATGTTTTGAAACTTAAGATGCATTTCTATCTGTTTCTGTTTAACTAAGTTTCCGGTTTTGTTAATGGGTAGCATCATTATGAATCCTTATTCATAAAACAAGCGTTCATATACTGGACTTCATTCTGGGCAGAATGGATTTTCAGGTACTTGTTTCTTGATTGTCTTTAATCACTTTAATGAAGACTGTCTTAAAATATTGTATGAAATCAGATTACACCAATAGGAAACACTGCCAAGTCTGAGCATAAAGATTAAATAGCTACCACTGCACCCTTACAAGCCCAAAAGTTCATTCATCATTGAAGGGAGTGTTTACAGTCCTACTGAAATAGCTTATTTATATAAAGAGAGATGGCTCGTAGTTAGTAAAACATCTTTTTTTTTAATACACTGCACTGGGCTCAACTTTTTTTAGTCACTGGCGTTCTTTCCATCATACAATCCTGTAAAATAGTTAGACTCTACTTCTGAGTGGAGTGGGGCTGAAGCAGGATTGGCATTTTAGGGGACAGGGTTGAAGGACAGTACAGGGAAGCTCGTCTAGGTGCTGGATGCATAGCCAGTGCTATTCATCACTTAGATCATGAGCAATTCAATTTAAATGCTTTAGAGCTTTTCTTATTTCACTATACAGAAATAACTGTGCCCCTAGTTTTAGAGAGGTTACACTACAAAGCAATATCCTTAGTGTACAATTAATGTAGTAAAAACATATTTCTACCTTGACGCACTGACCATTAGCTAGGTTTATCAATGTACTGTAGTGATGCTAGCAACTACAAAGTATCTGAGTGCTGCAACAGTTGCAATTATTCCATTCCATTGCTAGTATTCCCATTTGTTTCTGTCTTAAAAGAATCCCGAAAAAAGAGAATCTCAAATGATGTGCTTGTGCGGAGAAGAGCACACGCCCTCAACCAGAGATACTTTCTTCTTGGCTTCTCTCTACTTGAGATACTCAGCACAAACTCAAACCTGAAGGATCACTTTGCCCAATTATCCTCCAGATGGCTGTATTTTAAACTTTCTCTGTTCAAAACTATACATTTAGCAAATTTAGCAACATATAATGTAATAAATAAAATTGGTACCAACAAATCTTAATAAAAACTAGTGCAGCACTGGTATCTCTTTAGATACTACACTGGCACTAGGTACAAATGTATTGGTAGTAACTAGCTGCTTGTACAACTACAGCGGCATCTAGCCAGTAGTTATTTCTCTCGTCTGTGGAGGTAGCGGTTAATGAATTAAGCACCCTAAACTTTGACACCTATAATAATGCTTACTTTATATGCTGTTGCCCCCCCGCCGTCCTCAATATTTGTTTTTTGGGGTTCTGCGACGTCCATGGTAACGCTGCCTGAACACTGGATTACAAAGATTATAATAAAATACTTTGTTTCCAAAAGCCCCCCATAACGACAGCGTGCATTAAATAATCACAATACAGTACATAGATATTAACATGAAAAATACTACCACTACTACTATACATAAGTAATTAATAACCATATTCTAACCAGATTTGAGGTCAGTTATAATTACAGCAGCTGAAATTACATGCTGCAGTAATTACAATCATACTAAAAAATGAGTTGCATAAACTACCCACATTAACATGTTTACTCTATTTATTCTAAACAACCAAGCAATAAATCAAAAATACAGAAACACCACTATATAACTTTTACTGTTTTCAAACAAAGGGGGGTCACAAAGTGGTTGAAAATCCAAGAATAATGATCGCTCAATGTAAAACGCATCCATAGAAAGGTCTGGTACTTTAACGAAACAGAATATACAACACACAGATGTCAAGATTTAAATATTTTTTGCAGCAAAACAGTTTTGCAGCCAACCTGCTGACCACTTATAACCTTGATCTTTTTTCTTTTTTTTTTTTTTTTTTTTTTTTTTTAAACTACAACCCAATTCGTAAGACGCATAAAAAGAATCCATGTGAGCCTGTTCCCGTGGTCTTCTAGAACAGAACTATAAAGTAGTGTTTTCATAAATGTGAAGCAAAAAATCAGTTAAATCTTAAGGACAGTGGCCAAAATCAAACCAGCCATCCATTTGGGTCCAGACTATCATCGATATCCAAAATTTAAATTCTTTATTATTTCTCTCAACCCCACCAGTGATGAAGCCAATATGCTTGAAAACATTAAAAGTAGACCGGACATTTCCATCAATGGATTTAAAAAATGTGGAATTGGTGATGTGATCAGAAACCCAGATGCAGTGTAAACTGCCTGCTAGTAGAACTGTTCTTTATGTTAAGAATTTTTGTATTCTGTTTTTTGGAAGGGTTTTATTAAGTAACAGACAAAATTGTTTATGTCAGACTTGCTGAAAGTCTGTAACAAAATGGCTGATCGTTATTGTCGATACATGGTAGATAAGACTATTAATGCAGGCATCGCAAAGTCCAGAAACAAAATAAAATGTTAAAATGTTTTGCACCGTATAAAACTGAACTGATTTTGCCAGTGCTTGCTAGTCTATTAACCAGTTTGAAATGATTTAGAAGCAAATACAAGCATTTTCGTTTCAGTTTATTGTTAAAGATTTCACACGTGGCAATACTGCCCTACAATTTCTGCATGGTAGTACTGTGTTATGTTGTGAACCATAGTTTTAAAACTGAGACAGCAAATGCTTATCATAAAAGTTTACTGGTTGTTAATTAAGGACCAGGTAAGAACGATAAATACTGTAACTGATTAGAAGGCCTTCTTTGTTCTCCAAATTGCTGAAGTGACATTGTACATGCTATAACGAGTTACTGTAAATGAGATACTGTTTTAGCAGACATACTTAACCATTTATTTGGAATTAAAAGTATAAATGCAAAACTGACAGTGTGCACGTGCTGCGAAAAAAATCCAACGTATAAATCTGCCAAATACCAGATAAAATATCCCATTATAAGGTATATATATTAACTTAAAACCTATCTTTTTTTTTTTTTTTTTTTTTTATATAAATGTAGTCGTCGCCAATTTTTCAACCCGGTGTTCTACCCAGTTTAGTGTGCCCAATCATTATCTGTATCCTCGGCTCACCACTCGCAGCCCCCCCTGCGATCCCCAGGTTATAGGGCACATCCTATACTCCGTTTGGAGTGCCTTTACTGTGTGTGCCATTCAGGAGCCCATTAAAAGCAATCTTTATGCTGACTGACACCTCTAGGCATGTCAAAGTGTGTAGATGGCGCTGTGCATCTGACTAGTGCCTTTTAAGCTTGCACATTTTTGAATGAAGTCCGCTGCCATCTGGTAATGTATGTTGTTTGTCAGCTTGCTATGTAGTAAGAGTGGGTCACAAAATCGGTAAACTAATGTAATGGATGGATCTGAGGCTGGTTCGTGCAAAAAAACCCCAACAAAACCAAAAAAACCCAACAACTAAAAAACAGTAGTGACATACAGAGAAGCCGAAGGCTTGTTGGATTCTTTTTTAAGAGGAAAGGGGGGCATGGCCCAAAAAGTGTGAGAAGTACTGTGCTAAAGAACTCTGTAACTGCAATGTCTTATGTCAGATGTTCAACATGGCACAGATGACTCTCTTATTAACAGTTATATGAGAGCCTCACAAATAATAATAAAAAAAAAACACACAATACTATAATTATTTCTGCCTCACTGTTTCAAAAAGCTAGAGGAGCACAAAAGGGCAAACTGTAATTATGCTCCCTGACTCCTAGCTGTTCCAAAGAACGCATCCTAACCGATTATTGTAATTACTATCAAAATTAGGGGGTACTAATAGAAATGTAACAATTAACAAATGGGTATTTACTTCCTAAAGACCTAAATCCTGAAAACTGTACACCAAAGCTGCTCTTTGAGCCTGCGACGTAGACATGGTCCCGCCCCGAGGCACAAAAAGACTGTGCTCACAGATCTCAGTGTCATTTTTCCTTCAAGCCTGCTGCAATCATGGACGCAGTGACCTTGGAGGATAATGGTTACATTTTTATTTCAGGGAACCAGGGTTATGATAATAAACTGACGTTCCCTTTCAAGTATGAAATGTAACCATCACCGAATGGGCGAGTAAACGAATGCCAACGCAAGGCAAGATTGCAGGCGACTGGAATGCTACAAGGTAAAGCCAAAGGCTGCCCTGTGCGTTACCAATCAGAACCCCAGTAATTAGCTAGGGTGAAAAAATTGAGGAAGACTCATCTCTATGCCTGTGTTGTAAGGGTCGACTGAGAAGCCGCCCTTAATAGTGTAGTTCCAAACACAGGGTTTTGAGGAGCCACGACATTCAGTCTGTAGAACCTAGTGAAGGTATGGGGTGTAGCCCACACTGACGCACTGCATATGTCTTTGACAGATGCACTCTGGAATAAAGCCCACAAAGTTGAATGCCCCTGGTGGAATGGGCAGTGAGCTTTTCTACAGGGGGCAAGTTGGCCAGTTCATAAGCAGTTCTGACCATGTCCACTATTCACTTGGACAGCCGCTGCTTAGACAGGGCTTGACCATGGGACACTGCCCCATAGTAGACAAAAAAAAATAAATTCAGATTGCCTCCAACTTTTTGTCCTGTCAATGTAGTACGCCAGGGCCCGAATTGGGCAGAAGGCATGGAGCTGTCGCTCTCTCAGACTGGAAAGGAGGTGGATGGAAAAAACCTCCAATTCCACAGACTGGTTGAAATGGAATGGAGAGATAAGTCTCCAGCAAAAAGGCAGGACTGCTACAGAGCATGACCTTTGTCCTGGCCTCTGTAAAAATTAAGATGGCTTTCGCTATCAAGAATGCCTGCATCTCGCTCACCCACTCTGCGGAGGGGATAGCGAGCAAGAAAGCAGCTTTGAATGATAATTTTACCTCGGCTGAAAGCAGAGACTCAAATGGAAGGTTTATGAGTGCATTAAGCACCATGTTTAGCCTCCAGCGAGGAACAAATGTCCTTCATAGGCGGCCAAAGCCACCAAGCTCCTTTTAAAAATTCCCCCGCCAGGAAATGAGCTCCTTGGGGAGACTGAATCACTTTTGATATGGCAAGCTGAAATAGCTGCCAAAAAGACCTTTAAAACATAGAGGGGGATTTCCTCTCATCAAATAGGTTCTACATAAATTGCAGTATAACTGCCAATGTATAGGTTATGGTGTAAAAACCCTTAGGCAGACACCAGGTCTGTAAAACTCCCCACTTGTACCTGTACTGGGAACGTGTGGACACTGCTCTGACATTCTGCACCCTATTCTACAACCTCAGATGGCTCAAATGTTGTCGCTCAGCAGCCACCACAGTCTCGATGGGTTGGGATGCCACAATGTCCCCCACGCCTGACTGAGCGGGCCACGGCATTCGGGCAAAAGCTCCACAGCTGGTCGCTTAGGAGCTGCATCAAGGTGGAAAACCACAGTCCCAGGGACTACTAATAGCACCCTGGCCTGGTCCTGTCTGATCTCAAGGTACAGCAGCAGCATGGCTAGCGGTAGAAAGGCATACAGCAGTTGTTTCGACCATTGGTGTGCCAAGGCATCTATTGACAGCAGGTCCCTGGCTCTTTCTGTGCTCTCCCGAATGAGACTTGCCACCTCTGTGAAGCCTCCACTCCAAGGCACTGGGGACTCCCTCTGAGAGATGGTTTGTCACCCAGTTTATCATCCCAGGTAGATGCACTGCTCGCAGTGAGAGGAGGTTATTGTGCATCCAGAGCAATAGCTTGCATGCTACTTGATGGAAACTGGGAGACCCGAGGTCGTCCTGGTGGTTTATATAAGCCACCACAGTAGTGTTCGTACGGACAAGCGTGTCTCCCTTGAACCTCCTGTAAAAAAAATGGTGCAAGACCAGAAACACTGCCTGAAACTCCAAAACATTTATATGGACGCATCCATGGCGATGACCCCCCTTCTGGTGACGCTGCCCACCTAGACTTACATGGGCAGGCTGTGTCCACGAAGATAGCGCCTTTAGACAGTGGTGAGACACTGTCACCAGGCGGCCATGGTTCAATGAGGGCTGAAAAACCCTGCTGTTGAACCAGGCTTGGTCGACAGAGTGGACAGCACCTGGAGTCCAAACGCACTCCCAGATACGAGGCTGTTTGAGCTGGATCTTTGCACGATTCACAGACAGGTCCAATCGATTAAGGTGGCCACTGACGAGTTCCGTGTGGGCCTCTGCCTGTGCTGGACACTGAACACAAATGAGAAGGTTGTCCAGGTAATTGAATACTTTGATGCCTCGGAGTCTCAATGGGGCCAGAATAGCCTCCATGCACTTCATAATGACACGGGGAGCTAGAGATGCCAAATGGAAGTACACAAAGCTCATACACTGTCCATTAAACCACGAACCACAAGTCCATTGTGGTGATCTAGTCATCTGGCCTTATTGACTGCAACAGCTGGCGCATTGCCAACGTCTTGAACCTCCGCTGACTCAGATACAGGTTGACCTATCTGAGGTTGAGGACTGGTCTGGGACCACCATCCCGCTTGAGCAAATAGCCTGCTTTTGTAGCAAGGCTGTCACATCCTGAGACAAACCACTGCATCTCACAGGTCCCTGACTAATGTAATCACGTCCCGAAAGGGAGGGGGACCGTGTTTGAATTGTAGAGAATAGCCGGCGTGTACAGTATTGAGCACCCAAGTGTCTCTGGTGCATTGACATCTGTACTCCAGGCGACTCCCTGAAACAGGGCTTGGGGCCTGTGGCAGCAAACTGCTAGGGCAGCTGTTTTGCTTGTGGCTTAGCCTGAGGCTTTTGACTTTGCGCTTGGTGGCAGTTTCCCCTTTGCGCAGCTGCAGGTTGGTTGTGGAAACTCCCTCTGGCTTTAGCAGGAGCCAGCTGAGCAGGTTTCTGAGGCTGCTGGAACCTTGGACACCAGTTTGCTGCTGGTCTGCGTACTGGAGGAGGCCGCTTACAAAGACTCTCATGCATGGTGAGCACTGCATCATGTCATCCACTGCAGAGCCAAAAGTACGTCCCGGAGTAATGGGTGCATTCAGCAGTGGTGCCTTATCGTCATCAGCCACTCATGCTTGAGACAGCCAGAGCTGTCTTCTTGCGGCTACTAAACCAGCAAGTTCCTGCCCACACTGCCTGTCTTAAGAGATATGGAGCAGCTCCTTGAGCTGTTGTGGTGTGGGTCTGTGGCTCTGGGACAGAGACTTTAACAAGCATTTCTGGTATGCTACCAAGATGCTATCAGAATTACCCAGCTGTATGGCGAAAGCACCAGCTAAGTAAGCCCGCTTGATAATGCCCCCTGAAACCCTCTACTGTTTATTCTGGCAGGTAGCATCCTTATTTAGGAGCGCTAGTTTTGGTGCTTGCACCAGCGAGGTAATAGCAGTATCTACCAGATGAAAATCAGCCAAGCCGAGTTTATCCACATTATGCAAGCTGTACAGTGCCCACATGGAACGTGAAACAGCAGGAGCTGTAGCTGGGTGACCCCAGGATGAATGGACCTCAAACAGAAAGTCTGGATGCACTGGGGGAAAACACCCAAGAGAGAGTCGGATCATCCTCAAAAACTGATTGATTGTTTCTGCATCTCATTGAAAAGGTAATGTAAGGTCTCAGCGGCCCTCTTGATCAGCAGCATAAGCTCTGCTGACAAGGAAAGATGAGCTACTGGTACTGTGCTATCTGAGTCTCCCTCCTCAGAGGGATCACCCATCTCCTCAGGAGGTGGCGATAGACAGCAAATCCTATTGCTGCCATTCTGTGTTTGTTACCCCTGCTGCTCTAAAGGCACAGAGGGAGTAGATGGAGCAGTGCGCTCACGCAGTAGCTCGGCCAGCACGGTACCCTGTTGGGAGACCACCGCCCAGAGCTTATCCAGCGGCTTAGAGTTCACCGATCTATTAGATCTTTGAGAGGAGGATGGAGAGGAGCCTTGTACAAGTAGAATGGACCAATATCGCTCCACAGAGCTGCCAGACACTCCTCCAGGAACTCGCAGGAGTTACTGTTTGTGACTGCCTCTTTCACATGCTCTGGACCCAAACAGGCAAACCATCTGCGGTGCTTGTCCTCCATGGGGAGATCAGTCTTGCACAAATCGCAAGAATGAAAACTGGCATAGTGCAACAGCAGTGGTCTACAAAAATTGAATAACTGCTCAGCTGTAACTACTAAAGTAGTACTTACTGTAACAAGTACAGTACTCACCCAAAAAAATAGTTGTGTCAGACAGCACAAGCAGCGCTGTCACTTATGTTACAGGCAGTAGGTCTGTAAAAAAGGTTACACAGGGCGAATCACACTGACCAAGTCCGCTGGTACTGGACCAGGGATGGTACCCCTGTTTAAAACGTAGGTTCCTTTTAAAATCCAAGCTATAGTACCCTATGAGGGTGACCTGATCCGGGAGGCACTAGTACGGTACTGTACGGTTACGGTACAGTATACACGGTACAGTGTGGTGCACGCGGCACAGTGCGCACACAGTACAGTACGCATGGTGCAGGCACAGTACGGTATGCATGGTACGGTGCAGTGCACAAGGTATGGTATGGTATGGTGTACACATTACAGAACACACAGCATGGTGCAGTAACCTCGTTGGCTGTTCGGTATGTGTACCAGGTAGGTCTGTGACCTACAGTTACCGCAGAAGCAATATATGGGGGATGTCCACTTATACAGCTTCTGGCAAGCCAACACAGCCCTAAGATTGGAGGAAGCCTGCTGTCCGAGCCCTGACAGCCGCCTTAGTGGCACTGCAAGCAGAGACCAGAGTAGCAACGAAACACTGCAGGAGAGGCTGCGAACAGCCACACCCAAGCAAAGCGGAGTCCAGCAACTGCTAGTGAATCAGAAAAGGTAACCACATGCATTGTACAGCATACCACTGGGAATGGGAGCAGGTCTGGACCTACAGTTAACAAAGGAGTAATCTATGGGGATGCCCATCTATAGTGAAAGGAAAGCCTGTTAGAGCCCTTCGCAGTGCTTCAGCAAGCAGAACTAGTGTGGTAACGAGACGCCGTGGGAGAAACTGCAAGCAGTTCGACCCGAAGTGTGCGTCTCAGTCAAGTGCAAGACTGCTGAGCTCAGCAGCTGCGTTCCTATTTCTGTAAAAAAATCAAAACAAAAAGAACACACACAAGAGAAACAAATTCTCACAGAAAAAAAATACACATTATGGCTTAAAATACATTTTCGTTAATAAAAACTAAAATGGTTTTACTGTAGCCTGAGAGAGAGAAGAAAAAAAAAGCCCACAGCTACCAGAGAACTTCAGGACCTCTGTCTCTCACCACCTTCTGCTCCTCCACAAGAGCCACCTGTTTAGACTGTACTTGCTCCACTACTCCTATTATGCACTGGACTTGCACTATTGCACTACTATGTCATTGTACATAGAACTTGTTGAACCCTAGTTCATATTGTAGTAGTAGTATTTGCAATTACTGTAAACGACACTATTTAAATATTAAACTTGCATTGTAACCCTTTACTGCCCTGTAACACCAAATAAATACATTTATAAACTGACTTACATTTTCTTATCTTTTAATACTCCGACACTATTTTTCATTGAAAAATCATTGCCATCGAATAAGACATATTCTTTGCAGAAAATAAATGTTTCTCTTTGCAGTTTTTAGGAAATTTTACTGCAGATTTACATGGAGACTAATTGACCTTCACCTTTTATTAGCACCTTAAAAATAATCATAGGTAAAAAGAACATTTAAAAACAGAGTTCCTTTTACACATTCCAACATATTGGTTTATTTTCAACCTGAAATATTTGCACCCAATTTGGCCTCACAAAGATGAATGAAAGTGTCCAGGATACACATTACCTGTGCTTTTATGTCCTATACCAAGCTTAAGCACTTTTATTAAAATGCCTGTGCATGGTATCCTACCTTCCTGACGTCGGAGCTCTTGGGCTCAGTAGTCCAGGTGATGATTCGCGAGACGGCCAGTCGGGTTTCACTTGAGTTAACGAAGTCCCCGGGATCCATCTGCATAGCCAGAGTCTCGATGTACTTCAGTATCGCAACTTTCACCTGCAGGGGGCGCAAACAACAATTTCAACTACAGCACGCAACAACGTTCAAGCTTGTTTATTTAAAATCTCCAAAACACCGCGACACGGGTGAAAAACTGCTGGGTCTTTAAATGGGCAATTATATTTCTGGCTTGCAGATTTTTAGTCAAATCTCAGACGATATTGAGAGATTATTTCCACTTCATTTCTATTCAAGTGGTTATTTTAAAATAGGTGGCCTTTACTTAATATTCTTGAGGGGAAAACGTCTCTTGCTAATTGAGTTCTAACTCTCTCAAAACAACATTAAGCATGTTTCTACAGACCTCCCAGTACTGTTTACTGAAGCCACTCATTTTAATTATTAAATGACAGGCATTCAGCTGAGAACTTTCAGGTTATGTTTTCTTTATTACTAAAAACAATTGAGGCAGGGTTCGACATTACTATTGCCCGGTAGAGAGCACAGTTTGAAGCACCATAGGTGCCCGACCATTTGAATTAACATGTATACAGTAGTATGTATATATTATATATATATATATATATATATATATATATATATATATATATATATATATATATATATATATATATATAGTGCCTATGGATTCCGTTTCATGAATCCAAGAAAATCATCCCGTGTGTCAAAAAGCTGAAAATTAATTTACAAACCGTTTTTTAAAAAAACAACTACGAATTAATCGTAACTTTCCGGCCGCGCGTCCTATTAGTCGTACGGTCAGAATCTGAGACTGCGTACCGAAGTGCTGTGTTGGTACTCGTTCCCGGGGCAAATCTTTTACAAATCGGGTTTTCAACAGCTAAAGCAACCAATAAGCCAAAAGGAAAGCGCTGAAGTCAATAAATCATAAATAATGTAATTATAGAAAAAAAAAAGAAATACGAACATTTATAGTGTAGGCTTCACTATGACAGAAAAAAAAGTAACGCTTTACCTTGTTTGGCGTCAGTTTCACAGACTTGCAGATAAAACAGCAGCTTTATTTGTTCTGAATTCAACATTTCGTTTACATCATATCCAGTCTCACAGTAAGATGTCCCGATGGATGCCCAGATACACAATCTAATTGTATAATTTTTTTTTTTTTTTGGGATCCGATGTGTTCAGGTAAAAAATGCCATTCAGAGTCTTTCCAGGACTCGCTGGTATCACTCAGCAAGATCGGCGCCGAGTTGGGAGAGGCTACACAAGCGACAACGCTGAGTAAGATTGTTATTATTTTGTGTTATGAAAATTGTTTTAATAGTGTTTATTATTAGGGTTAAGGGTGGGAATTTTGAACAGTTTACTATTTGAATATTACGCTCCCAAGAATAAAAGGCAAATGCGTGTGCACAAGCAGCAAGCATAGCAGTGTAAGCCGGTAAAGTTTAGCCGGGTTCACAATGTTTTCAAACAATGTCCAAGACGAGATTTCTTCGCTCTGTACCCTATTTCGTTTGGCACGAGTTTTTGATTTTGTTTACTGAATTAAAATACACCGAACGCAATGAGCAGCAACGTCACAGCGCGTATCTCTTCCAATTAAAGCAAGTATCATAATATTGCGCAAACCACCAAATATTTTTTGCTGTAGTGTATTCAGAATAAAGTAACACCTATCATAAAGCAACCTAAATATTCTACATCTGTTAAATTCTAACAAATATTTATAAAATAATCTTAGTGTAAATATTGTAACCTGGCAAAAATAGAAAATTCATTCCAACATTACAATAGTTTAAAATTACTAATTACAACTAGCAATCAAGTACTGACATCTGATGAATGCAAGTCAAGTTACTTTGTTTATTCAATAACCTGTAAATAATTCAAAACAAGGATACCTGGTTGTACTTTTAATGGTCAGTGCAAATGTTGCCCTTACTCCATCCACTCACAGAAAGTCAACAGTAGATGTTTTACATTGAACAGCAGTCAAGAGTTAAAACAAATATTCATCAGAATGTTAAATTACCTTTCTAATTTCAATGCTACCAAAGTTTGGATTACTTCTTTTAGCACTTGCTATATACATGTTTAATGGCTGAATTAACATATATTGAAAGGCTTAGTTTAGCCACTTTCTTTTGAGACATGGGTTCTCTTTGGTTACCATACACAGTTTCATGAAAAAAAATATTTAAATATATTGGGCCAGATAAAATTGCATCCGGGCCAGTAAAAACACTAGCTCGGTGGCCCGAGGGGCCACTAGTTAAAAATCTAAACGTAGAGCCCTGTGAGGGAAAAGTAGTTGTTTTAAGGGTGAAGATGAACTCTTTTGTGGTATTTTGCAAAGGCAGTGCTGTAAGGGGGGTTTTGCTGTATGACCTACTAACCTTAGTAGAATTTAGTAGAGCTGTTTGTCTTACTACACATCACAGCAGCTCATGTTTATGACTAAGTCTGCTTCAAAGTAATTTCATAATGTACTAATGAAGATGCGGTAGGAATATTATTGGGAAATTAACACAAAACGAGCACACATTTGATTAATTGCATGGTTGCTGTAATTGCTGAAACTTATTAAAGCGTCCTAATGGAACTGTACACATGCGAATGTGGATCTTGCAACATGCTATCTTGCTATGATGCAGCACTAATACAACAGCCTAGTTAGAAGCAAAACAGGAGCGTATAAATTTTGCACCAGGGTTTCCAAAGCTTACAGGCTCTTTCTACTAAATCGATTCCCTGCAATGCAGCCATGGGATCACATTGCTTCCTGTGCATTACACGAGGGGTTTTCTTACTTTCGATGTGCTTTATTATGGACTCCTGCTGAATACTTATATTACAGTACAGATATAAGATTGCTTCCCCACAGCTGCACTAACCAGTGCTGCTTCGTTACACATATGGATTTTCTCCTGCTGTGAGCAAGTATGGCATGTTGTTTTTCTGTGGCAGTGGGGAAGCAATTTTATAGCTGCCCTGTACCTGTAAGGCTTCCTGGCAGGTTTGAGAGTGCATGAATTATAAACATAGCTAGAGGCAGAGCTTAGAGGCTTAACAAGTGAGAGTGATAGAGAGGAGAGAATAAATTAATAGGAAAATGAAATTGGAAAATGCTGCCAGAGAGAATAAAGGAACACAGTAAAAGCTAGAAAACGTTTTTGTTGTAAACACAGCCTTATTCCGCATACCGAGCGCATTGGTTAGCTGAGCAAGGTGGAAGGGGTCTGATAGCATGGAGGGGAAACGAGCTTAGCTGGGAGTTGGAGAATAAGAAAAAAACTGTTGTGTGACCAAAATAGCAATGTCATCTAGATGCCAGTAATCTGTTACCCTAAACTGTTTTAACAACATTATAACAAGCATATACAAAATGTATAACATTTCAATATAGCAAGTGTTTTTCCAATTAGAAGACAGTTCAATGCCATTACAGCATTGCTATGTGTGTGCTTTAGAGGTTCATGCATGAGTAGCTGCTTATCAGATAAGCTTGAAATTACAAGCTTCAAATAACAAACAACCACCCCCCCCCCCCCCCCCCCCCCCCCCCCGCAAAAAAAAATACATAAATAAAAAAAAAAAAAAACAACACAAAACTGCTGCCAAGAAACGTTTAAAGGCACAGCTTTTCAGTTCACCTTTCAGTTCAAACACATTAGTTTGTCATTTGTGGTTAGTTCAATCTGTTAACGACAAATGACAGACTAATAGAACAAACATTTCTTTTTGCAGTTTTCCTTTTTTTTTTTTTTACTAACTTTTAAATCTATCCTAGCAGAAATGGTGATGCACAACCCTTGAGTGTGGAATTATTATAGACTGCTACAAGTAGACCAAGTTAAAGTAAAACAAAACAATAAGAAATATGCATTCTGCATTCAGTCTGGCAGAGGTACTGACCTTCAAGTTAGGTGTCTGAGTCTGATCCACTGTGAATCGCATCAAAATGTTAAACTGGAGATCATTTGGAAATGACTCCCTGCAAAGAAAGAGAAAGGACATCAGTGCACATCATCTCCATTGAGATGGATTCAGGAAGAAAGCAAGACATGCTGGACCACCTTGAAAAGGACTCTGTTCACCAACCCTTGTATTGTTCATAACTTTTCTTATACTCTTGCATGGCACAGCAAGTCAGACTTAAATACTCTAACCTAAAATATCTTGATTATACACTTGTTATATCTGGTGTATATCAGCTCAGTTTTTTCCAGCACCTTGTATTAGTTTTTATAACAGTTAAATACAATTAAACCAAACAGTTATCTAATCTTAATGTGATGTAATTTTCCTCTTATACACCATCTGATACATGTCACCTGATCAAAATATCTCTATTGTCTGTAATAGATGTCTGTATTACACCAATATCAGGGTCTACTATATATTATAAATTAGTAAACATTAAAAATAAACTCCCACCTTTCACAAAAATCTACTTAAAAAGGCAGTTTGGAAAAGCACTGTACCTTGTAATATCTAGTGCTTTCTGGACCTTAGCCTGCACAGAGCCAAGCAAATCTGCACCCATTTTCTTCAGGAGCTGTGTTAGCAATACAAACAGCCAGTCCTGCAGGTCTTCTTTGTGGACGTGAATAAAGTCGACCAGTGTTTCCAGGAACATACTGAATACCTGGAGAGGGAAAGCAGAAGAGAAGACATTGACCTGGACTGACCCTCCAGCTGGCTCTCAGAGATAGAAACACTGACAGAGAAGGCAGAGCTTTGCAGCCAAGCAGGGAGTCAATATCTGGATATAAAGCAAATATCAGCCTTTCCACTGCCAAGTCTCCCCAGCCCCATTCAGAATTACCAGTATTAGTTATCTGTGGAGAGATTTCATAATTGTGTGTTACATGCATTAACAAAATACAAATAAAAAAATCTGAATGTTTGGTAAGCAAGCATATATTGCTAAAATAATAACAAGCATGTTTAAAGTGGCCAAATAAACAAACAATTCACCAGAAGCAGGGTATATAATTAAATGGCAGCCAGAACGGACCTGTGTACCCAAATCACAAATTTTCAAAATTTTAGTGCTACTGTCTCAATAAAGTGTGCCTGATCATTACCCTAAAAACTCAAAAGGTCAACCAATTGGTTTTATAGGGTACAACATACTTTCCTAATTTAGTTTTGACAGCACTCAGTCCACAATATGGCTGTAGGAAGCACAATACAGTACTGCCATGGACTAGATGAAGGTACAGGTCACTCTTCAAGTTATGGTCAATAAGGATGTATGACAGCAGTTTACAGATGTGTGGATTCATACCACAGGGATTCAAGAAACTAAGAATCTTCCACCCTGATGTACTGTATTTAAAATGAGTGCGAGGGAACCCACCAATTTACAGTGTTGACTTGAGCTCTAGATAGAATACAGCTCTTTCTCTACGAGATTAGATTCTGCAATCACCAGACTGACAGAAAAACTGACATATTATAGATCTTCAATAGAAATATATAATATAAATGTGTTTTCTTTAGATGACTAATACAAAAAAGGACAGATTTTTTTCACATTTTTCCATGGGTGAAGCAATTTATTCTTAATATCTCGCTGTAAACATTGTAGTCGCCACATGCTTAAGATTAATTGCACCAAGCATCATACAATGTGGACAGGTATGGCTAGTACAATGAAATGTCAGTGGATTAATAAAAAAAAAAAAAAGCATTCCATACTGTTTATTATTATTTACACAACATTTTGTGAACCACACAGGTTTTTCCAAGACATAACAAACCAAAGTGTGTATGTGTATCTCTATCTCAACTCTCACTAATACAAATTAAGGGACCAGCAAAAATATTTATATTACTTGTCAGTAATTCTTATTATCAGGAGTCCAAGCCAAATGCATGCTGTCAAATGTACTGAAGTTACAGCAACACTGACATCAAACTTAATTACAGTACCATCAAAAGTACTCTGCATTTGATTGAAAACACAGTTGTAAGTGAACTTTTAAAATCTGCATTCTGGTATTAAGCAAATTGGAAATGCTTTAGACTTGCATCCACAGTTTGCTGTTCATAGGCCTGTATTATTGTATACCATTATTTCAGAATGGTTGAGGTGGTGATCACAAGAATGTTGCAGCAACATCATTCTTTTTCCTGTACATGGTGTATTATCCATCACTTTCAACACCTCCACTTTGTAAGCAAGGACAGTGCATGCTTTTTTGCGGCGCTTTATGGAAATGGCATTGATGTGTGGTTATTTTACTTTTTTTCTCATGTTTGGCCTGAATTAGTTTAGAGGTGACCTGAATTGCTCTACATCTGAGAGTATGATCTGAGATAGGAGCCCCAAGGTCCTTCTTGCCAAGAACCTTCCAATCTGGAAAAAATATAATCGCAACAAATTTCAGCAGGATGTTTGAAGATCTTCCAGCTAACCAATGTGAAAGGGGTGAGTTTGCCTTGGATACCTTCTTGATGGCATAAAGCACTTGTCCAGAGCAGAACCTGGTTTTGATGTTTCTTCAGCTATGTTGACTCACACACACACACACAACAGCGTGTCTATGTAGTGGTTCATTTCTATCCTTAGCAGTTTACTTATCCCCCTTCTGATTTAAGCCTTTCCCTAGTAATCTAGCAGATGACCAGCCTGAAAAACACATTCAGAGCAGTTTAATGAAACTAGGCAGCAAGTACTGGGACAGCCACCTAATAATAAATATGTATTATTATTATTATTATTATTTATTGTTATTATTTATAGTAGTCATTAGACAGATCAAAGACATGGGTCTGTTTCATTTTGTTGTGCTGGCTGGCATATTATAGAACACTTAACAAATGAATATATGTTTTATATCAGCCTGTTTGAGCATTTAGTGTTTTAAATCATATAAAAAAAAGTATATCTATATGTAGATAGACAGATAGACAGATAGATAGAGATAGATAAACACACACGTGTATGACAATTATTTATTTTGGCGACACAGTATTTGCCAGGTTTAAATTAACTGATTAGGTTTCAGTTGTCGGTAACAGTCTGTCTGTCAGCATTGTATACCAACAACGTTATTCAGTGATATATAAATATATATATACATTTTTTAAAAAGTACCTGTAATAGGCGAATTTCACTAATGGAGAAGAATATTATTCTTGTTTTGCACACACACAATACCCCGCCCCTGCGTTACCAGAGGAAGTCAGGAAGCAATTGGCGCGGCGCACAAACAAACTAGATTCTGATAAAAAGTCTGGTATATTTAAGCATTAAACAGTTAAGATGAGAATGTTTGATTGTCTGCAATGAAGACGTTCTACTGTCTGAAGCGCAGTAAGGGAAGGTCCAAAATAGGTTGTTTTGCATCTAAAAAGGATAATTCAGCTTGGCAACAGGCAAAAATTTAATCTAGAAATATTAAGGAACAAAATGATACCAAAAAAACCTTAGGTCTGACGGGGGGTGCAGCCAACTCAAAATCCAAGGGCTTTGAGTTTTGGCTCATGGCACTCTATGGCAAGTTGAAAAGCATCATAGGATCAGGAGTCGCAAAAAAACAGCACCAAAATACAGCAGAGAGATGCTAATGTGGACGAAAGTGATATTTCCCAATATCCTTTATAATCAGCTGTTCGAACTGGGGCAATTACTTGAATTCAAAATTTTCTTTTACAAACAGGAAATTAGTGTGAAGTGAATTCATATTATAAGTAGTACATTTTCAATAAGTGACTGCTGAATTTGGCTGGGACCCTTTAGAAAATTCATAACAGGATATTTGTTTCTATTAATGAGAATTTGGAGATATATATTTCAATTTCACCATCATGCAAGGGACAGGTTTACACCAAATATTGAACAAACTTACTCTCTACAGAGAGTTCCAACACAGGGGAGGGCATGCAAAAAAAAAGAGATAAATACATCAATTAGTTTCCAGATATAAAACCTAAAACAAAATCAATTTAAGATTCTGCAAATACATGGCTTATTCCTACAGGTTCATGACATGTGTCAATCTTCCATCACTTCTGCAGCACTCTTGATCTTAAAATAAGTAAAATAAGCCACACAAACACATTTTCATGATATTAAAATTACATTTCTATGATGTTTGCGATGGTTCTGTTGCTCCAATATATTGGTAACTTTTCAAAATCAAGTGACAGTGCTTTTTGCAAGAGAGATAAAAGTTCCCATTGTCACATTATTTGAATGGATCGCGGAAGTCTGTGCAGCGCTGGCAGTAGCTTATTGGAGCAACCAGAACCATCATTAAAAAGGGTATATCAATTAAATGAGACAACAGAAGATACTTACTCTTTAAAATAGCACTTTCATAAACTGGGAAAACAATTACAATATCAGCACGCTGCTATCAAACAGGACATTTCTGCCCATTCCATGAAAACAAAAAATTCAACGGAAATGTAGATGTTAATGAATAAAGCAATACTAACAGACGGTAGACAGGAATCTCACTGGGATGTCTTTTAGAAAATATCTCAAATTAGTTTAATATACTACTCTGTAACTTAATATTTCACTATTTAGAATTTGTGTCAGTATAAGAGTTTCTGCTAGTGCCACAATACAGTGAAGCAGTAGACACATTTGTTTATTAGTTTTGTCTAGTAAATCCCAGTTACATCAATTGTAAAAAAATAAATAAATAAATAAAATACATTAAGATTATGAACTGGCAAATGTGGGTTAAAAAAAACATTAAATAAGAATGTACACTATGCTATAAAAACTGGTGATTAACAAATCTAGGAAATAAACTGCAGACAACACATTGTATCCACTAAAAAAGGTCAAGTTTCTGACTATCACAGAATGACGTTCATGCTTTAAACATTGGCACATACCTTGCTGTGTGGGTCTGCAAACATTCTCGTGAAGATTTCACACAGCCTTTTCAATTCTACACGGCTGTAGGAGGGCAATAAACAAAAGTGATACCGGTTAATCCAGGTAAAACCTTTACAGATACAAATCTATCATTCATTATTTTATGTACTCCACCGATAACGTGCTTTAGCTCTTTTCCTTAAGACGTTCCCACTTTAGTTTAAATCAAATCTTGTGATTAATGGGTTACCGATCAGTGATATCGCCATATGTATTAAATAACACTGAAAGGCATAAGGCTAAAACTAAGGTTGGCCAAAGTTGTCCCTCCAAGTCATGGACTCTGTTCCAACCCTGTTCTAAATGGTTTAATTCAAGCAAACCTCCATGCACAACCTACGGTAGTTCATTATTCAATGATTACTGTTATATCTTGAGTGGAATTGTCCTCAAGGACCATGATTGGGTAGTTTGTTGGCTGTGGGCACATTTGTGTTTTATTCATAAGGTTGACATTTATATACCACATTTATTCCAAAATTTAAATTGAAATTACATTAAAATATAGGTTTATCATATGGTACAAAATGAGATTAGGAGCACACAGAGCAGCTGATAATGAAATGGCTTTAGGTTTCTCTCTTACTACGACAACATCAAAAAGGTGCTGAACAGCTAGCCTTTGCTTGTCTTAGCCACACCTCAGCGTTCTCTGGTTCTTCAGCAGGTTCTGCAGTCCCAGGAGTCCCTCCTTTCTCTCAGACCAGTTGGAGCTAGCACAGCGGTTCAGGACCTCTGCCACATCCTCGGTCTGCCGCATGTAGGTGGGGATGCTGCCGTTGCGGGAGCTGTAAGAACGCTCTGAGCAGGCACTGGAAGCGTCGCTGTTGGCATCGTCATCCGAGTACATTCCATAGGATTCATACCTCCTCCTTGCAGGCTTCTTCTGCAGGACAAACACAAAGGGCAAAAGTTTACTGAGTGTGCTGCAATGTTTTGTATTTGTTACGGGGGTGGTTGAAACTTTCTTGGTTGACCCTGGGTGTAGACATGTAGCTGGAACTGTTTTTTATTTTTATTTTTTTAATTTGTGCGGCCAATTATTATACCCCCCCCCCCCCCCCCCCCCCCAGCAATTCCCCACACAACTCAGGAAAACAAAAGGTTCAGTGTGCGTCTTCCGATCGCGAGAGCGGGTGTCAGCAACCTTCTGGCCTCTGCCGGACAAAGGCCAGCACTGCAAGTGTCCGCTCTTGAGCTCACTGGGCGCCTGGCCAGCATGGTTCGCTGTAGTACAATGAGGCAAAAAGGTACCTGCTGATTTTGCCTCCCTAACCAATGGGAGTGCCAGAGCCAATGCGACACTCCCTTTGGAATTCCCAGGGAAGACCAGCTATTTCGCACAGCCAGGACGTGAACCTGCGCTGTATGACTCGCCCTGCACACCGCATGGCTGTGCTTTTACCAGGTGAGCATTTAGTGCTTCAGCATTAAAATTTAACTTTGCAAAATTTGATAAAAGAGGAGGCCCCCTTTACAACATTTTTCAGATTTTGCTGGGATTACGGTTATAACATACACACATAACTAAGTTAGTTTAGCAATGTATAAAAGGAAGTTAAAATGTGTTATTAGGTCATATAAAATTTGCTCTGATTAGGCACATGAGTTGAGAACTGGTTTAGGCTAATAATTTTACTGGTATAAATAAATTAAAATCTGCACTATTCTATGGGTAGTTAAACTTCAGAACATGTTCCATCAGATTCCCTGTGCAACTTGGGATTTAAAATGTGTATTTATATTTTTCAGATGTGAAAAGCTTAAATATCAAGGTAAAGTTCTTCTTGCAAATGGATTTTAGTGAACTACAGATAAATACATGCAATGTCTTTTAAGAGTTGGAAAGTTTTAAAGCTCTACCTTGCTCCTTATGTCTCCTAACAGCTGACAGCACAAAAAAAAAAATAAGAGGTTAGCAGAAGCAAAGTTTTGTTAGCAACAATGAGTTAAGTAAAATTAGTGGGGGTCCATTTTAGTTTAACATTTATTTCAACAATAAAACATTGGTCATATTTGTATGCAAATTAAGCATGTCTTCTTACCGTTGTATGTGGAAAGGTTGTAACTGATTGCATCTCCTACCATATTTGACAAAGAATAGAATTTCTTGTTTCTAAAATATGTGTTGTTTCTTTCAGTGAACCACTGAATAACGGAGCAAGGTAAGAATACAAGAAATTAAGTAATTCTATTGCAGCCTGATGCAGCCATGGAACACTGAGAAGAAACTGCAGAGTGAGCTTACAATAAACTCCAGCAAATGCATTATATGCTAAACTAATACAAGTGAGCCATTGGTGAGGAACTTAACCGGTAAAGTCACCTATAAAAACATTTTACACTGTGGAGGCCAAGCTAAATGTGGCAAAAGTGAGCTACTTGATGAAAACAAACGATTAGAACATGCGACAGAAGACTCACTAAAAAGTAATGGTGCAAATGTCAGGTCTGCCACAAAATGCATCGCAGAAGTGCTTTACAGCCTGCCCTCTGACATCGAATACCATCGAACATGCTGGACAAACTATATTGTGCTTGGTACAAGGAGCCCGAGCACAAAGGAACTCTGTGAATGAGATTGCCGCCAAGTCGGAGTACCTGAATCTCTTAAAACTTGCTTGAGGGTGGTAAGATACTGTCCACCGATGATGCGCACAAGGCATACTTCATATTGAAATCACACAGGTGTGAAAGTTCACCTTTTTGTCAATGTGATACAAATGATCAAACAACATTGACTTTATCCATGGTCTTAGTAGCAGTGAACCAGATTTCTTTTGCTTGAGTGCCACCAAGATAGCAGCATTGAGGGTGCCGTTAGTGAGTCTCACATTGATGGTGACATGAAAATAATTTGTGCACTATGCTTCAATGGATTCTGGCAGGTGTGGCAACCAAGCGTCAGACAGAAAAAGCATACAAACAATGTAACACTTAACCAGTAATGCAAGTCGAATAGGCTCTCTATAGATCAACTTGACAGTATACAGAGAGAGGCAGATACCTGAATAATACTCTACGTTCTTGACACTACACAGAGAGGTGCCACATCAATCTGTATTTAGTGTCCTGCTATGAATGTGCTAGAGCCAGCTTTGTGGAGCTTCCAGAGTTTCGGCACTGCCACATCATTACTCGTTCAAACAGAATACAAGCAGCGAATCATTACATTGGGCCCAATATATGAAGCTCTGAGATAAAAATAGTTTCAGCACTTTCTGGATTCCATGCCTTTAGCGGATGCAATCAAACTGGCACATTTTGTGGGAAATCCAAAATCTCCTGCTGAAATGCATTGTGGAAAAAAAATGATCACATTCTAGAGGCATTTGGCAACCTCGGGAGAGTGCCAAACCAGGAAGAGGATGTCAGAGCGATGGAGCGTTACATAGGTCAACGCTATGTGCCTGGCACAGCAATCTCTTCTGGTGAAAGAAATGCTTGGTTTCTCTTCAGTAAGTGCCAGTACACTGATGAGAAGTTGCCAACAACAATGACAGCTTTGTATAAAAATGAAACTAATGCTTTATTGCAGGAATACGTATTTCACTAGAAAGACTGACCCTGAAAACATATGTATAGAAACCAAAAGTGTAAATCTATGTTGTCTATTGCAAAACGGTAGTATACATACATACATACATACATACACACACAGAGAGAGAGAGAGAGAGCTATAGCATCATATTTAATTTGCATAAACATTACTGAAATTATGTTATGGAAAACAAATCTTTTCCCGTTTAGCGTATGGTATATAATAGATTCCAGCTAATAAACCAAATTGATCATTTCATTCCCACGGGACCCATTTTATCGATACCAGTCCCCCCACTAAATCGTGAAGGGCAGTTATCCAAAACTGCTACATGAAACAGCTTTACAACAAATACAAACTGTTCAAGACAAACAGTGACCGACTCATCCATTAATACCCAAGTATGAAAAAGTAACGTTTATGTATGTATTAAAGGGCTTCTCATTGTTTGGGGAAGGGACATACCAATGCATCTGCTAGTGCCTCCTCTACATCAGAGCCTGTGTTGAGAACCCTCATGGCACTCACTGAGGAGGACAGTCTATTTGACTGACTGATTCCATGCCCAGAACCTACAAAACACAAAATGGACTGTTAACGAATTACAAAGAAAAACACAGCTTATTAAAAGATGCTGTATATTTCTCTCAGGTATAGTGCTTGCACACACTGTATGCACATGCACATTCAGATAGATTTCCAACAAGTATTTAGACAGTATTACGACATACATCTTTACCCATCTTGAGTTTTTGAAGTTTCCCCTTAGCAAAATATTTGGCTGAATTTACCCTGATATAAGTATAAAGCATCTTTAAACCATGATAGGCTTAAATGAATGATCAGCATACAGAAAGTTAGAAAGAAGGGTAACACACGGGTTGAGGGTGGCTGATGCTATTTAATAAAATGAAAACAAAACAAAAAAATAAATCATGAACATGCCAGTATACCAAGAGCACATTCGAACAGCGATGAAGCAGCATGTTGCAGAAAGTTACAAATGCCACATAAAAACAGTAGTGCTAAATAGCCTGTCCAGTTCCTCCATTGTTTTGGATAAATAAATACAAAATTAAACCGCACATGGCTTTTACACCCTTAAGTTTGCGTGTTCTTAAAGCGGAAGTAGCAGGGTTCTGAAAATTACAGCGTTACACGTCCCCACATGTTGCGAATAAATAAACATCCTGACAACTTTTTACACTTTAAAGTCTGTTTCAAAGCTCTCTTCAAAATGTCTGCTCTAGTGCACTGATAATGTAAGGATCATTGTCAGACAGGTAAGAAAGCAATAACGATCCATGATGTGGTACGGAACTGAAAGACCAGAGCACTTGTTATGTTTTTACGCTCTTCCTGAAGCAATTTGGAAGACACATCTCAAACTCCAGTACACTGATTTGTAAAAGTGATCAGGATCTAACCAGAGAGAGAAATACTAGTTACATTATTTAAAACAGTTGTAGCAACATGTGGGGATGTAGAACGCTATATTTTTTTGGAACCCCACTATTTACTCTTTATTTGAATAGTAAAAAGTGTTTTTTTTTTTGTTTTTTTTTTTTTTAACGCTGCAAACCATAATAATGGTGTTTTTTCTTTAGGCCATAGAAGAATTATAGAAATTTACAGGAACTTTGCTGTAATCAACATATTTGCATCTTTCTGTAGCAATCTGCCAAAAACTAAAACACAGTCATGGAGGACTACATTACAATAGTCTAAGTATAACAATAATTAGAAATAAAACTAGGAGGCATGCTTTATATGGACAACCCAAACTGAAAACATAAATTTAAAAAGTGCATGGAGCTTTGTGGACAGATGGTAGCACTGTGTTACTCAATCTTCACCTGCAGCCCCCAAAACATCAGACGTGTAGAGGGCACCTGTGGACCTGGAGTGATGTCTGGAAACTGGAATTAAAAAGGACCATACAGACCCTGTCTATTACTGTGAGGGTTAATATAGTGCAGTAAACATTAGTTAGTACACTACAATCTATCTATCTATATCTAGCAATGTGTTTATATATATATATATATATATATATATATATATATATATATATGATATATATATATATATAATATATATTTGACATTTATTTCGCATTTAGTTTTTTGCAGTTTAAATCAAAATTATCAAAAAAGGCAAATATTAAAAGGCTATTTAAGTGTTTTCTCTTGCTTTAAAAAAGTGAGCAATAAACCCCATCTAAAATGGTTTTCATGAACTGTTAACCTTATATAATACTTCAAAATGGGCCATACATTAAAAATAAATAAATAAATAATTCTAAATCTTCCAACAGTCTTAAACTTTTGTAATTAGGCCCCGTAAAATGTTTGCCAGTGGAATTTTCTTCCCAATATATCAAGGTGATACAGGTGTATTGCAGTGCTCAATAATTAAATACAGCCAGAAGAAATCCTGCATCAGCTGAAAACAGATGCTACTTTTTTAATGTAAAAACTGCTGAAGGAGGCCAAGGTGAAGAATGCTCTAGAATAGAAAGCATGCAACACATTGGTGATAGTGACAATATTTTGATCGCTGCCTTTCCTTTATACAATATTCCTTTAAAGCAACTTACACAGAAACACTATACACATTTTTTAAACTAAAGGAATTACGTATTTGTTCTATATTTAACCATCATTTAAATACCTGCTTTTTAATTTTCATGTACAGATGCCAGATTTTAAACCTTTTACTCTTTACACCAAGGTGAAGAAAAAGGTATATAATCTGGTTTATGATTTCTACTAAAAGTGAACACAAAACTGCAACTTCAGATCAACCACAGTTCAGCGTGTAACCCTTAAATATATACTTAACCCTTTCCACCTCGTGACAACCTTTGAATACAGCTCGTTTGAAGTCACCAATGTGTCTAAATTTTAAAATCAGGTATAGGTTGATTTGTAAATCCCTATAAGAAACACAATGGTTCTCTTTACAAATAGTGATTACAAGCAGAGTCACTAGAGTTAAAGGGTAATGATTTTAGCCATAACCTTCAGGACACTCGAATAGACTGTATTTTCTGTACTAAATGGTAGATTCAAGCAAAGGTTGACCGCAGATGCCACCAAGAGACTGAGGTAAAAGTGTTAAAAGGGTTGAATGCAAGTCATATTGTTATATAAATCAAGCTATATGGAATTCCATTTTATACCACCTGGCAGACATGTGTAATGGGAGCATCCACTAACGAGCGCTTAGGTGATGCCTTCTTGCGGGTACTAATGCAGCAAGGTTCCTGCCCACCGGCTGCCTGTTGAACTTTGATATACAGAGCAGCTTCTTATTTATTTTGAGCTGCTGTTGTGTGGTTCTGTGGCTCTGGGAGTGGGACTTCAACAAACAGTTCTGGTAAGCTACCAAGACACTGCTATAGTTGCCAAGCCTTGTGGCAAAAATTGAGTAAGCTTTCTTGAGAATGGTCGCCGACACCCTGCATTGTTCATTCAGGCAGACAGACAGAGTTTTTATTCAAAAACGCTACCTCTGGAGCTTGCACCAGTGATGCAAGAGCGGCATCTACCGGAGCAAAATTAACCAAGCTTCTCTGCCCCATGCAAGCTGTACAGCACCCCTAAGGAACGTGAAGCAACAGGCGCTGTAGCCGGGTGACCCCAGGATGAATGGACCTCAAAAAGAAAGTCTGGGTGCACTGGAGAAAACACATGAGAGCAGGATTATCCTTAAATATAGTGTTTCCTCTTGTCATCTACAGGCCATGGAACCTGTAAGACGTTTGTGGCTCTCTTAATCAGCGACATAAGCTCTGCTGACAATGACATGTGCGCTACTGCTATTGCGCTACAGGCACAAAGGGAGTAGACAGAGCGGTGCCAACACATTGCCCTGTTAGGCGTCCACGTCCCAGAGCTTGTCCAGCTTCTCAGAGCTCTCCGATCTAGTGGCTCTTTCTCCTCTTTAGGTGGGGAAGCTGGAGGAGGTGAGAGAGAAGGAGATGTTTTCCTGCTCTCCCAAACACTGAGCGCTTGGGAGGATACAACTCTTTCTTTGAGAGGAGGATAAGGGAGCCTTGTCCAGGTGGAATGGACGGAGATTGCAGAGAGACTCGTTTCTCCAGTGTGCACTTAGAACAAGATGCACAAAACTCACAAGAGTTGCGGTTGGCGAGTGCCTCCTTAGCATGCTCCGGACCCAAATGGGCAGCGCATCTGCCGTGCCTATCCTCCATGGGGAGACCAGTCTTCCACATATCGCAAGAGTGAAACCCTGACAATGTAGCAGTAGTGGTGTACAAAAATGTAACGACCACTCAGCTGTAACTACTATAGTAGCGCTTGCTGTACAATCCAAAGAACTGCTGAGCCATAATTACTGTAACAGTATAGCGTATAGTAATAGTAACCAGAAAAGACTGTTGACCAGCAATGTTGCTATGCAACCGATAAAAGTACTGTAATGAGTCAACAGTGGCAAGTCACTGTGTCCAGATCCGCTGATACTACACAAGGGATGGTACTTCACCTTGGTTACTTTAAAAGTACCTGCACAGTTCCTTAATAAAAATAAAAAATTTCAGGCCCAGCTACAAGCACCACTTCAAGATACTTAAGCCTTGAAAATTAAGGCATTAATCATTATGGGAGTGAATAATTTGCAGGTTTATAAAATAAATACATCTGTTAAATATCCTTCACCAAGTTTGGTTAGACAAACTTTTTAACGAACTGTCTTACTGTTTGAAAAATGTTAATATAATACTCCTTATAACCATTATTTGTATGCTTACAGTATTCCATCATGTATCCACCCATCACACATCCACCCTAACCGTTTATTGTCCATGATGAAGCTCTTCAGCACAGTGTGTGAGAGAGAGAGAGCGAGAATGTGAGTGTGTGGGCGAGAGAGAGCGAGAGAACCAAAACCAGGGTTGGATACTGAAGAGTAAGTAAGTCGAAACCGCCAACAGCCAGACTAGCAGCCAGAATTAATTTATTATTGAACAGAGAATATTAGTTCAGAGGATTGTAGATTCCACCAAAGTTTTCGTACACTGTTGCATGTACTCTGTGCTCTACCACTGCTGGTAGTGTCATGTGAGCTATTCAGTGTCCGTCTCGATCTTTTGCCCGTCACTCAGCAGCGAATGCACGCACCCACACGGCTACCCTGTCACAAGCATTAATACCCGTCATCTTTCTAAACAAGGGATTTAAGGAAGCTCCCCAATAAAAGCTGAATTTCAAAATAATAATTGTGTGAATACAGTAATTCTTACAACTGTGTAAATTGGTATTTAAAACAAGATTAATTTATCCGACTTTTTACATATCCACCCTTACTCTGGTCCCACCGCAGTCGGATACGTGACGGACTGCTGTAGTTGACATTTGGCTATGCCAAGATGCTGTTTGTTTCTGTAGTAAACGGTACACATTCAGGAACCTAAACTCTGTGGACAACATTGTATCAAGGCATTTTAATAACAATTATAAACAATACCATGCAAAAGCAAACAGAAGCCCCTCAACTGTGAACCAAGAGTAGGCAGAGGCACTCTACTATTACCCAGTTTAAAGATCACACACAGAACATATTGAATACTACTTTTTTGATAGAGGAATGTCACGGTATGCCAATTTGTCTGTATAAAACAGTTTTTCCTTTTTTGGGAAAAAAACTGTTCCTCTAGCAATTAAAATAAATAAAATGACAAAAACTTTATTGTTGCTGATGTAACATCACAAAGCCTATACAGAGACAACACCCAATGAACAGAATAGCACCTGCTACAGGCTGGGAGACGGACGAAGCACTGTAACCGCCACTGCATATTCTACTCTGATGTTTCACACCAATGTGGAAACTGTTTAGAATATACAGTGTGATATCACAGAAAGCAACCCTGTCCTCTTTATCAAGGACATCTGGAATCAGGAAGCAACCCAAGGATGCATTTTTACAACCTCTGAAATGACCTGCAATTGAACTTCGAGACTACAGCTGGGTCAGCCCCAAAATGGCATTTAGAGAAAAAGTCACATGCAACAATTTGTGATTCATTCACAAGCCAATTTCATGTAACATGATCCTGCAAGTCATTCAGGATGCCATATGTAGTACAGGACAGGACAAAAAGCCACAGCATCTGCAAAATTATGTCTATGAAATCACAGCCCACGGTGCTACATTTTGAGTGACTGCTGCTATGCGCATCGTGATCATATTCGTGCAGCGCACTGTATTGCTCAAATTGCGGAAATTGCCCTTTGCAAATGGTTTTGTTAAATCAGTGTGTGGTGGGCTTTTTAAAAATGCCATTTATAAGACGGAAGCGTACTGTGTAGTCAATTCTGTTTAAACAGAGAAAGGTATGATAAGTAGTATTCTTTCCAGAAGGGTTTGAAGGACATTGGACGTAAGCACATAGGATATAATGGCCCTCTATTAAAGTGTATTTAAAACAGAGGAGTGTGGGAGGTAGGGGGATGGAAGGTGGAGAGGGAGGGAGGTGATGCCATGCACTACCGGGGGCTGGGCAGGGCAGGGGGCTGGGTGTACTTACCAAGGGGCTGGAAAGAGCGGACAGGGCTTGTGTCCCTGCTGCTTTCTCGGCTGGCCTCCCGGCTACAGCCCTGACTCATACTAGGACGAGGAATGCGGCTGCCTCGCGCTAGCAGGAATCAGGGAGGACAGAGAGCAGCCATAAAATATTAAAACAAAAAAAAAAAAAAAAAAAAAAGAGAGAAAAAAAACAGAACAGTTGTAATATTCACTCGCAAGTGCTGTTCGTTGCATCGCATTGCATTAGTCTTAGCAATGGCTAGAGTTGGCTCATTTTTTGCAGGTCCTCTGTCAGATGAATTAAGTAATAAAACACGAAGGCGGCTTTACCACCTGGTAAGGCCCACCTTGTGCCATTACACATCCCAAGCCAAAGGCGAGGACATTTAACATAACAAGAAGGGGCTTACCAGACAGCAAAGCCATGTTGAGAGTTTTATTTTTATTAGAAAATTGATATGTTAAAAAGATTATATTTAAAGTTTTTCTGTTTGCTTTTGTGATTTTATGCAGCACTATTTTTTGTTGCTATAGAATACAAATGTTTTCCTCAATATTTCATGAGTAATGCAGGTTACTTAGAATTCCATGTGTGCTCTGGTAGCCTTCAGGCTTCAGTATCCCAGTGGTGGGCAATGTTGCGTCCTGGGTATTTCCAATTGAGTCAGTAACTCAACACAAAAAATGAACTGTTCAGGTACCTCTTATACAAAAGCAAACATGGTTTGTGAACAGTTTGTAAAACATGTAAATAAATAAAATTACAGGTAACTCTTTTTAAAATTAGGATTTGAGACCTGCAGGTAATGAATTATTAGTAATTACATTTCAGTAACTTGTTCACAGTGTGTTTATTTTAAAGTGTATTCAAAGCCTCCTGAAAGTAAAAAATCAGACTGAATCTAGTTTGATTTCAACTTGTCGTTCAAACTGGAGACTAGTTGCTATTGTGGTTACTGTATTATTGGTTTTTTTTTTAAAACTTTATTTGCTAATTTAAATAGATATATTGAACATATAAGACAGCGATGAAGCAGACTTGGTTTACATTGACAGATAACATTTAAATGTTGATAACATTCAAGCAGAAGAAAGGTAAAATACATGAATATTGTATATTGCAAATCTTATACAAAATCAATACTTTGTAATCCCAGTTGAATGGGGAAACTGCAAACTTCAGGAATACCATTAGCCCTTCACTAAACAATAGGTCAAAAACCTGCTGCCACGACAGACCACAGCAGGTATCAGGAGACCTCTGAGGGGCCCCGTCCCACTCCTTCTGAGATTATATATATATATATATATATATATATATATATATATATATATATATATATATATATATATATATATTTATTTATTTATTTTATAAACTCTATTAATTTATTTGATTAAAGCCTTCCAAAACTTCCTGAAGCATAGGACAGTGATTCCCAGCTTTAGTAGGACCACAAATACAGTTACAGCCTCAATGAATGTAAAGCTGCGTTTCCAGATCCTGCCCTGTAGACCATCCTTGAAGAACAACAGTGCCGTTCCAATGACTGTCCTCCCATTACTTTAGAATGGTAAACATACCGTTCTTTTAGATTCTGCCAGGCTCAAAACCCAGAAAGGATGTCAAAGTTGGGCCTGGGGTGTAATCTTGAAGGGATTCCATCTACAATTCCTGAATATTTCATTTGTTATCCTTTATACAGCCGTGTGTGTTTTCTCATTTCTGATTATATCACTATATACCAGGTTTACTAATTTCCTTTTTCAACCATGGGGGCTACTCCTGCAAGCTACATTTCTGAAGTGCGGTGGTGTTAAACATGATCACGCACAACTAATTGCTGCCACCAACCAAATGGAAATTCCACACAAAATCAGTTAGATGGGAAAGAAATTAGAACACTCGTGGTGATTACTCAAACAAAGAAATTTAGTTCAGGGGTCTTTTCGGAAGCAGACACAGTGGTTTAAAAGAGACTTTTTCTTGGAATATCTTTATGGCAAGCATGGTAAATAATGAAGTTCTACAGAGAATGACAGAAAACAGAATACATCAATTTTCTTTTGGTATTTCTAAGAAATTAAACATTACCAGTAGAAACCCTTTAAATACCTGGCATCTTAAGACAGCATGGTAAACAAAAACATGCCTTAGAATGGCAACACTAGGCGGGAGAAACGTGAACAAACCACAGAAAAGTGAACCATGCATATATGGTAGGCTACCCCAGGTAATACTTACAAACTGACATTTATTTTTCAATGGATCTTAATGGTCTTATTAATGCTGAAAATCTGTGACTTTTTGTTTGATATTTTTAGGAAAGCATAATGCCATGGCACTAGTTATTACATGCTCATGCCCTGCCTTTGAACAGAAATAGCCACTTCTGTGCATAACTCATACAAGACAAAATAAAACATTTTGATTGATATTTGGTGACAGAAGGGCAAGCAGGACCCCTGAAACACAAATCACCTCAATATTAACTGTTAAAAAAGGCATATCTGTTTACAGCATCTTACATTCTAATTTTGGCATTGACAGATATTAGCCATGTTTAATCAACTAAAGCATTCTAAGCTCTGTAACAAATTATTATTATTTTTTATATTCTGCAAGCTTGACTGTGCATAAGAAAAAAAAAAAAAACCGCAAGATAAAATGAATTTAATCCATTATCCCCTTTAAAAAATATATTTATTTTTTAAACCTTCAACGTGTCCTGTTATCTTTCATGCCATCACATAATAGCAATAGGGAGAAAGAAAACATGGCTTTCTAGCCCACATCATAAAAACCACAATCATGTAAATCAGCCTCAAAATGCAAAACACACATTCTGTATGTTTAAGTTTACAACTGCCTTAACAATACAGTAGATGTCTACCAATGGAAACACACCATAAATCTGTAGAACTACAGATAAAATAATACCTTGCATAATAAAGAGCAATTAAATACAAATTGTTTACCTTTAGTATGTTCTATTTCGTTTTATACGACAGCCTCTACCATCAACATTTCAACAGGAGTACTTTAACTGCATCCAAAATGGTATTTTACAGTTTTGAAAAAAATCTGTGTATTAGCCTTGCTCACCTCCTCTACTTCCGCCATTGTAGATTGGCTGATGGCTTGACGGTGCTACAAGAGAGAAAGTAAAGTACAGGATAGTTAGAAAAATTATTGTAAGCCACTGAAGGCATCACATGCAACGGCTTGGATGGACTGCAGTTTCTTACCTACGGACAGACGTGTTGGGCTGGAGTCTCTGCTGCAGCCCTGACTGCGAGGTATTTTGCTGCGATTCTGTGCGGAGCCCGCACTGAACAGCACTCTCTGGACTCCGCTGCTCATGGTACTGAGTGCAGTGCTTGTCAGAACTCTGCCAGGGGAGCCTGAGCGACTGCCAGCTACCGGATAAAAAAATAAATAAATAAATAAATAAAATAATGACATGCTAGTTCTGTACCTGTTTAAAGGCTTTGCATTTAAAAAGAAAAAAAAAAAATGTACATGGAAGTGATCCCCCATGCCCTAAATAAGGAATTGTGAGATCCCCATGTGATCATAAAAAAAGGTTTGACATATGCATTCCAAGAAATGTCCCTGAAGAAAATGGTCCTTCTATCACAAAAACCTCACAAAACTGAAGTTACTGTAAACTAACAAGATTACAACAGTTTATGCAAAGTATGCTGTATACACACTAGGGATGTAAATAAGACTCCTATTGCATAGCAGTCTGACCCGTTCCAGGTTTTAACGTATGCTAGGATTAGCCCCTGTGTGTAGGCAACAAGCTCAAGTGGGTCTTACTAAACATAGTAAAGACAAGGAAAGGATAAACCTGCTATGCAATAGGTGGAGTCTTTCCATTCCAACACACCTACTGCATTAAGTCTACCTCGGCTAAAATAATTTAACAATTTTTTATACATTTTTTCCCCCCATACATTTCAGATAATATAAAAAAAAAGGTGATGCGTTTTCCCCAAGCAATTACTTAAGAAATGCACTCCCTTAAAGATCACCAAAAAGTAATCCTTACTGAACGTCCAATCAGTGATCGATTAAGACTGTGGAAATTACTCAACGGCATTTCACAAAAAACACATTTTTAGAGATTCAGAGAAGAAATAAAGGCCAAGAAGATTAAAATGGGGAATTAAATAATTGTTTAACTTTCTTCTATTTTACAAAAGACAATACATTTTTTTAAGCAAGTAGATCAAACTACCAAGTGTAAAAATCTGCAATGAAACTGGCCCAGTTCTACTGGGCTATTGTGCCACATCCAACAGCTTTGGCCTGTACAGTATACTGTATACTATGTGAATCTCCAACAGCATGCTGGTTCAGACACTGCACATACACTGTACAGCATAACTGTTAAACATGACAAGTGGAATCTCTGTGATCAAAGTCATTGGGATTCCATATCCTTTTTTTACAGAAGCGATTACAGAACACAGAAGAGTTTCAGTTAACAAATGTTGCAAAGGTTGAATCCGAATTACGGTTTACTGGTATAAAACCCAAAAGCTTAACAAAGACAGACCATTGCACTTTTCACAACTCAAGGATGATTTGAGCGTACTTGCAGTCAACTGTTTGCCTTCCAATTATAAAACACATAAGTTATCATTTAAAGTAGCAAATGCACATCTTTGTGCCTGAAGGCAATAACAGTTAACACCTAAAAAATAAGTAAATAATGTGCACAATTATAATTAGAGGTAAACCAACCCGCAATTTTCAGAGAAGACAGAAAGGCAGATTTCTAATATTAATATAACTAGTAGGTATTTCTTAACTCAAATTTAGTTAAAATGACTCCCGCTAGCTCCCTTCCTACTTCAATCCTGAAATTTGTAAAATAAATAAATTCTGTCTTACTTTGAATTAACGTCGCAGTTTATTTTAGATTGCTAAAAACAGCTGCTGCGCTTATTCAGGGCAGCACTTATTAGTTCTTAGGTTTATTAGTTCCAAGGTTTTTCGAAAAGAGCAATTTTTATTGCATTTTTTTTTACGATATTTGAGGGAGGTGTATATTGAAGTTTATTTCTGCAGATACAACTTGGTCAGGATGGCGAAGAAGTCCTACAACTTTAAACTGAAAGCTGTTGAGCTCGCAGATCATATCAGTGTTTGACTAGGTGAGGAAATATACCAGTGTAGCGTGGAGAGGGAAATGATGAGAGAAATGTCAATTCAACACCATCTGTTTATTTTCCCTTTCTTTTCTTTTCTTACAGCAGTTTCTAAGAGTCGCCGGGCTGAATTCTATAATATACGGTGCGTTTCTCTCTCTTCAACCAGCAAGACAACTAAATTCATTAGTGTGAGCAGCGTTTATTTGTGGATGGCGTCTATTACAAATATGATACTGGAGCGCGGCGCTTATTCAAGGGTGGCGGTAATTCAAAGTAATATAATATCTGAAAGCCGCAAGAAACATCTCTGAAATAAAAAATAAATAAAAAAAAAAAAAAAATAAAAAAATTAAGCATGTCAAGTAAACTAACTGAACAGTTCATATCACCAGCATGCTGCAGTCACGATTTAGTGGCACACGATGAGCAAAACAGTGGCTAGGGCCATCCTGACAGCTTCAGTGCTTGAATACAGATGTGCAATGAAGAAAGGGTGAGGAATGGGTGGTTCTACAGAGTGCTCAGTCTAACAATGACATTGAGGGTGCATGGAATTAAGAGAAGGCTTACAAACACCATGGACACACAGTGACTATCTGTAGAGTCTTACCACCAATGGGGTTAGCTGACTGTGATCCTGAACAAGTGGAAAGGCGGGATTAGGGGAAGGATTATAATCCATGGACAGGGAGGGAACAAAGCAGATTTAAAACAAAATGAATGGCACATGGAAATTAGAGAGCTTTGGTCAGTTAATAGAAACAAAAACAAACAAACAGCTGCTTTTTTTTTGCTTGCGTGTGTGCAAAAGATGAAGCAAAGCTGAAAAACAAAAATAAGTATACTGCACTTCTGTTGCAAGCTACAACACAACACACTCAGCCAGAAAGAAATACAAAACATCAGTAAGAACACAAAGTAATACCTATGCTACTGTTGTAACGATACAGTACATTATAACACATTCAGCCTGGTAAGAACACATAGTTTAGTTTTTGCTTTTAACAGCTACATGAAGCGTTTTGCTTTTATAGCTGTAAACATTTACTATCAACTATCCTTAGCAGACAAAGACAGGGCTTCATCAGGCTCATGCAAAATGCATCTTTCCCTAGTCACCTCTTCATGTACTTGAAGCCTGAAAGCATTCTCTACAACCAGCTAACATCCCAAATAGATCAGTTTTCACCACGGGGTTAGTGTTCATAGAAAGAAACTGGAGTGTGAAGGATGATTTGGTTAGCCATTATTTCATATCTCATTATTTCAAGATACTTCATATCTTTTGTTAAAAGGTACATCCTAAACCCAGATTTGGATGTTCTGTTAAAGACCAAGTAAAACACTGAAAAACAAAAACATACAGTAGATCTAGACAGATACATATGCAAAATTATAAATAGGATATTGATGGAAAATAACCAACATTCAAAATGCTGATGTTTTAAATTGGATTACGATGACCTTCTAACTGGTTTGCTACCATCTAATTCCATTCCGTAACTGTGTGTAGAAAGGACTGTGTTCCACACACACACAAAAATACAACTACTTAAAAAGGATATTGTTGACATACAGAGTAAACAGGTTGTGTGCTTTTAAAACATTCATACAAATCTTTCTACTGCAAGGGTAATTTGATTTCATTACAAATCTCTCAATGCACTTCTAAAAAGCATATTCATTTGTTTATGGCTGGAGTTTTATCTATTTGCTGGTTTGGCCCCTTATTGCCAGTCGTGCAGAATAAAAACGGGGGATTACTGATGTGTCATTTTCAAGAGGGGAAGAGAGGGCGTGGCACCCAATCTGAAACACAACCCTTTGATTGCAGCAGAGAAGCCAGACTTCTGCATGTGTTGTATTGGCTTCACCTTAATGGATATTTAACCTTCAAAGTGTGTCATGCTTTCATCTCTTATGGTTTTAAATTGCCAAGAAATTGTCTCAGCAAGGCACAAGATTAAGCATGTCTGATAAAAGTTACTGCTAGACAAATTCTGCAAATAAATATCCTGTTGTGTATGACAATAAAACGGAACCCCGCTGCTGTGCAATGGTTTGGAGAGTGACAGTGTGATGCACACCGCAACAAACTGAAACGAAGTGAAAGACAACTGTGTGGCAGAAAGAAACATGTACAGCATTTGCATTTCCTGTAAAGCTAATGACTTTGTTTGCCCATTTCTAATTTTAACAAAGAATACAGAACATTCAGAAATAGGTTTAGATACTTAACCCCAGCTAAGCCATAACATTGACATGCAGCTGTAACCGTGCAGGAATCTGAAGATGCCCTGGTTCCAACCCTTTAGCAGGTGCTGCCTTGCTGCCTAAAATGTTTAGGGGGGGTAGGAGGTGGCTTAAGAATACAATTTGTCAAAGTATCCCTGTCAATATTTAAGGGTCCAATATGTTGACAAATGTTTCCTTTAAAAAATATACACAATCAGCTTTGGCATTTGGTGTTGATGCACCCTTCCTCCAGGGCAAGTAACCTCTTTTTAAAACATGCCACAACATTATTTTTTGAAAAAATGAAGGTTGCCATGAAGGTTAATTTCTATAACTAAGCAGCTTCTCAGATTGAGGGTTCAGAAATAACTTCACTGACCAATACTTTCCAGATACTTAACTAGCCGATTAATAGGGATTTAACTGGTGATTCAATCACAATTAATGCTGTCCACATTAGTCAGTCAGACGTAAGGTTGTGGCAACATTACTAAGAGTCCATAATACGTCTAGCATGCCCCAAGACATTTTGAAAGGGTCTGCAGAGGGAATTATGTGTGTTAATGGATTTCACTGCACTACAACTAACTAATTCTCCAATACTAAAAGTGAATCGGTTTAAAAATTAGGTCTTTGCTAAAGTCAATGTTATACCTTAAAATGACATAAAAGCAAGTGAGAGATGCATGCAGGAGTTCCAAAACCCAATGTGAACATTTTTTGAAAATACCTGGGTTACTTTCTGGAAATTCTGAACCTAAGGCACAAAAAATGTTTAGTGTTTTATAAGCAGTTTTCTAGAATCACTTTAACATGTTTACAACATCTCAAACTACAAAACAAATAGAAAAAGAACATTGCCAGAAATACAAATGATGGGGACTTACGTTGAGACTGAGAAACCACTTTTGTCCGGCTGCGTCCCCGAGAGTCTACCTGACTGCTTCCAATCCCACCAGAGGCTGCCGACAGCTTTGTGCGAACCCGACCTGGAAGAAAAAATAGCAGCTTGAATTTTTGGATAGTCGACTGGAGCACTAAAATGTGTATTATAAGGGTTTAACTCTTCCTTGTTTCATATTCAGCCTTTAAAATGAAGAATAAAATTAAGCTGAAAAACTCAATTCTGGCTGGTATCAATGCAAATGTTATTTATACAGAAATATTTGTTTTTAATACAGTAAATGATAAATCTTAATACATTTTCTAAATTTCAGTTAATGTGGGAAAGTATATACAGTGGAACTCTGACTCCACATAGGTCCACGGATGTGTGAAATCCACAGATAAATGAGGTGTCATTGCGTGTGACTAGAATTCATTAATAAAATACAGAAACAAGCAATGTAAACCAAATTAGCGTTTGCTGGAGATGTATGCAATACAATATATTACGAAGACAGAAGAATGTTTTAAAATGAGTTTACTTGGACAGATGTTACTCCTAGCAAAATCAAAATATGATACACCTCTAACCCTGTTTCCCTAGCCTTTTCTGTTACCAAAAAAAACAGAAATACTACAAAGCTACAAATTCACAAGACATTTTATGATGACAATAAATTAAATTATTCAGCCCATCAGAGCTCACAATTTTCCTATAAACTAAGTCATGTGTCTAGCAGTTAGAAAGTGTTCCTAAAGTGATTAAATAAAGTGTTTAATTATAATATTAAATACTGTTTTTACAACTAAGTGTTGATCAAAAGACCCTGGGATTTCAAACAAGTTATATATATAATCTATATAATATATATATATATATATATATATCTCTATATAATAATATATGATTTATATATATAATTGACTTTAAAACTGAATTTTAAAACTAAATAAAACAAGCCTACTGTGTAATTTTAACTTTTCTTACATTTCAACAAAATACATAACAGGTGGTTTTTTTTTTTTGTTTTTTTTCATAAAAGCTTTTTTAAATAATCTACTGCTACAAGTCATTCTTTTGAACCTTCAGAAAGCCCATCACAGTCTTTTGTTTCAGTGAGGTAAAATGTTGGGTTTTACAAAGTAACTGCCTCAGGAGAACTAACTTTACAGAATCGGCATCCTTCTGCTGCTCATATCAAGAAATGAATCCTTCCATCTGTAGTGGTGCTGTTTTTGCGATGACTCCACATGTTTTAGACTGTGTGTGTCTGTGCGCACCGCGGGCGAGAAGTCTATATTGGCAAAACGTACTGTATTTCAGAGGGAAATCCTGTCAGGGAGCCGCAGATAATTGAAGTCATGGATAAATGAGGTTCTACTGTATTTGTCTTTAACATTACAATGGTAAATAAAAAAAAAACTCTAAAAAAGAACTGCTACTACTTGAACGTATTACCATTTATACAGATTACTGTATTGCAAACTCTGGACTGACAAATCAAAAATTCCATTCCAGGTTTGTTTTATTCCAACTTGTCCCTAACGATTCAGTTTCATTTTGAACAGGCTTTTATATTTAAATCAGTTTTAAATATTGACTTAAGACCTGGTTAGTCTCTTATGAAAAGCGACATATGAATTTGAATTAAAGCACTAGTTACATTAACATGTACACAGTAAATAACCAAGAGTAACTAAAATAGCCTACTTTGGTAAATCTAAAAGTTGCATTAAAACTAATACTAAACTATCTATCCATCTACCAGCTCCTACACAAGGAAATGACAATTACATGTGACTGTTGCACAAAACCTTTGCATAGTTATATTTGTATATTAGAGTTCTAAAAAACGAAACTAGCTGGGTATCTGAAACCAATGCTTTGCAGTGAAGAGTTAAATTTGCGCTTTGCTGCTGCTGGTTAGAAAAACTATTAGCAACTGAATTTTAAAACAAGCCAAGCTGGGGGTGCAGTTAACTGTGACATTACTCTGCCCCCGACTACAGTAATTAATGGGTGTCCAGAGGAACAGTGCATCATAAACTTTGCAATACTTGTTTTACCAGATCAATCTAGTAAGGCATTCAGAAAGTTATAACCCTCAAGTTTTGTTCAAATAAACAAAACAAGATAATGTACAACAAAACATATTTTACTGCAATGTTAAAATGACCAGAACAACTACAGTGAAATTAATTTGTGGCCATCTAGGTCCTTCAAAACCAACTACTTCTCTAGTTCACCCATCCGTAAGACATCACACAAAACAGAAATGTTAGACAGCATTAGGTGAGGGAGAACAGGTAGAAGTGGATCTTACCATCAGTTTTTTCAGATGCATCATCTTTGGTGACAGCAGGCAAAGAACAGGTAAGTGTTAGTGTGTTAGTGAGAAAATGAGATTCCCCAGTATCATGTCCACACAACAAACAAGAAGAGAAAAACACAAGCTGAGGTCATTCGAGAAAGAAAGACAACAAAACAAAAAATATAGCATTTCTAGCATACACCCCACAACAGGTCAAAACATTACCTGCGCAAATGACTGACTGGAAGAAACTTTAAAAGTCTACTGATGAAATGATAGCTACCTATTTGGTTTCTTGCCATGTACAGACCATACAACCTCTACAGTAGAGGATGTAATTAGGTACTAGGAATCTATATGACTATTTGAAAAGTCTACATATTGAAAAAAGCAAGCAAAGAACCAAAATGATCTTCTGAGCACAAGGGGGGCAGTGAGTTGCTAATTTCAATAAGATTGTAAGACAGCCTTGGTTACCAGTCATATGGTTGGTTTCACAGACACAGACTTGCACTAATCTTCAAATCGCCTTACCAAGTTAACATTACAAAGTTTCGTGCTGATCGGGGGCTGTAAAACCTGATGCAATGCTAGTGTCCTAAACTGAAATATGAAATCTGTATCAATAATTAAACAAAACCTATATTTGATTCCTACCATAAATGGAATTTACATTATCATTATAGTCGTTGATGGATGAAATAGCAGCTGTATTGGTCCAGAGATGATGAGACAGAGAGAAGGAGATATGATACCTTTTACTAGACTAACTAAACAAAAAATAAATCACAGGCTTTCAAGACCTCAAAGGTCTCTTCAGGTGAAAATAGGAAAGAGATTTACATTCAAAAGGTGGCATCAAAACAATTTTGACATTCAAAGGTGGCATCAAAACTAACAAAAAGAACCCTTTTGAATCACTACTATTCTAATGCAAGGAAAAAGCTGTTGAGAAAAACACAGGATGAGTGGCTGCATAATAAACAAAGACAAAACAGAGAAATCACAAGAATAAAATGCAAACATTGTAACAGTAAATACCAATATAGGGAAAGAAACAAAAAAAAAAAAAAAAAAAAAAAAAATAAGTAATAAAACAATTATATATGGAGAGAGACACACACACACACACAAAACTTCCCAAAGCCTCCAATTCCACAGACTGGTTGGACATGGAATGCCGAGATTGTCTTCGGCAAAAAGGCATGATCGGTACAGAGTGTGACCTTTGTCCTGGCCTCACTCACCCACTTTGCGGAGCTGATAGCGAGCAAGAAAAGTCTTTAACATTACAATGGTAAGTGGAGGTGAAAGCAGCTCTGCTCATTTCAGCTCAACTGACTGCATGAGCTCAAATGGAGGCACTTTCAAGAGTGCATTGAGCACCTGGATTTAACATCCAGTGAGGAACAACGGTTTCGGCGGCTTCAAGTTTGATCAGGCGACCCTTCACTAGAGACCCCTTCTCCTGCAAAACTGTCCCGTTCGGACTTAGACCTTACGGGAAGAACTCCCCTTTCCAGGACGGTTTTAATCCATTGAACGTGACAGCTTGGGCTCCGTCTTGTACAGACACTTTTGTGGGGGTGAATGTGGGCGATTCACGAACCGTAGGACGTCCCCAATTGTGCAAATCAGCCATAGGGTCGAACCCGAGGCAGACACCATGTCTGGAAAACACCCCACTTACACCCGTATTTGGGAACCGTGCAGACAGTGCTCTGTTGCATTCTCCAGGTTGACAATACTCATATTAGAAATCCCCCGTAAGACGGCTCAAACGCAGCCATTCAGGAGCCATACCCAGAGTTTGCAGGCTCAGTAGGTCGGGATACAAGGTCCCCCGTGCCTGACTGAGCAGGGTCGCGGCGCGCTGGCGGGTGTCCACGGCGACCCGCTCAGGAGCTGCATCAGGGTTGTAAACCAGAGACTCCTGGGCCAGTAACGGCTGTTAACCCGGCGATATTCTGAATGTGACACTTTACAATGTGATACTTTTGTAATCTGATACTTTGTACTGTTAATATTTTGTAAACATTGTAAACAATTCAGCGTGACCTCCGGGCCAGTCTGCTAATTAATAAGTTAATAAATAAATAAATAAAAGTAGCTATAGAACACCTTGTCCTGCCTGATTTTCTCCAGACACAGTGGGTTGGTGAGCGGTGGGAAGGTATATAACAGTTGCCTCAAAACTGGTGTGCCAAGGCATCTATCGCCAGCAGGTCCCACACCTCCTATTATGGAGAACCAGAGGGGACAGTGGGTTGATTCCTGGGAGGCAAAGAGGTCTATCTCTGAGAGTGCTGAACCTCTCCCCTGAGGCTCACCACCTTCTGCCTACCATCGGAGGTGGTACTGAAGCCTCTGGGCTGAACTCTGCTGGGGACTCCCCTTGACAGGTGGTCCCCCCCTATATGTCGACCCGGGGGAGACTACAGTGGCTTACAGTGCAGGAGGGTCTCGTTTTTTCCAGAGTCCAAAAGCTACCACCAACTGCCGTTCGGTGGATGCATTACACAACACTACATGCTTGTTCTGTGCAGAACAAGCACTCTCCCTTGTACCTCATGTAAAGATGTTCCGTGCAAGACGTAACTGTCTGCAGCTCTAAACTATTGATGTGTAGACCGACTGGTTAACTGAATTGACTGCAACAGTGTTGCATTGGTAATATTTAGAGGAAGTCGAGTCTTCAGCTCAGATACAGACTCCAGTGACCGGTCTGAGGTCAAGGCCACCACCCCGCTTGGGCTCATCTTTGGTAAATGGAGGTAGAACCCTCCTCCAGATAGTAGGTTCTACTCATCATCGTCAAATGACACCCAGCAGCATACTACAACGTCAGTGATTGATGTTGCAGTCACCCGAAAGGGAGGGGACCGTGCTTGAAACGGCGTTTATCGAGCTGGTCTGAACTTCGTGGGTCCCAGATGTCTGTGGTGCACACATGGTAATAGGTCTACCGATGGCTCCCTGGGAGCAGGTCCTGGACACCGTGGTTTAAGATCCCTACGGTGCTGGCCACTTAACCTGTGGCTTGCCTGAACTTCTGTCGCGCCCGGCGTCATGGTACCTATTCGGAAGCCTCGCAGCGAGTATCGCGGCCGATAATGCTATCACCTCTGTAGCGGGAGAGCCAGGTGCGCCCGTTTTTGAGGCTGCTGGGGCCAAGGGCGCCAGTTTGCCGCTGGTTCCCGCGGTACTGCGACCAAATACATTGGGAAGCACAAGCGAACTCCATGGATTTCCACACACTCGAGGTACCTAAAGGCACTGTCAGCGTCTTGTCCACCAGGGGACCAAATGTATAGCCTGTAGTACATCTTGGAGTCCTAACAGTTGTGCTTTGTCCCCATCATCTTGGAGTCCAACAGTTGTGCTTTGTCCCCATCAGGCATGCGTACCTGGCAAAGCCAAAGCTGCCTAAGTGCAGCCAGATTTCTACCTACAGCCTGTCCATTGAGAATAGACACACACAGCAGGTTCTTGTAAACCAGGTGCAGCTCATCCAACTGTTGTGGCGAGGGCCTGTGGTTCTCACGAAAGGGACTGCAGCAAATGCGACTGGTAAGCTAGCAGGATGCTGTTAATTCCTTAGCAGTGTGGTGAATGCACTGGCTGACTAGGCTCTCGAGGATCACCTCAGGAGAACCAGCACTGCTTGTTAAGACGGGCAGTGTCCTTGGACAGGAGCACTAAAATTAGCCAGCTGGACCAAGGTGGCAATAGAGGCGTCAACCAGCAGAAACTGAGCTAGGCCCAGCTTCTCCACATCGGGCACCCTATTGGAGGGCTATTCCACTCCTGGTCTTTATTCCAACCGCATTCTAAATTGTTTAATGTAACCAATTAAACCTCCATACAGACCCCACAGTAGTTAATTATTCCATTTTACCTGTTAAACCTGGAGTGGAACGGCCTTGGCTTCATTCTATGGTCCAATTAAAAGGAAGATCTGCCTCAAGTATGCAATGGTGTGTACCACAGAAGCCTGTTGGATAACGAGTTCCATCCACACCTTACCTAAGGAGGCATAGGAGCCTGGTGGAAGGCCCGCAGCCGTCAAGCGGCCTGCTCCACCTGCCTGTCGAGATTTGGCACCGGCCACCGCGTTGACATCGATGTCACTCCTTGAACGCTGCAGGGATCCTGGGCTCGGGGCTGCCTTCTTACTTGTAGATACTGAGAAAAAAAGTTAGAGTGTGCTGAAGCTCAGGGGATAAGTCATCATGCATTCTGTACAACACACCAATAATGCTAACTAAACATACAAACATAAATATTGATCATACCTCTTCCTGGTGCAACAGAAGCTCCCGATACTGACCATTTGGACAAAGGCCGGCTACAATAAAAAAAATAAGAAGGCAGAAAAGAAAAGAATGTTATTAACCTTCACCTAATACAAAGCTGCAAGTCTACGCCTTGTTCCTACCTGCCACTAGTACCAAGTTCAAAGTGATTTGAAATCCATCCAGCTCATTTCCAAACGCCAGCAGAGTGATATCAACATGATTTGAACTGGGATTAGGAGTTTGGAATACATACCATGTGAATTTGTACGGGCCCAGTTCTGATGACGGAGTGATGGGGGAAAGCATGTCATGTGACCTTTGCTGATGTGAATCCGTGTGTACAAATTCAATGCAGGTACAGATAGATAGCCCAACAAGGACAAACCTACTAAATCCACCCCAGTTCTGCATGGAGTTGAGGGATTCTAAATTATAATTTCTACTCATCACATTCCTAGTTTTATAAATGCACTATGAAAATAATTATACTGATTTAACAACCTTGGAGGTCAAGCGCTAAAGCAAACCATTAATGCAGATTTGAAAATCAGTCGTTAAAAGATCATGCAAAGGTTTCCATGGGAAAACTAATACAAATACAATTCACATCCCACTTTGGCCTGGATTTAACTTCGGTACAACTTTTTATACTTGATTTCTAATTGACTCGAATGCACACTGAGTTTCCACAAATTCCTTTGCTTTAATAATAATAATAATAATAATAATACAGTGCTCACCCTTTACAACGCTATATAACCGATTTGTTATAACCAATTCCGCACTAGAACGTGGCGCGTTATTACGGATGAGCACTTTATTAATAATTTTGATTAATCCATTACTGATCACCACGGCTTATTTTGCAAGTCTCAAAGTATTCATTGATCCATTAAACTGCCCTGGTACCCTCTTTGGAGTCTCAACACTCAGCTATAGATATATTATATACTGTATGTTACTACAATATGTATGTTTTCAGTTACATTTGTAAAAGCACCTACATTTCTCGATATATCCATTATTGTCGATTACCAGATATTTGATAACGAAAACTGGTCATCGATTACCACTCCAGAATAAGCGATTTCAACTATTTTCAGAGTCGTATCTCTGATTCAGCCAAGACCAGGGTTGTACCAGATAGTGTCAGCCAAACCAAGGCAATCTCTTACTTGAGGCTCTCCTGCGAGCTGGAGGAGGAGCGGTCGGACTGGGGGAGCGAGGCCACGCTGCCAGAGCTCTTTAGGCAGGACTGCAGGGTCCTCTGGTAGGACGGCTCCAGTGAGTTATACAGGGCCTCTGTCTCTGCTGGGAAGTGATTCCGCAAACCCCAGTAAGCCCTTCCAAGGGAAGGAAGACAAAACTTCAGATAAAACTCCCATAACATCCACCAGCCTATGGATCAACCCATAATTAAGATCTAAAGGTTGTGTCAAGAATTCACTATCTGCTATCTTAGACTGATACCTTATTCTACAGGTTAATTAACAAACATTAACAATGCAACTAGATGCCCTGTCAAAGTGAGGAGTTCTTTTAACAGAGGGAAATGTTAATATGTAACCAGGAATTTTTCCATTTGTAATTGCCTGTATGAAAACAGTAGTTCAGATGCTTCAGCTATTGCCTTCGTCAATGTACTAGCTGAAACATTTGTCTAATTCACAATGTTTCTTATATTCCTTTTAAGTTTCACCATATTGTTCAATTTAAAGTTTTTTAAAAGTTATGGATGAACAGAATAGTCTTAAATCAAGTTGTGGTATATGGTAAAAAGAACTCTAATCCAGTTATGTTCTATATGAAAGTGGTATACTGTTTATGCTGTTAGAATGTTCCCTACAGATTATTTCTGTGAATATAGTTTGAGATAAAAACAGGTTTGAGGCCATATTTATACAAACTGTACCAGTAATCTCTGTCTAGAGTAAATACCAAATTGCGACGAACACACAGATCGATACACTTTTTTTTTTTTTTGAACAATTATCTTTTTTCATTTTTCAATCTTCTTCCAATTTTGGAATGTCCAATTATTATTCAACCTGGCTCACCGCTGCAACTCCTAACTTACTCGCAGAACTCCCATTCTGACCTAACCCCTACCCCACCCGGGCAGTGCTTGGACAATTGTGTGAGGCCAACTGGGAACTCCCATCCACAGTCGGCACTGGCATACAGTACCAGTCAAAAGTCTGAGTACACCTGCTTGAAACCAGGTTTTTCATGATTATCTATACTTTTAACTGTATAAACTTGTCTATAAACACATAATATTTCATTATATGATACGTACACTTATATAAGCTGATAATCATAAGTGAATTGCATTCAAAAATGTAATTTTTAAATGAAAATGTAAATCTTGTCAATTTCAATGAAATGGTCACCCAAAGCAAGGGGATTTCAGTCTGAAGCCAAAGTCTGTTAAAAGTCTGAAATGTGTATAACACGGTGTTAGAACACTGGCCTAAGTATAAAAGTGTTTTTGTTAAGATATTCTCTGAGTTAACTAGCATGTTACCAAATTAACCTTTTGTCACCAATTATTGTTAACAGGTGAGGGTCCATGAAGTTCAATCTTTAAGACAAATCGCAAGAACTTTGCAAGTGTCTGTAACTGCTGTGGCCAAGACCATCAAACGAGT